>NW_015150470.1:2081636-2087297 GCF_000732505.1 Cyprinodon variegatus
CTCTTTCTCTACCACTTATGTGGGACCAGGTTGCGGGGCTAGCAGTCTCAGCAGAGACTCAGACAAAAAACACAAAGATTGTTCGGTTGGGCTCAGTGAGCATTAGCATTCAGTTCTGAACTCTTACTTAAAGACCATCACCATTTGAATTAAAAGCTTTGCTCAAATAAGCACAAACTGTCTATTCCTCAGCTCTTACCCAAGTGGGGTACTCATTAAACATCAGATGAAAAGAAGGGAAAAAGAGGTTTACTGTGTTGGCTCGGTGGAAAGGAGGGGACGACGTCTGGTTCGGTACAGTTCAGTTTTCAAACCCAAGTGACTCGCCAGGAAAGTTGGGAATGTTGTCCGTTCAATTCAGTTCAGGAATCGAGTTGTTTGCTAATCCAACAGGCATCTCACAGAGAGACTTGAATTATTCTCATTAAAACAACAGAGGCAGATCTGCAGGGCTTAATTTGATAACTTACTCAGCCTTGGTGAGGTTATCCCCTTTAAGGCGGCGGCGGAAAGCTTTGTAGCAGTGGCTCAGACAGGCAACAGCACGACTCCAAAACAGCGGCATTGCACCGCTCAAGACAGCAGTCGAACAACTGACGCACAGGTCAGCGGCCTCTAGGGCTCCAGGCAACAGCAATTGGGCCCGCCTGTTCTGTTGGTCAACCAGAACTGGAGAATTTTTTCATCTGCTTCAGCAGTCGGGTTCACAAAACACTGGGTTCAACTTGGTTTGAAACAGGAAAAAAACCAAAGACAATACATTCATCTCCTTGTGAATCGTAGGGGAGTACGTGGGGAGTTGACCACTGTGCATTTCAGATGCAAGAATGGATGATCTCAGTTTCACAAACACTCACTGCAGGAGAACAAGCCTTAGCTTTTATCTCTTTGCCAGTGTAGCTGAGACAAAGTTTTTTAATCAAAGTGGAATACAGAGAAAAAAATGTTGATGAAAGCGGATGAAAAAGTGAATGCTCTTAAGAGCTTTTTAAGATGGCTTTTAAAAAAGCTGTTTTAAGGACAGTTAAATCGTTCATCATTTGTTGTCCTAGCTCCAGCATAGATCAGCCACTGCCTCTGTCCAGCACTGGTGCTTTCTGCCCGGCTACTGTATATAAGGAAGTACTGCCAAATCTGAAGTACCGCAACTCTTGGAATTATATTCTCCAAGCTGGTTCTCTGGAGAATTGTGTGGACGCATAGACATCAATATTGTTCAGCTTTCTACAACAAAACAAGCGCTTTCACTCACTCAATAAAATGTAGAGTTGAAACTGGCTGCGCTCCTTTAACCTATGTCATGACCACAACCAGCCACAATGCAATTTCACAGAATGGTTTATATTTTTCAACTTCTGCGGTGCCCACTCCACTCTCACTGGGTTCACAAATGGCCGCTTCACCACTCTTGCATGCGCCTGTTTAATAGGGATACTATGTAAACCAGCGCTTTTGCTGCAGACACCGAGCTCAGTGTGAATGCACCATTCTTAAATTCCAAAAAAAGAAAATTGAAAACAATCCACTGGACTTTGTTTGCAAGTTTGAAGACGTTTTGCTTCCTGTCCAGGAAGTTTTCTCAATTCAACATGTCAGGAATAGTTCGAGTTTTCCACGCTCAATGCTATTCCTGACATTATGAATTGAAAAAGCTTCAGCAAAATGTTTTCCAAACTTAGAAAAGTCCAGTGGGATTTTCTTTATTTTCTTATTTTTGAATGACTATGACCTGGATGACTGAGAGTCTTCACCAGCACCATTCTTAAATGGAAATTTCTTACAATACACTTGGAGCCTTGTTTTTTAAAACTATAAATTTGTATAATTAAAATGTTTCACACATGAACATGTTTCATTCAGATTTATTATAATTTGCCAAAAGCAAATCATTTTCCCAAAGAAATTATAAAATCCAAAGACATTAAGGTTTTTCTTGGTTTAGATTCTCTCACTTTGTAAGACCATCTGTGTCTGAAGATGATGGTTTCCCTCATGTCTCGTTGCCTGCTGTTTAATCTGGTCACATTCTTATATTTCTCTGTTTCTTAAAGTCGTAGGAAACCTGATCTGAACATTTTCTCCAAATTCTCCAGACCATCTAAGTGTATGAGGGTCATGGTGAGTGTGTGTTATCTGATTCCCATGCTGTGCATGCTCTCAACAGGCTTTTTTTTTATCATCTCCTTCCATTTGCCATCCATACTCTCCGTAGATCTGTATTATCAGATCCCCCTGCTAACTCAGCATGCCACCTTGCCTTTCTTTCTGTTTCAGAACTCTTTTTTTTGACCGTGTATTATTGACTGAAGGCTTTTGTCTCAAAATGTGTTCACTTGATATTCTGCCCCGGACCTGATGTGTTGAATGAGACGCCATAACCTTATCCCCAGGCACTTCTGTGTTACCCAAATTGTACTGAAGCACCCGCTGTGTGGGGAATGGCGGCTGCTTCGATTTAAGACATTCGGTTATGTCTTTTACAGAGTCAGCTTTAAGCTGTGATGAACAACTTTTACTATTTCCAGAAAACCAAATTATTCAGTCTGTTATCTTCAATGTTGGTAAATCCATCTAATGGCTCCAGTGAAACTGCTTATTCAGCTTTTTTCACAAATATTTACTTGAGTTACATCCAATTCTATTTTATAGGTTTCAACATGTTGTTGCCCCATCCTTTGCAGCTTTTACACCATTGGGTTTTTCCGGGTAGACTTTCTACAAGGTTTTGAATTGTATTTCTGTGGATTTTTGACAATTCTTCCAGAACTATGAAGTCTCTGATGATGCATGACAGAATCTGACCCCTATTCTCTGTTTTAATTCATCCTTAAGCTTTTTTGAGGGGTTAACTATGGAAGTAAATCTGTGTCTGAATATAAAAAAATTCAACCTTTCAAAATTCAAACTCAATATTTTCAGCCTCCTGAGATTCAACTGGCTCTATTTCACCGTCTTAAATTCGGCGTCTAAATTCAGTGTAAAAAGGGAAGGGTTACTTTAGGTCACAGACATTAGCAATGGATTGTGGTGTCCAACACCCAGCCAATCCCGTTACGTTTTCTTGGTCACGTGACGTGACGCTTGTGGCGCTCATACTGTAGGTAAACCAGCATCACGGAGCCGATCATGCAAGCAAACGCTAACTCAACTTATTACTTTCATTTTTCTGTAGTTGAGTTAGCGTTAGCTACCGGCTCGGTCATGCTGGTGCTCCTTACCGCATGAGCGCCACATGCATCACATCACGTGACCAAGAAAACGTAACAGGATTGGCTGGGTGTTGGACCTGAAGTAACCCCTTCCCCTTTTACACTGAATTTAAACGCCGAATTTAAGACGGTGAAATAGAGCCAGTTGAATCTCAGGAGGCTGACAATAGAGTTTGAATTTTGAAAGGTTGAATTTTTTTATATGCAGATTTTTTTAACACTCAAAAATTAAACTGAAAAATAAGTATTGAAAATGTAATTACTTTGAAATAGTAATGGGAATTTTTAGCTTGAAGAGAAAATAACAAATTAAATTTCAACTGTGTAGAAATAATGACAATGATTTTTTTTTAGGTCAAAAATGTGTTCTGAATATATTTTAACACTGAAACAGTAAGTACAAACATACAACATTCAAATTTCAGTGGCATTTTTAATTCAAATCCCAGCGACACAGATTTACTACCATAGTTAACCCTTGATTAATAGAGTTCCTCCTCCAAAAAACAGCCATTTCCATTGGTTTAGAGGCCTTGTTTTGAGTGCAAAGTGATGCACTTAACACAAAGCAAGCTGTCCTGTCATGGTGCCAAGCTGGAATTCACNCCCTATTCTCTGTTTTAATTCATCCTTAAGCTTTTTTGTGGGGTTAACTATGGAAATTAATCTGTGTTGCTGGGATTTGAATAAAAAATGCCACTGAAATTTAAATGTTGTATATTTGTACTTACTGTTTCAGTGTTAAAATATATTCAGAACACATTTTTGACCTAAAAAAAATTCATTGTCATTATTTCTACACAGTTGATATTTCATTTTATTATTTTCTCTTCAAGCTAAAAATTCACATTACTATTTCAAAGTAATTACATTTTCAATACTTATTTTTCAGTTTGATTTTTGAGTGTTAAAAAAATCTGCATATAAAAAAATTCAACCTTTCAAAATTCAAACTCAATATTTTCAGCCTGCTGAGATTCAACTGGCTCTATTTCACCGTCTTAAATTCGGCGTCTAAATTAAGTGTAAAAAGGGAAGGGTCCAACACCCAGCCAATTCCGTTACGTTTTCTTGGTCACTTGACGTGACGCTTGTTGCGTTCATACTGTAGGTAAACCAGCATCACGGAGCCGATCATGCAAGCTAACGCTAACTCAACGGTGAGTTTATTACTTTCATTTTTCTGTAGTTGAGTTAGCGTTAGCTAGCATGACCGGCTCGGTCATGCTGGTGCTCCTTACCGCATGAGCGCAACATTCGTCACGTCACGTGACCAAGAAAACGTAACAGGATTGGCTGGGTGTTGGACACCACAATCCATTGCTATTGTCTGTGACCTGAAGTAACCCTTCCCTTTTTACACTGAATTTAAACGCCGAATTTAAGACAGTGAAATAGAGCCAATTGAGTCTCAGGAGGCTGAAAATATTGAGTTTGAATTTTGAAAATTTGAATTTTTTTATATGCAGATTTTTTTAACACTCAAAAATTAAACTGAAAAATAAGTATTGAAAATGTAATTACTTTGAAATAGTAATGTGAATTTTTAGCTTGAAGAGAAAAAAACAAATTAAATTTCAACTGTGTAGAAATAATGACAATGATTTTTTTTAGGTCAAAAATGTGTTCTGAATATATTTTAACACTGAAACAGTAAGTACAAATATACAACATTTAAATTTCAGAGGCATTTTTAATTCAAATCCCAGCAACACAGATTTACTTCCATAGTTAACCTTTCATTAATAGAGTTCCTCCACCAAAAAACAGGCATTTCCATGTGTTTAGAGGCCTTGTTTTGAGTGCAAAGTGATGCACTTAACACAAAGCAAGCTGTCCTGTCATGGTGCCAAGCTGGAATTCACTACACTCTTCAGAGTGACTAATTTTTTGGGAAATAACTGAAGTGGCAGTTTCTAGCTAGAGGTCCTTGGAACTCTGTGCCAGTGGCTGTAGGGGTTATACAAATCCCAACCCAATACATTTATATTAATGTTATAATGACTACATTTTTTTGTATTCATCTAAAAACATGCTTTACACAGGGTTCCCTTTGGTCCTTGCATTCCTTGAAACTTGAGTATTTGAGAAATAAATTCAAGGCCCTGCAAAGATTTAGAAAACTAGAAAGACTTCTGTTGGTTCACCTCAGTAGGCAAACAAACAGCTATCAGGAGCCCCTGCAGTTCTCTTATCACTGTGGAGTTGGCGCTCATAATGCCATCGTACACCTGCTTCAACAAACCCACTGTCATTTAGACAAGGCAGACAGCACTGTGAGGATCACGTTCTTTAATTTCTCCAGTGCATTTAATACAATTCAGCCTGACTTACTGTGTGAGAAAACTTCAGAAGAATCAGGTGGAGGCATTAACAATCCCTATGATCAAGACTACCTGACAAACAGACCCCAGTTTGTTAGATTGAAGGGTCAGCTGTCTAATCTAGAAGT
>NW_015150470.1:2087862-2100524 GCF_000732505.1 Cyprinodon variegatus
AGTGGACTTTTTATATTTAGATATATAGATATAAGAATAACACAGTCTAAGCTTGGTGCTAGAGTCCTCCAAGTCTTTTGTTTTTGTCTGAATGCCGCACATGATTCCCTGGAATAATTCACTGTGGTATAATGAATAAACTCAAGACTTTAGCATTTTATTGACCTAAAACATATTTTCAAATCCTCATCAACGCTTGTATTATAAAAATAATGTTTTCCAAACACACAAAGTGTTGTACTGAAAACCAGCTAAATGAAATAAAACAAATTAAATCTTTTATTCCCTTCTGCTTTATTCATTTTAAATCTTAAATGTTAAAAGGAAGTTTGTTCTCATATTTTCTTGATCCAACTTTCTGCAGTTTTCTTTGTGTCTCATTCTTGTAAGCATTTTAAAGAAGAACGCAAAACAGTGATGTAGAAATCTGCCAAACGCAGATAACAGATTAACTCCACAGATTAGTGAACAGCAGCACAGAGACCACTCGTCTGAGACACATAATGGGGTTTCCAGGCACCTTCTTATTCCTTGTACAATAAATTGCTCCAGTTTTTAATTTGTTCTTCCCTGTAAATAAATGATGCAATAAATTATATTTTGTTCATTTCTTTGGCAGTTATAATTACACACTTCTGTTATGGATGCCGAAAGCCTTCTGCAAATGTTATTATTTAAAAAATGTGACCTGAACATGCATTTAAGTTCTAACTTTGTAACATGCGTCACATTCGAAATAAATTTTTTAGTATTTAATTTTCACAGCATGATCTGATGAGCTTTAACTGCAGTAAATTTGTTTTAATGAAGAGGTTAGAGATGGTTGGATTGTTTGCAAAATGAATAATAACTTTAATAAGTGATTTTCTCAAACGTTTTTCATCTTCTTGTCTTCAGGAGTTAATTTGATGCGTCTTGATGTGTCAGGAAAATGTATCTGAAAGATAAAAATAACAATATAACTTGCTATAAATTATATTGAAAAAGAATATTTTCATGATGTCTAGCATTTTGCATTTCACTTTTTTCTTATCCATGTTTCTATAGAATGTTCATTTTCTTATATTTCTTTTCTTTTGTTTTGAAAACACAACCATGTTTTTAATATTAATATTAAAATTATTAAATTATTAAATTGACTATTCATACAAAATATTAAATATCTTGTATGAATAGTCAATAAAACACAGTAAAATGATTAAACAGAAAACATAAAAACCCTCCTAGTTTGTTTGCAGTTGTCACAGAAATTGTTTAACTTACAGCCCAGAAAATGTCCCTCCTTGCTCACATAGCGAATCTTTGAACTAAAACTGTACACCAGCCTTTTTAATGAACTCCTGCTGCTCCAAATTGAAATGATATACAGTCTGTGTCAATTTCTTTAAACTTGCCTCTAATTACCATCTACTTACTGCATTGGGTCTTTGCTGCTTTAAGTCCTGCATCATTTCACACAGCTCAAATTCCTTGAGCTTGATGCACAGCTCACAGATTTCCTCGTTTTCGCTCCAAGAAGCCGAGCCCTGATCTTCTGCTGCCCCAACGAAGACGTCCAGAGGACGGTACTCAGGAACTTTCAGGGGAAGGCTTGATGTTTGGCAGGCAGGTGTAGCTTTGAGCCGCTGAGCCGTGGAGCCGATCCCATGAAGAGAACCAGTGTTGGTCCTGGAGTCTTTCCTGAAATTGATCGGCAAAGAGTCAATCTGCTTCAGTTTGGTGTCAAAAAGAGACCAAATACTTTGCATTTCCATTTTGTCATATATGGATGGGAAGTAATGGCAAGCTTTTCCAGAAGGTTGCATTTGTTTTGTTTAGATTCAAATTCTAAAGAAAACAGCTTGAAATATTCTATAACCAGGAGGATTCAACAAAGGAAAATAGAACAGCAAATACTGGAAAATTTTAGAACTCCTGTTGCCCCCCCACAAACCCCTTAAAAAAAATAAAAACAAACAACAAACCTGGTGGTCAGGGCATAGAATCCTGGGGTTGTGAGTTTGAAACCCACTGCCACTCTGGTTTGTCGCAGTGAGCTTGTCGGAGGTATGATGCAGATATTTTTGGTTAAGGCAGTGCGCTTGGAATCAAGAGTTTCTGAGTTCAAGCCCCACTCCCACAGACTGCCACTCTGGATCCCTGAGCAAAGACCCTTAACCCCACACTGCTCCCGCGCTGCACAATGGCAGCCCACTGCTCCACCTGAAGGGGATGGGTTAAATGCTGAGAGTTCATTCCGATGCTCTGCACTGTGACAGTGAAATGACAATAAAAACCTAAAATAAATAAATAATAAACTTCATTCATTCATAAAAATTAATAAATATCAGCATAAAGAAAACCGACAATTGTTTGGCTTGTAAAATGTATGTATTTTATCAATCATTAGCTTGTATAAAATACTGTAGGTAACTGAATCACCTTGTTTAATTATGTAAAGGGACTGACATTCACTGTATGTCCAGTTCTGATTCAACACTGACGTTTGTTAAATTATTTCTCTATAAGGGAATTAAGGCAGGAATCTTAATAGTACACTTCAAAAAGAAACAGGGTTTTGAAATTAAACAGTTGGTTTGCTTTTTTATATGTTTTATAAAACTATGACTTGTCTGAAATTATGTTATGAATACTTCAAGAGTTATTGGGAAAATATTTATCGGCATTACAGNGGCGGGGGGGGGGAGTAGACCTAGTGGTCAGGGCATAGAATCCTGGGGTTGTGAGTTTGAAACCCACTGCGACTCTGGCTCCCTGAGCAAGACCCTTAAAGGGCTGGTTACAGTTTGTCACAGTGAGCTTGTTGGAGGTATGATGCAGATATTTTTGGTTTCTGCCCAATACTGAAGCGTGGTCTGCACTGTTATTCCACGCCACAACGCAAGAGGGACAATTACGAACTAGCTTTGGGTCTAGATACAGCCGAGGCAGTGAGGAAGTGTGACAAACACGCAGACGACCTGGTTTCTGAGCATAAACCAGCCTTAACCCCTCAGTGCCCGCTGGGCGCCCCATGATGGCAGCCCACTGCTCCCCAAGGGAATGGCTTAAATGCAGAGCTAAATTTCTCCAATGTGAGATCAATAAAATGGTTAAGGCAGTGCGCTTGGAATCCAGAGTTTCTGAGTTCAAGCCCCACTCCCACAGACTGGCACTCTGGATCCCTGAGCAAAGACCCTTAACCCCACACTGCTCCCGTGCTGCACAATGGCAGCCCACTGCTCCCCCTGAAGGGGATGGGTTAAATGCAAAGAGTTCATTCCGATACTCTGCACTGTGACAGTGAAATGACAATAAAAACCTAAAATAAATAAATAATAAACTTCATTCATTCATAAAAATTAATAAATATCAGCATAAAGAAAACCGACAATTGTTTGGCTTGTAAAATGTATGTATTTTATCAATCATTAGCTTGTATAAAATACTGTAGGTAACTGAATCACCTTGTTTAATTATGTAAAGGGACTGACATTCACTGTATGTCCAGTTCTGATTCAACACTGACGTTTGTTAAATTATTTCTCTATAAGGGAATTAAGGCAGGAATCTTAATAGTACACTTCAAAAAGAAACAGGGTTTTGAAATTAAACAGTTGGTTTGCTTTTTTATATGTTTTATAAAACTATGACTTGTCTGAAATTATGTTATGAATACTTCAAGAGTTATTGGGAAAATATTTATCGGCATTACAGCAATCAAACTCTTATGATTTCAGAATATGCTTTTTTAATTACTTCCACCAATATTTTGACCATTGTTCTTTGATGATGAGCTCCAAATCTTTAAGGTTGGAAGGCCTCATTGCCATCACCCTTATCTATAGCTCCCTCTAGAGTTTCAAGTCAGGACTTTGACTGGATTAAATGATAAAAACTTACTTCCAATCACAGAATGCACATAGACAAAATTTAAGGATTACTCCAAACCTAATTCTGTATAAATAACTATGAGCTCACGGTTATGGATATAATTTACATCATGTGGAGATTAGTCTTTTTCTTTATATTTATCCTCCAACTTAGACAATGTATTGTTTAGATAATGATAAATATATAAAAAAAAAAATATTTTGAAAAAATACATTAAGCAGACATCAAAACCAAATTACTAAGGATCTCAACTTGCATACAGTATGATCAGCCTTTAACACTTTGGGAGAATGTAATCCAGAAAGGTTAGCATCCATGAGAGTCCTCCATCAGGAGTCTGGGAAATACTTCATCACGCCTCTCTCCGATATGTATGATTTGTAACGTAAGATTCTGGTACTTTGGCCATCCTTCGCAAATAAAGCTTTAAATTTGATACATATATAAAATCTCTGAACTTTGTTTCAGGTTAATCAGATTGACTGTAATAGATTCAATGTGCGACTTAATGAAGACTG
The DNA here is from genome assembly GCF_000732505.1 of Cyprinodon variegatus. Classification (NCBI taxonomy): domain Eukaryota; kingdom Metazoa; phylum Chordata; class Actinopteri; order Cyprinodontiformes; family Cyprinodontidae; genus Cyprinodon; species Cyprinodon variegatus. Next base: position 2,092,254 of record NW_015150470.1, read on the forward strand.
AAAGCTAAATTAAAATCAAACATCCTTCCCTTAATGTGACCTTACAACTGTACAAGATAAAAGATTTTAAGATCATTTTTACATTTAATATATTTGAGTGATAATCCCCTGACTGCTCCCTCTTTTGTAGCCCTCAGAGCAGTTGATAGACATTCTATCAGGTTGGTTGAGGACCAGAATGCAGAGGGGAATCTTGTAGTTTTAATGAAAAAAAGAGGCAGACAACCAAAAATCCAAAATCCTAAAAACCAACAAACCAGAAAGCATCAGGAAAAACTCACGTGGGAAGCCAGAGACAAAGGAACAACAGCAATGAACCAGCACTGAGTGACTGCAGAGGTGGAGTATATAAGGGGAACAGAACAAAGGATGGACTAATGAGCTGAATAAGGAGCAAGTGTGAGTGAAACTAACTAGAGGGAAGCCAAGGGGGGAAAAAATAAGCACAAGGGGTGACAGAGAGTATAAAGACTGCTTGAATATAATGGAAAATATGCCAAAGATTACCAAAAGGGGAGAACCTTGACAGATATAATATATGGATGTGCATCACCACTCTTTCTTTTTCTTTGAATAACCTGATTAGGCCATGTTGTAAGTAGTGTTGCGCCGATGCCATTTTTTGGCCCCGATACCGATACCCGATACCTGGCTGTGCAGTATCGGCCGATACCGATACCATTATAATGTAAAATAATTGCCATCATGGCTTTGTCAAGCTGCTGCTTACCTTTGTGAAGCAGGAAAAAATCTAATACGAAGTGAGTCCATTAGAACTTTTTGATAAAAAGTTCTACTGGATAATACAAATAAAAAGTTTTTATTGCCTACCTGGAGTGGGCGACAATAGTTGAATAAACTTATGGCTCTCAAAATGGTATCTGTGCCCTATTGGTTGGTACTTGCCGATACCGATACCACCATTTTAGGGCAGTATCGGCACCCCGTCCGATACTGGTATCGGTATCGGTGCAACACTAGTTGTAAGAGATAAGCATGAAAAGATTCAACAGGAAGGGGAATTTGTTTCTCTAAACTCAACTCTCAAAACGTCTAAAAGATTCTTAAAGTGTATTTACACTTGATTTGAGCAGGTAAATTAGATAGTTTGCCAATGGCTTGACTATTTTTACTTGTAATATGAGATAACTATATAATATGTACTTGAAATAAGAAAATGCAATTGTGTTTTTTTTATTTTAAATGTAAATTGTCTTGTTTCATTAGTAAAATCTGTCTTTTACCTCAATACAAGAACAAATGCACTTTTTTTAAAAGAAAAAATGACTTATCTAGAATTCATTTCTTTCCAGTGCACCTGTTTACAGCTGCATTATTTACAACAACATCAATAATAAACCTTCCCTAGTTCGGTAAATTCGATTTGTGAATCATAGAAAGTTTACTTAGGTAAATATATTCCCAGATTTGGCATGTCCTTACCAATAAATCACCAGAACATAAGATCATATAGGTGATTTTGATTAAACTACACGTCATTGGTGAAGCAATTGAATTTATATTCCATCTTTTTATTTTCGTTGTTGCAATTTGCAGATGGTCCCTGGGTCATCATAGAAGCAGGCTCTGCATAGAGGACAAAAGCACAAAGAGGTGCCACTTTTTGTATGAGGCTCCGTTTGTATCAAAAATAAGTAGATGTATAATGTCTAGATGTTGTGCTGTAGTTGCATATGCGTTGTCTGCATATGAGTTGCACATGTATTTGCTGAATATGTCTATACTGCATATGCCTATGTTGCATATGTTTATTTTGCATATGTCCATGTTGCATCGCTGTACTGTAATCTTGCCAGTCTGCATGTCTGAAACATCCGTGATTACGAATGTACTTAGTGGCGGAAAAATTATTCGGTTAGTTGAGCTGCGATTGAAAAACCCCGGTGACCAGACACTATACCATATAAAGCACTTTGAATCCTGCCAATGTGAGCAAATTCACCCCAACGCCCCCTCCTTCATCCTTTGCTGTCCTAATTAATACCTAAAGTAAATACGGGTTCCGCCCAATTTTAAAAATTTTGTAACTATTGATAATGCAAAGATAACCTTTCAGTAATTTCTAACGAAAAAAAAATCTACTTCCATTGTTTGTAATGGCGAGGGGAACAGGCATCAAAGACCAACGACAAGAAGCAACGACATGGACCAACAGCTGAGAGCAAAGGCACTAACCAATAACGGATGTTTCAGACAAGCAGACTAGCAAGATTACAGTGAGGCAACATCTACATATGCAACATAGACATATGCAAAATCTATGTATGGAACATAGACATATGCAATATACAACATAGACATGCAGAATCTACATATGCACAGTGATGGGAGTAACGGCGTTGAAAGAAACGGCGCTACCTTAACGAGTAATCAAAATTATTGCTCTTACTGTAACTATAACGCAGTTACCATTGCCGACACCACGTTACTGCACGTTACTCAGGTCGCACAATTAACCTTTTTTCATGATAGGACTTGTGCGCGCGTCATGAGAGAGGGGAGGATGGAGAGTGACGAGGACTCCAGCAGCAAAACAGCGCTTTCCAGATGGAAATAATGGTGTTACGTCGAGCTGCGTTTCCCCATCAGATACGGTTTCCCCTGCATCTCCGCACAGCGCCGCGACACGATACACTGCGCAAGCGACAAGCAGTGTATTCTGATTATGAGTTCGTATGAAATCGTACGAAAAATTATGCACCGTAATTTCGTACGTTTTTTTCGTCGTATGCGCAATCGCATCTGATGCACCATTCAAGAACATAGAATAAAAAAAAACAATTAGCCCTAACCCTGACCCTAACCCTAAGATATAAAACAGCAAGCAATGTAGTTAGAGACATGAAGAAGTGATTATTGCACTGTTTTTCCCAGTTTTACGTCCGTCCGCGGATCTGCTTTTTTTTTCTGTCTGCCAGCGCATGCGCACTGATCGGGTTTTTTGAGGAAAAACGTCCAAAACAAAATAGTGTGCATAACTTTTCGTACGATTTCATACGAACTGATAATGAGAATATGTTGCGACAGGAAATGCGCATGCTCGCTAAAGGCGCGTAACAGTCGCTCTGTGCTCGCGCCACAGGGGAACTACAGAGAGCGTGAACGATCATCAGCCTATATGGAGAAAGTGAGAAATATGGATGGATGGATGGATGGATAGATAGATATAGCTACATGTTGCAGTATCTATAACAACTCAAACACAGGATTTCAGAATTAGACATCCCCAGTTATTAATTTCATACTCTCGCAAAAGTAACGCAATAGTTACTTTGACTACTAACTAGTTACTTTTATTGTGGAGTAACTCAGTTACTAACTCAGTTACTTTTTAGGAGAAGTAACTAGTAACTATAACTAATTACTTTTTCAAAGTAACATGCCCAACACTGCATATGCAATAAATACATCTGCAACTTAAACATTATGCAGATATTACATATGCAACAACAGCACAACACCTAGACATTTTACATCTGCTTATTTTTGACACAAACGGAACCTCATATTTTTGAGATAAATATGACTCTATATCACTCAGTTCACCTTTCTGTTATTCCAGTGGGGTGCTGGTTTTGTAGAAACGTTGTTGCTCTAGTGGTAATTGATATGGAAATGCCAAACCTAGGAATATCTATCTAACTTTAACCGAAAGAGAAAGTTTTTTAGATGTGCCATGCGTCATTCCCTCAGTGGGCTGTCTAAGCTCCAAACTGTTAGAAGTGAATTAAAGTGGATTATTTTGCAGTGAACCGGCGCAGTCCTGCAAAGCTCTGGGTTGAAGGAGGAGGCGTCTCACCCCCTCTCTCTCCCTCTCTCTCTTTCTCTCTCCCTGTCCATCTCTCTTCCCTCTCTGCTGTCCTCCTCCAGCTGGATCAGAGGAGATCTCAGTCGGAGCTGGAGAGGAGAGGAGAGGAGAACCATCAGTATCTCTGCAGCCTCCCCGCCGCTTCGCCATGGATCTGCGGACTATATTTGGGATTATCGCAGTGGTCGCCCTGCTGGTGAGCAGGACAGCAGCAGAGGGTGAGTCTGAGCTCTCATCCGCGCGTCTTGCTGCTCCTTACTTAGTTTCTGGATGGGGACTGAGTGCATCCACCTCGGGGCTCAAAGGGACCTCAGTCCCATTCCTCTGCAGACGCCGGGCTCCCCACAGCTCTCCATATGAACTCTTTCCCTGATAGAAATGTAGTTTTCAGTGTTGGTTTGCAGCGCGTCTTGGTTACGCATCTGCGCTTCAGGACCAGTTGTAGTGGTTTCGGTCACATCGCGTTCACTATGCGCGCTCTCAATTAAAAAATGAACGGAGCTGCTCCATTTGAGTGTTGTAAAGCCAGACTATCATCTTTATCATGTGTGTGAAATGAGGCAGGATCGGATCGCTCTCTGGTTAGTTTAGCGCTCACTGCAGCAGATGGAAGGTTGGAGAGGAGGTCCCACAGAGTCATGTTTGACCTCAGCCTGCAGGTGCGCTGATGAATCTGAGGCTGAGCGCTGCTGTGATGATGATGATGATGATGATGAGGAGGAGATGGACAGAGACAGTGGAAATATGGAGGTGAGGTATGGATGGTTGTGTTCTAAAGAGGCGCAAACAAACTCATGTTTTAGTCTCTTTAATCGCCTCCGTTTCAATCGCTTGCAGGTCCTTTAATCCAGTTTCTAGATTCTCGCTCACCTCTCATTTCTGCTGGATCAAAAGTCGTTAACCCCATCATTAAATCTCAAAACCTGGGATCTGACTTCTGTTCTTTAAGGTTCAGTTGTTTTTAAACAAAGAAGCCTCCCTCATTTAAACGGACAGTGGTTGTACCTCATGCTTCAGATGATTTCCAAATGCTTTTTAACATACATCCCATATCAGGGGCGTAGGTTTGATTTCAACTTTGGTAGGGACACTATTGGTCTGATGTCATTGGCTCTATACAAAAATATGCATGAGAAAATCATGGTGTATTTCGTTTAAAGAGAAAAGCAGTATTTCTACAAATTTTATAAGCACTACACACACTAGATGCTGTTTATCAATGACTGAAACTTAACTGGCTGATGAGGAATTAGGACTTTTTTCCACTTTGAAAAGGATTGCATTTGAAATTACCAGTGACTAAGACAGTAGGTAAATCTGTGCCTATTTAATAGTCTAAATATGTTTATTATATGATTTATCCTTTTTTTATTCTGAAGATATAGAATTGTGCAGAAGTAAATAGAGGTAAAACCCACTCTTTTAAATGTTCTCTATGTATCATCAAACAAAGCGAAATAATAGATTCAAGGGCTGCCAAATAAATGTATTGTATTTACATGTGCCCTGGAACTAGAAGAGGAACTGACACTGAGCATTATTATATATTAACTTCACTCTACAAGTTGTACATCTAGGATGTAGTTACTCTGTTTAACTCATTTCATGTGTTTTATTCAGGGCTGAAACAATTCATTGGATTAATCAATTAAAATAATGAAATAATGTCAACAAATTTAGTAATCAATTAATCGTTAACTGGAGTATAGAGACTCTTAAACATGTCTTTAGCTTACAAAGCGACCCACTTAGAGCAGGAATTATACCAAAATTGCAAAAAATAAGTAAATAAGAAATTAGCATTTTAGATAAAACATGTTTTAATCTGTCAATATTCTCCATCAAGAGCTCCTCTACTGTTGCAACAACGCTGTATTGTACATTATAAACATGTTATTCACATGTAATTGTTGGTAGGGACAAGTAGGTTGGTCCAAGATTTGGGTAGGGACATGTCCCTATGGTCCCTGTGCAAACCTACGCCCAGAGACACAGAACAAAAACTTCTATATCTTCTATTTGGTCCGGCCACCTATTTGCTTCAGCTTTTTTTGTGTTAATAAATACAGAACTGCTGCATTTTCCTTATGTATTTTTTTTCTTTACATTACTGACAATCATCTGGGTTTCCACAGTACATCAGATAATTTTTTTAAATTTTTGATTTAGTTTTCATCACCTGCTTAATGACTCATGGTGGAGCCTTTTGGTGTTTTTAACATCCCAAGCTTTTAATGATAGTGATTCATGTTGTTCTCAAAATAATAAATAATACAAACATTTATTCCTTATATATTTTATTTTGCATTGAAATTAAACGAAGCAAAACTAAAGGGAGCACAAATTAGTAATTAGCTGTTGGCAACAATGCAGTATTTTCTACCACGCTGAGATTTTTTTTTTCAACTACAAGAGAGCCAGACTCTCACCAGAGAGCAGGGAGGCTGAAGGTCTTCCAGCAAAGGTACTTTGTTTATTTTTATGAGCTTGTAACCTCTGTCTGACATGGAATGTGATGGATTTTCAATTTGTCACAAAATGCAGAATTTCTTAAAACCTTTTACGAATAAATAAACTCATGCAGATTGTTTGTGTTCTCTCAACTGTTCCCACATAGAGGGTTCACCGCAGCAAATCATTATAACTTACAAACATGGAATAGTTTTAATGCTGGATGCCCTGCTTGACACTTGGTATTTAAAACCCCGTCCGCTGCATTATATATAGAGACTTAAACCACTCCAGCATGGGGACGAAATAAAATCGGGTGGATAAAAATGAGAAATTATTGCAATAATGTAATACATCCCTGCAGCTTTCATACTTTAGTATTAGAGTACTTGATTTTTTTCTTGATTAACTGGCATATCAGATATAACCACATGTGACACTCAAATCCATTTATGTTCAGATGCATCACATTTAGACATAGAATTGTTTTCTCCAAATATTAGACACGATTCGCTTTCATACTAAACTTTGGTAATGCTTTCTTTTACAGTACTTCAATAACAATGTAATAACATGGTAATAACAATAGCATGTCGCACTATAGTACTTGGTAAGAAGAAAACCTTTATTGGGTAATTACCCCAAGATTAAGGTATATGATTTCAAAATAATAACCTCCAAGTAATTATTACAATTGTATCTGACTATGTAACATTTAGGTTACCATATAACATTCTCTATTATTGGCCACCACCTACAAATATAAAACTGAACTCAAGTTACATATAAATAAGAGTCTAGTTAAGAAGATTGCTGTCTTATAAATTTGGTTTTCTGTTATATACCAAGTAATAAACTGCATTTTAACAGATAACACATTCATTTATTGCTGTCTATGAAATTAATATGAGTTACCTGGTAATAACAGTTTGAAATCTAAGAAGTCTGACTTTACCTTGTCCACCTAAAATTTGAAGCACAGTACGTTGTAACATTCTCCATAAAGTTTTTCTTGTTACCTAGTAATATAGTGTAACTTGCTATTTTATTACCAGGTTATTACATGGTTATTGATGTACTGTAAAATAAAGCGTTACAGAAACGGGCTTAATAAACTTATTTATGCCCAGAGATGGGGTGTCAGGTTGCTTGCCGCACCAAATTACAAGTTTCTCTCTTTATGAGTTACTGGATTCTGCAAATTTTTTATAGAGACAGAGGAAGTAGAAACCATGTCTTTAAGTGTTGTCTGTTGATTCCTTTGTCATTTAAAAACTACTTTTCCATCATTAATTCAGTATGAGGTCCGAAAATATCTTTTATGATATTCCAGGGTGGAAATCTAATCTAGAATCCCTAAAGGATATGTTTCCATTTTCAAAATGATGGTCTGTTCATGAAGATGCTCAGACCTTCCAACCTAATCTAGATCTACCATTCTGGATTAGAACCAGTCAATATTGAATAATTATTCCATCAGTACCTCTGTTTTTTTAATCATGATTCTTGATGGTGAACATATTTATTGCTCAAGTATAAAATACTCTCACTGAGGTTAATGCTGCTTTAAGATTACAATGGCTCCTCATACAATTTCCATCCACATCCGACTGGTTATCCATTGAAGATGATTGCTTACCTGCGTTTTGATACATTAGAAATTTCTGGAAATCTTGGAGCTTTTTTTTCCACTGTTTATGTTATGTCTTCTGGTCTTTACCCATTGCTCTGGATGTATTCGGAAGCAGGTAGTGTGGCTACGATTATTGTCTTCTGTGAAACGCAGGAATGTTTAAAAAAAAAACAATAAAATACGGCTGAAGAGTATGCAGTTATATAACAATAAACACAACATTCAATCTGAGGTGTTTACCTTAAGGGTTTTTAAACGTAATTAATTTTAAGAATTCAATGAAATAATTTCAGCCCTAATGTGATATACATCATTTTATCAGCAATTAATCATTTTCACAGTTTGAGGCGAAAATCTA
>NW_015150470.1:2100831-2101844 GCF_000732505.1 Cyprinodon variegatus
CGACACAACTAATCGATGATGAAATTCGTTGCCAACGCTTTTAAAAGTCGATTTTTATCGATTTTATCGATTCGTTGTTGCAGCCCTAGTTGTTACCTAGTAATATAGTGTAACTTGCAATGTTATTAACAGGTTATTAAATGGTTATTGATGTACTGTAAAAGAAAGCGTTACCCAAACAGGAATACTAAACATATTTATGCCCAGAGATGGGGTGTCAGGTTGCTTGCCGCACCAAATTACAAGTTTCTCTCTTTATGAGTTACTGGATTCTGCAACATTTTTATAGAGACAGAAGAACTAGAAACCATGTCTTCAAGTGTTGTCTGTTGATTTCTGTGTCCTTTTAAAACTTGTACGAAATCGTACGAAAAGTTACGCACACTATTTCGTATGTTTTGGACGTTTTTCCTAGAAAAAACAGATCAGTGCGCATGCGCAGGCAGACAGACGAAAAAAGAAGATGACTTAAAACTGGGAAAAACAGTGCAATAATTACTTCTTCATGTCTCTAACTACGTTTCTTGCTGTTTTGTATCTTAGGGTTAGGGTCAGGGTTAGGGTTAATTGTATGTTAAATTCTATGTTATTGAATGGTGTGTAAGATGCGCATGCGCAAAGATATCTTGTCTCGAGGCAAGACGTAAAAATATGACGAAATAACACGAAAAAAACGTACGAAATTATGGTGCATAACTTTTCGTACGATTTCATACGAACTCATAATGAGAATACACTGAAATGATGGTCTGTTCATGAAGATGCTCAGGCCTTCAAACATAATCTAGATCTACCATTCTAGATTATAACCAGTCAATATTGGATAATTTTTCTATCAGTACCTCTGTTTTTTGACTCATTAGTCTTGATGGTGAGCATATTTATTGCTCAAGTATAAAATACTTTGTCTGAGGGTAATGCTATTTCAAGATTACAATGGCTCCTCATACAATTTCCATCCACATCGGACTGGTTATCCATTGAAGATGATTGCTTACCTGCGTTTTGATACA
>NW_015150470.1:2102786-2106329 GCF_000732505.1 Cyprinodon variegatus
CAGTTTTTTTTCCAGTAAATTTTACACAGTGAGGCACAGACAAGCAACCATGCAATCTATAGAAGCCAGTTGACCTGACAGTCATGTTTTTGGCCCGAGGGGGGGAAACAAGAGTACCTGGAGAGAACCCATGTATGCATAGGAAGAAAATGCAAACTCCATGCAGAAAGAATCATCTCACCAAATAATATTAACAAAATAATTCAAATAAGTTCCCAAGATGCAAGTAACATGTAGTTGGATATTAGAAGCAAACATGGCGCTTTTTTTCCTTGCTTGACATATTTAGCTGAGTAGGTTAACTGAGTAGGTTACCTATTTTTTCCTTGTTGGCTGCACAGTGGTGCAGTTTGTAGAACTGTTGCCTTGCAACAAAGAAGGTTCTGGGTTCAAACCCTGCATGGAGTTTGCATTTTCTTCCTATGCATACATGGGTTCTCTCCAGGTACTCTTGTTTCCCCACTCAGGCCAAAAACATGACTGTTAGGTTAATTGGCTTCTATAGATTGCATGGTTGCTTGTCTGTGCCTCACTGTGTAAAATTTACTGGAAAAAAAACTGAAGTAGAACATTTTTTTTATAGGAGAAATTTGGTGATGAAATTCACTTGAGTTGTTTTTTAAATCAAATCTTCTTAGCAACTAAAATCAAGTATACTTTATTAAGTGAAATTTAAAAAGAATTTCTATGTGGAATTAATAACTTAGTTTTTAATAACTTAAGTGAAATGTGCTCGTAATTCTGTCTCTGTAAAGTTCATGGAGAGGTTGTGAGGAGCCGCTGGACCGATGCTGGTAATGCTTCAGTAAATGTTTTGCTTTACAAAATCCTCCCATCTTATATGTACAGTAATACTGTATTTGTCCAACAATGCTGATGATAATACAATTGCTATACATATGTAATCATTCATATATTTTCTTATTTGCTTGGTATTCATTTAAAAAATAACATGTAACATGCCTTTAGAAACCCAGAGAGCAGTAATACCTAAAAATATTTTTTTCTCTCCTTGTCCCATCACATCAACTCTTCTTCTGCTTATCAATACAATGAAAGGACGACATCTTTATAGCAAGGTTCATTTTATCTTTTAAAATAGTCCATCTCCCCTTACAGATGGACTATTCTGGAAAGTGCCTTGAGATGATATGTGTTGTGAATTGGCGCAATATAAATAAATAAACTGAATTGAATTGAATTTACTGAAACAAGGTCCAGGCTTCTGGTTACAGCCTTGACCTTTTGGTTAGGAGTTTTTTTTGTTCTCCTCTTATAAACGAGATTCTAAATTTCAAAAGGTATTTCCTGAAGAAATAGAGAAGGAATAGATGAATACATCCTCCCCCCCAAAATTGGATCTGTCTAGTTTCATTGTTTCATTGGAGGTTCAAAATAAGTGTTTGCTTAAGTGGTTGTGCCCCATGTCTCAGTGCTTTAGCCCCGTTCTGCCTCTCGCACACTGAGTTCCTCACCTTTAACCCAGAACAGGATTAAATGTAGGAATAAAGAGAGACCTTTTGCTGATTCATTTTGTTTTGCATGGTTTCCCAGTCCTTAAGGCTGCATTCTAGATGCTTATCTCATCTTTGTATAGTAGCCTCTGTGTGGCTCAACCTCAAGGTCTGCTCTGATATTGTGCGTTTGTTTTAGGTTGAGAAATACAGATTTTGGACATTTAGATAAAATGAGAGTGTCAAAAACAAAGCAGATATTTATGATAAATTTTAAATGATTTACTTTTTATACTAGAAATCTTTCCATGATATAACAATCAACCATTGTGGTTCACCTCTCTGCACTAATATCTATTCACTCGGCCGTCTAGGCCAGGGGTTTTCAATGTGGGGCCACAGGGGGGTGCTAGAGAGCACTTCAGAAAAATCAAGGTAATATGGAGGAACTTCCCTGTAAAGATCTCCCCCTTTATAACTATGTAAGAAAGCCATTTCTCTTGGGTGAAATGGAACTTAAATACATTTTCCCTTTTATAATAACATACTTGTGTGAGTCCCATCCCATTTCATCAAATTAGTAAGGAATCTTAAGCAAAAGCAGAAGTGCATGAGCAGTCATCTTGATAATTGTTGTCCAGAAAGTGTTGGCATTAAGGAGAGGGGTAGGGGCAGAAAGCTGGATGATACCCATTGATAATTAATTTAGTATAGGGACCCTCTGATATGGGTATATGATGTTTAACAGCTATATGGCTGCTCTCAATCCTTTGAGTGACAGGATTTATAGCACAGCCCACCTCACAGATTAACTGTAATAAATATTTTTTTCACATGTACTCTGAGTGATACGTGCAACTGCAAGCAACTTCATATGTTTTGCTTTGTGTTATGGAACTATTCTGCTATTTGCAACATTTGGGCTTTTATTATTATTATTAATTTGCACGTTTCTAGTCCCACTTTGATGAGCATCATCCCTGGTATCTGGTAATCTATCTGGTAATGACCTCTAAAGTCTATCTGAATTTAGCACAGCTGCCCAAGGTTCCTTTTCTACCCACAATACTGTTCTTACTGTTGACCCCTTAAAAAAATAAGGAATAGGTGCTAGTAACAGGAGCAGGATTCTGCAATTTGCAGTATTCGGGTTGAAGGTAGCCCTTTGCCTCAAAGGCACTCATAGCAAACTTGATCTGGCCACTTTCTGGCCCACACAAAATGCTTACATTTGGTCCACATGCCACAAAGAATGATGGCCCTTCTGTTGCGCTGATCTGATTTGCTAGAGGTGGCCCACACAGGTGCAAGCTGTTGACCCAATGGTAGGCCTTTGCTGGCCTAAAATTATTACAGCACTGGGACCAGATTTCAGCTTGATATTTACCTCAATAAATCAATTTAATAATTGTAATTAACCAAAAAAATTAAATAGCCTTAAACTAATAAGTTTATGACGATTCCTTTTGGCTGTTTCCTTATTCAGGGATCACTAGAGCAAGTCGAGATTCAAATCCACGCACCCCAAAGACTCAAAGACTTAAACCGGGTCATATTTCTGTGTGTTCTAACCCTGACTTTCTCACTTCAAAAGACAGAGATAAAGATCTGTTAAATCGCAGCAGCAGACCCATTTCTTTAATACACAACACTGGTGTCATTCCAACTTGTTACCAAGGCGGCAAATCTCTGCAAAAACTCTGCAACTTGCAATGGGCCTATTTAAACAACTGATCTGCATTAACAACTGATCTGCCTCAACAATTACAGTTCAACAAACATCCATTAAGTTTTGATTAAATATAAAGGGACCTTCTTGGGTCCTTCAGTGTTTGCATATATATATACATATATATATATATATATATATATATATTAGGGATGCACGATATAATCGGCCCCCTATCGGTATCGGCCTTAAAACTATATATCGGACATCGGCCGATATATAGTTTTAACCCAATATTTGATTGATTTAACCCAATATTTGATCAGCTTCTGAGTTTCTAAAGTCTAAAAAAAAAAAAAAAAACTACTTTTTCTTTTTCCTCAAAAACTTCTTTTTTACAGACTTAAAAACTTCTAAAGA
>NW_015150470.1:2106890-2108463 GCF_000732505.1 Cyprinodon variegatus
CTTAAAACTATATATCGGCCGATGTCCGATATATAGTTTTAAGGCCGATACCGATAGGGGGCCGATTATATCGTGCATCCCTAATATGTATATATAAATTATACTGAAAGAATTGATAGGATTAATCCCGATTAATTGATTATAGAAATAATGGCCAAATAATTTTGTAATTGATTAACTGTTAACTGGAGTAGAGAGACTGTAAGACGTGCCTTTAGCTGACAGAGAAACCCACTTAGAGCAGCAATTATACCAAGATTGTAAAAAACAAAAACAAAAAAAAAACAATTTTGCTTTTAAAATAATAAAATAATTTTCATCTGTCAGTAAGCTCGATCCAGAACTCCTCTAGTGAAAAATGTTTAGTTTCGTCCTGTTTAATATTGTTTAAAATCTTTAAGGAACCTTTAGCTATCCAAATATTAATAAAAAAAACACATTAATCAACAGACGAATCGATTTACAAAATAATTGTTAGTTGCAGGCCTAATATGTATGTAGATTAATATTTTTAAGTCACTATAGTTTTAATTCTGTCGGTAATAAATACCACAACTTAAAGCATATTATATTAAATTAAGGTAACCTGAACCACTGGGTTGGAAAGGATCTGTCTACACTCACACCTCTTTGTTTCATTGCATTCTATAGTCATTTTAAAGTGGTGCAGCTACGGCTGGAGATGATAGGTAGATCTAGTCACAGCTGTCTGAAGACTCTCAGAGTTGATTTCTGTCTTTTTCCTCATACTTCATTGCTCTGTTCTTCCTCCTTACATAAAACATCTTCAGCTTCTCCCAGAATGTCACTCTCTTATGTATTAAAGAAAAAAACCTTACAATTGTTTCTATAGGGTGTTTAAAAAATAATGTACCGGGATTTTTAGGGTGAAAAACAGTTAGATTTAGGAGGATATCAAATTCACACTGGTATTTTGGAAGGAATCTAATAGATTAAGGTGAAGGTTTTTTTTTTTGTCTTAATCATAATAAAGGGTTCTGGATTAATAAATGACAGATATTTAATGGTTTTACAGTATGACTGAAAGTTACAGCACTGAATACATGCTGTGGTTAAGGGTCACCCTGATCTGTTTGGCCATTTTAAAGCAGAAATGACAAGGCGTTTAACTCCAAACCAGAAGAATGGAAATTGCTCAGTTATTTGAATGGATCATGGCCTTTTGCCAAGAGCAGAATTGGATATGGATCCCAGCCCAAAAAGTTGGAGGGGAAGTCAGCAAATCAAAGCCCCTGCAATTTCTCTGCTGCTTGAAATACAAGACTTTGTTTTGATGTTTTAATGACTTATCTGTTTTTAACATGAAAGTCGTGTTTTTTTAATGGCATTTAACCTGAGGGATGGTAATCCAGGAGTTTCTAAAGTAAAAAAGAAAGTCATTTAATCAGTGAAGCTGCAGTTCCTAGTTATCTGATCATGAGCTGTTTTAATGATAGGGAGCTCATCCCCTAAACTGCTCTTTATATGCAATATCTGTGTCCTTTTGCTTCTTTTCCTTTGTTTTTGACCAATTTGTCTTCATCTTCATCTAAATGTTCTTTTTCAATTCGTC
>NW_015150470.1:2108520-2159399 GCF_000732505.1 Cyprinodon variegatus
TCTTTCTTTCTTTCTTTCTTTCTTTCTTTCTTTCTTTCTTTCTTTCTTTCTTTCTTTCTTTCTTTCTTTCTTTCTTTCTTTCTTTCTCATGTCACACCTGTCATTGTTAATGAAAGGGTTGCCAGAATAAAGCTTTCTTTTTCTGAAGAGACCAACAAATGGAGCTAAGGTGCTGCAACGGCCCAAATAAACTCTAATGCCTTGAAGGGAATCTGTGAACCGCTAAACTATTCTGGAAAGAAGTGCACGTATATAACTAGAGACACTGCTGCTTTATAGGGGCTCTAGCTGTAAGAATGTCAGATTTACTTGGTTTTCTACATCCTGTACATAACAGATGAAGAGATGAACTTTTCAACATTTTTACCAGACTGAAATCTTCCCTGATCTCTGATGAAATGGTTCCTGTTGCGTTCAGGGTTCTCTACTGCATGTTTCTGTCCCTGTCTTCAGCATCTTTGCTGTAGGTTTGTGCTTTTCTTTTTCTCTCTGTCATTGTCTGTCTCTTACTGGGCTCATCTTGCCGAGCGTGACCCAGCAGCGCACTCATCATGCACGGACCATAAACCGCAGCAGCATAATAAGTTAAAGCTGCAGGGATCCCAGCTGCACGCTTCAGTCTCAGCCTCATGACTTCACCCACTGCGGAGACTTTCCGCTGTTCATTATAGACGCCCTGCTAAATGACAACAAAATAGAATACATATTTCAACAAACGATGGCGCTCTGATGACTTGTTAGCTGGAGCGGCGAGCTGGTTGTGTCACTGGATTTGACTTAATTAGATCTGAGGAAGTCGGTGAGTGAATCAGCTACCCGCAGGGCTGTAAAGTCACAGTGCGTTTAATCGCCTTCCAATATAACAACATTACAGAGTCACTGTGGGTTCAGTGGCTCGGAAACAAGAAGCCAAATGACAAAAATCTGAAGCAAAATGACGCTTGAAGCTGTCAGAAACCATGATTTATTGTTCATCCATGTTTTCTTCTGAAAAGTTTTGGTTTATTTAAGTTTAAATCTATGTCTACTTGAAGGGACATCTAATCTAAAATCATAATGTGAGACCCATAATCTGGTTTAGTCTTCTTGAGTTAAACAAACCTGCATAAACATGGAGTAATGCATCTTAGAGAGATCAATGAAAGACAAAAATAAAAGGAAGAAAAAAAAGTGGTGCTAATTGATAAAATAGTGACTTGTTATTGGCTGAGATAAGAAAACATTTCTGACACATCAGTACACAACCCCATGTGTGCCACACGGCACAGATTTGCAATTTTCCACTATGTCAGACTCAGCACTGGTAAGTGAAAATGGGGACGAGTACGTAGGACAGCCTTACGTGAACATCACCAGAACAATTGACAATTAGGAGAACCACATATTTTGATAAGAAAACATCCTCAATTAAACCATTAATATGGCCGACCCTCTGCGGGCATGCACAAGGCCTTCATGGAAGAACTTTCTCAACATATGAAAGTAGTTGGGTGAATTGGATTTTATTTATGGTAATCAGAGTAAAGGGGGGTTAAATTCAAATGCATTGGACTCTTCAAATTTTTGTTTATAGAAAAATACCATCACCAAACATCAAACATGTACTCTGGGAATTTGCAGTAGCTCATAATGTTCAAATCCCTCTGAAGTTGATATTTGTCATTGTTTCGAGACAAAATATAAAAAAAAGAAAAAAAAGAAAGGGAACTCGGTTTTTTGTGCAACAGTCCTGCAAATCATGCCTCACGTTGAGACCTTTGCTGCAGGCTTGTTTTCTCCCTATTTTTCAAAAAAAAGCCACAAGAAACTAGCCCCACCCACCAGCGGCCAGAATCATGCCTGCGAGTGGTCTAGCCTCGATCAATGCCCCAGGCCCTAGAACTGGCGGGCCAATCACAACGCAGAGATGTGTTTTGAATGTCTGGATGCAAAGTGGGTGGGGTTTTGAGGGCGGGACGACAAAGCTGCGCGACTCTGCAGAAAACACAACAAGGAAGATGGCAACAACTATTGGAACAGTTCTCGTTTGACTCAGCTTTGGAATCAGTTTTGGAAGGATTTTCATTGAAACGTAAGCAGGAAGAGGCTCTACACTCATTCATTTTTAAGAAGGACGTATTTGCCGTTTTTACCAACAGGCTGTTTGTTTGCACTCTCCCACCAGCTTTCTGTCGCTCTTACTATGTCACAGTCAGTTGCGCTCATTGGTCAGAGAGTTGGCCAATAGGCACAGACATGGTTTGAAAAACAACGTGTTTTTCTCATCAACAATCTTCCGATGTCTTAATTTATCGGGGCCAGACTAAATTACACATTTAATCTCACATTTAGTCTGGTTTATCAGGCTGACAAAAAAGACGATCTTCTATAAATCAGTCCTCTTAGCCTCCTGGTGTTTAAGAATCTTTGCAACTAATCTGGAGTGAAACAAAAATGTTATCTAAATATGTTAAATGTTTAATTGTCTTAGTAGAGAGGCAAAATAAAAAACTATTTAAGAAACCATATTCCTCTTTAACGAACATAAGTTCAGGTAAAATGAAGACAAACATCCTACTGAGACATCCATACTCCTTCTTTGCTGTACTTTAGTATCAAAGGATTTTTTTATGCAAAGCTGACAGTGTATAAATGATGCAAAAATGAAGCAATGCAGCCAGAGAGGTGAGCAGCTCTCCTCTGAATAACAATAATAGCATCATTAAAGTTTTTAGTCTGTTTTCTTCACCTTGGAGCTGACTACCTTCCCTCTCTTAGCATCTTTAACAGTGGCCTCCTAAGGCTCATTTCGATATGGTCTGCTTTATATGCTGTGGTTTTTCTGAATTTAATTAACTTTTCTGTTTGGAAAAAAAACGTATTTTTCAGAAATGTTAACTTTGGCAAAACTAATAAGCTTTTGTCAAGAATGTGTTGTTTATTTGTGTTGGAATAAAAAAGAAACCAAATAACCCGCAATTCAGTTACAGTTATTTAAAGAGAGAAAACGTGTAGCTTACTCAGTTTCATTCAAACTAAAGAGAATAGAAATACAGACTTTCTGCATTTTTCTGTCCCACAAAGAGCTTTTTTGAGGCTCAATCAAGCCCACGCATTAGAGCAACAATGTGAAGCAAGAGAATTGGGTTTAATGGATGAGTAAGAAAAGCTCTGATTGAATCTGCAGTGAGTCATGTGAAAACCAAATGCCTCACTGCTGCGTTGTGAAAAGATTTCTGACCCAGAGGAGTTTCTGCCATTTGAAAGCTATAACCAAAAACAAATCCACAAACCACGACTCCTTGAAACCAATAAGATGTCCTTCAGCTATTTGCTCCTCAGAGAGCCCACCTATAGAACATCCCTCACTTAATAATCATCCTCTCCAAGTTTTCTCTCCACATTTCATTTGTTTCAGCGCTCTGACAGAGCCAGGGGCAAGGTCTGACTAACGCTGTTTTTCATAGACATCGGGAAGGGGCTAAAACGCGTCCGGAGAGGGTTGATGTTCGTGTTTTTTTACCCACTATCTCTCAGCTCCTTGGTACCTCGGTTTGCTTGTTGATGAATCAATTTTCAGGCTGCTTAAGAATATGTATCCAGCTCATCTCTACAGTTGAGTATTAAACCGTTTGTTTACTGTGCAGAGGACTGAAGTTGCTCTTTTTTCTGTTACAGTTCATAAAATGTTATATCCACCTAAAATGCTGTGGTTAAACCTAACTGTCTAAATCTGCAGCCCCACGAGTCGTAATCGATTTGATGCAAAGAGACAAACCCCATGAAAATTGCACACAGCTGTTGGGTTCAGTGGTTCAACATAAAGTTGGATTTCAATGAATGTTGATAAGGAATATTTGAATTTAAAACTCGCGTTTGGCTGAAATGTTGAAAGCTATTGAGGACTTGTAAATTGCAAATAGCTTTATTTTTTGTGAATTTAGGCCTGATGAGGCATTTAGTGCGTGGATTAACCAGTGAATTGCTGTTTCAGGTTTATATAAATTTACATTTTCAGACCGTTTTACCCACTTTGCATAAATACTTTGGACGTTTTTTTAAACCTACAGTAATTAAGTATATTTTATGTGCATGTTTGTAGTTTTTTTTACCAGCTTCTCTCATATATTACTAGCTGAAGTTACTCAGAATTAGATACAGTCCAGCTTAAGCATATTCATTTAAAATATATCCAGTTAAAATCAGTTGTATAGTAGCATAAATCAGTCAATGCAGTTTCTGTTTAAGTGTTTTGAATGGAATTTAGTTAGTTCAATGCTTTTGTAAATGGAGACACTTTATAACTAAGCTTTATTTCCAGTATTTCGCACTTTAAAATAAAACAAGGCATCCAGCTTGGCAAGGAAAGTATAGAATTTGGGAAACAAACTTTAAGCAAATCCTCACTGCATTGTTATGTTCAGTTAATAAAAAGAGTCCTTGGTCTGTCAGGGCGAAGCAGCTGCTGCTTTGTCTCCTTAAAGCATCATAGCTCACCTTCCAACCTGAGAGAGTCATTCTGGGAGACATACTTGTTGTTTTTCTAAAAATATTGACAGTAAAACAGCAAGTTTTATAAAAATTTTAAGGCTGATAAAGAAGTTTTGAAATTTCACAACTGGCTCTTGACTACATTATAGGAAGATTTTGTTAAATACACAAAAGAAGACGATATGACATGAAAAATTCAAGTACATTTGGCCTCCAATGATATATCACTTAGTGCTGTAGAGGGTATGGGCTTTGCCTCCTCGGCATCAGAGGCAGGGCATGAAAATAATGGCAACAAGCCGGTGTTTTCTCTATTCCGAGTTAGCCTTTGGTGATGCCTTTGGATGGCAGTGGGCAGCGATTCTAGGATGGAGGGGTTGATCTTGGACATTATTTTAACTTTAATACCAATACATTATATATTTTATTTTTTTGCTCAACATTTTTGTTTTAACAGCTTTGTTCATAAAATCAATGTTTTATTTTTTTATTTCATTATTTGCCAAAGAATGGAGGGGGAAAAAATCCAAAAAAGTGCTGCTTATAAGCTAATAATATCTATGTCCTGAACATACACTTATGATGCACAATGTTTTGGTAGTAAATGCAGTGGCAGCTGGTGGAGTTTTCTCCAAGGGGGGGCTAAAACTTCAAAATAGACGTAAACCAAAAACCAGTCAAATGTATAATAAGGTAATATAGCAGTATATTTACATGAATGTCAACATTCATTCTGAAATTTGCTTCAAATCAGTCATACCTGTCTTTATTTATGATGGGGGAGATCCTGACATCTTAAAAAGGAGGCAGGGAAAGCAGAATAAAGTGTTAGCCTTGCTGCATGCAGTCAGCCAAGCCTTGTTGCTAAATATTGATATAAGCATGTCAATCAGCCCCACTTTTTAACACACAACTGTGACGTCAGCGCTTTGGCGGGTGGTGGTGTGCAAATAAAGTTGCTTTCAGCTGTGGACGGTCCTATATTTTGCATTACAGAGGATCTACTGCGCATGTACAACTCTTAACGACAGTCAATGGCCAGAGATTTTTGCATACCATGGCGGAAATATGTCACCAAACCAATGACGAAACAGCTTTACTTGTCATTAAAGTTTAAATATTTATCTTGCACATCTAAAAAATATATATTGACATATTTTGAAATATTTGCATTTCATAATTAAATATTATTTGTTTTTTTAAAATGTCTTAATCAAGGTCATTGGATGACTGCGGCGGTGCCCTGGCGCCCTCTGTTGGCCAGCGGCCACTGAGTAACTGTTTAAAATGAAAAACGTTAAATTCAGTGCTTAGTTAGTGGCATCACTGTCTTGGGCTAAAAGTTCATTGCTCTATCCACAGTTTAAAAGTTGCCACAAGCAGTGGCAGTTCTAGACCAAATGTACCAGGGGGTTAGGAGGGGGTCAGCATGTTTCCATGGGGGCCCAGAAAATAATGAAATAAAAAAAACAGGGCAAGAGATTGAAATATATTAAGAGAACTGCATGAAGTGAAATTTCTATTCAATTAGGTTTAATTAACATTCTATTTTTTATTAGGTCAATATATGTTCATAATTTAGTAATTTTACATATTTTTGACTAGTTAAAATTACAGTTTTTACAAATTCTGAATTAGAACTCAAGAAAAACTGATAAATTCAGCTGTAAAAATTAGAGCAATTTGTTTTGAAAAAAACATTTATCAAATGAAAAATGGGATCCTATCTCAATTCCACTGAAGCTATCACCTTCTTGTAACAGAATTTGTGAAAAAAAAAAAAAAAATGAAATAGATCCAAAGGACCTACAGTATCAGTATGTCTGTTCCAGCGCTTATCATCATTAAAATTTCTTTGAGCATAGGGGCCATGACATAATCTATAGATTATGACCTGGCTCCTGTATTGAACACTGTAAACCCGAAGAAGTTCAGAAAACTAAATTGTTTTGTGAAACCGATTAACTCACAGTTTTTGAGCAAATAAATTAGAATACTTAAGATTTAATTTCTTACAACGTTTACATAATTAACAGTCAAACATTACTCATTCTCTAAAAGCAAACATTGTGAGTGCACTCTACTTAAAACATTTAATTTATTTTGTATACATTTTTTTTAATTTCTTTGTAATAATTTGTTAGGATGATGTGGTACTCAAATTATTAACTTTCTTTAAACTCAAAAAGTATACTATGTAGTAACCAAAAAGATAATTTTATACAGCTCATAACCTAAACTACTAAACTACTTTTTAAAGTTCAGAATACACAAACTTCTTCACAAAACAATGCAGAATAATTTAAATGTTTTTATTCAAATGTATTTTCTCCAAAACTGTACAAACACTACACACATACACATCTGTATGGGTGCAAATTCTTTGCAAATGTATGACAGAAAAAAAAACAAGGATCTTCGGTGGTCAAGATCAAATATGGCATCTTAAAACCATTTATCCATGGGGATCAAACTAGCAAAGGCGAACAAATGCAAAATTCGTAAATATAAACACCTGTAGGAAACCGCTCATATCTTGAAAAACTCAAAATATACGCATTTACACAAGAGTTACATAAAATAGGTTGCATGGTTATGATTAAATCACTGCAAATGTTATTATTATTATTATTATTATTTTTTTAGAGAATTACATATTGTCTACATTGACAGCAGGAGACTTTTCAAAGAAAGCAGAGATGGTTTCAGGGGTGCACTATCATCCAAACCCATGAGCAGCTTCTGAATGAAGGTGAAGGTGCCAACAAGGTTCTTTGGGTAGTCCAGATGCAAAGCAAAAACCAGCCCAAAAAAGTAACACATATGCATCAGCAAATGTGGTATTGTCCCTCATGACAAATTCATCTTCAACCACAATGGCTGTGGATGCAGGACTGAAGTGAAGTAGAGATGGACTTCTTCCTCTGATCTCTGTGACAATACCAATGAGTGTGTTCCTGGTGTCCGGCTCCTCTGATTCCTCACTCTGGAAAAGGCAAAAGCACACTGTAACTATTTCTGAATACTAATACAGCTGCCAAATCAACAATTAAGTATACAGCAAAGTATTACACAGTCGACCTTATTGACAGAAACACATTCATAAGGAATAAAAATATCGTAACTAAAATATTTTTCGTTATTATGATTATTGCACCCTCTCCATGTAACACGTGTTACATGGACCGCGTGTTACGTCAAATGTGTAAAATAAGGGCGCAGACAAGCAGAAAAACCGACTTCTCTGTGGCATTTAAACAACATGCTCATGTTTTTGTGAAGACTTACTGTAACCATCATACTTACACGTTTTCTTGACTTCAGCAACGGCTCGCTCCACTCGCTTCCCAACCGCCATGTTGGTTTGATTTTGCCTGGCGGGTTCCTGCCGACGTTTTGACGCACTGACATCATTACGTTGTACGTCTCTGTGCATTCAAAGCTTTTGAGTAAGGCAATGATGATCACTCAGAGTTTAAGTAGCACGAAATTATAAATGCATTCCTCGTTCGGAACACTCAGTAACTTAAAGTTGGGTTGACTTGATAGTAGATTTTGATTGTTTTCTTCCCAATACTTTTGAGTTAGTAGTAATGTTCGTGTTTACAGTGTACAGGGGCACTGGCCCCCATTGGCCCCTGTCTAGAACCGCCAATGCCCACAAGTGGTAAATTAATGTTAAATTTACTTTTTAGCCATTCAACAAACTGATGTAACAGAAAGGTATATATAACATGAGGTCACTACTATCTGCTGTGCACAGATTTGTTGCAAAGATGTGGTGTCCATGTTTTCTCCAACTTGAGTCATTCAAGCATTCACGCTTTTTGCAGGAAAAATAGATTTGGCTACTTTGCATAGCTGAAAATTGCCTTATATTTTCTATGGTATCACATTTTTAGAAAGGCAGTGCTGAGTAGGCAGTTGATACCCCCAGAAATGATAGAGATCAAGGGCTTGTTGTATGCTCTTATTAAACGTAAGGGTCATCACATCTTTTTAGGGAGCAACAATATTTCTTTTACGACCTATGTTTTTGCTCCAAAATCATAAAAAAAAAATAAAAAATTAACCTGCTTAAATATTCATGAATGAAATTTCATTACTTGGCATTATCTCTATGAAAACTCCCATGGTTTCATCAGTTTTCCTCAAGGTTTTTATCTCCCCTTTTTAGCAGCTTCAGAGCCACTGGAGTGTGTGCTGTAATCATAGCCTAATGACAGATTATCTCTCGAATACTAAATGACTTTAATCCTGTTTTAATGACAGATAATACCACCACACTCCAACCGTGCTTCATGTGTTCTGCATGCTGATTGTATTTTCACCACTTTCCTTAACTGTTTAAAGGTTTGTGACTCTGGTTGAGGTGATTCATTGTGCTCACAGTGTAAGTAATAAAATAAAGAGTTGGTTGGATCAGACAGCCCTGTCCTCACTGGAAATTTACAGCAGTAACTATGATAGATACGAGTCATTTTTTGTCCCGTTTTGCTGCGAATAATCTCTAAATTTGGTGGTAATGTTGTCTTTTCTCCACCTCATAACAGATTGCATCTAAGGTTGGTCTGGTTGGTCATCTACATGCTCACCGTGGCAGCACAAAGTTTTATTATTCAGCTGCTTTAGGCTGCAAGGACCTAATATGAGTTGCAGTAAATTATTGAGATGTTGGAGGCTGAATGGCAAAGTCAGAGGTGTTATTACTCACCCACTGAAGGCTATTGGGTGCCTTTAGAAAGAGTTGGTTATTTAAGCTGCCGAGGCTCCTGGGGAATATTAGGACGGCTTGATTAAATCTCCCTGCTCCTGAAGTATCCCTCATCTGCTCCGAGATTAATCTGGTAAATGCTGAGGGTGGAAAGTGTAAATCTGAACTCATTTTGAGTGTTTCAGAGCCCCGTCTTTTGGGAATTTATGGCTTTTCGGTACACAGGCCAGGAGGAACAATACCGCAGCTATTTCTTGTTAATATGTGTTGAAGTTTCCTTTTGAACCCCTGGGCTGTTTATGATTCATGAGAGGACAGCACGGAGAAAAAGGAAAGTAACTGAGAATAAATCCCCTTTATATTTTTCTTTTAGTTTCATTAACGGAAATGAAACGAAGCAAACGGAAGCCATCAATGGCATCTAGTAAGCTCAAGGTTGCAGGCCAAGTGAGAAGCCCCCCCATCATGATTGTGGATTTATGAAGCCAGGATCTACATGACTGTAGTTCATTCATATGATATTTAATGGATTGCCTCAAATGGTGTGTTTGTTTAAGACAGACCCCAGAATAAATCTGAGTCCCACCAAAACAACAAAGCCATTTATCAAATGCAGTTGTTGTCACCGAAGATGAGTTGTTGTCGCCTCAGATATCAGCTTTCATGTGTGCAGGTCGCCATACTTCATCACTGGGGGTGGCGGGACTCTCGAACCCTAAATGGATTTTACACTCAGAACTCTATTTGAAGCAGCTCATGTATTAGTTATGACTGCTATAATTTGGGGACATTAAACTTACCAACTGAAACGGCATTAGTCACCAAGGTCACCATTTTCTTTTATTCTCTATTAGAGTGGCAAATTGTCTTTGATGGATTGCGAGACATTCAAACTTCAAGTGAATGAAAAAATGATCACTGTGAATGAAACAATGCAAACAAATTAAAAGAAAATGAAATATGATATGGTGGGAAATAAAAGCCTGCATATCGACTATTTCAAGCTGAGTTAATATCTTGCTGCCGCGTCTTTGGTTTTCTTTTTCAGTCTATTTCGACAGCAGAAAAGTAGACCCCCAGATAAAAATAAGAGAAACACTGATAATCAATCATGCTGTTTGGATATAATTCAGTGTGGGGTAAAAAATGTCATGATTTGATTTGCATGTAGCTGTGAAGTCCAAAACAAGCTCAAGAGGATATAGAGATGGTCTAATAAGTGGGGCAATAGTTTTATCAGATAGTAACCACAGCTTTCAACAGTCAGTGAAGATGTCCAGATAATGCATTTTAGATCCATTACCGTGTGTTACTCACACTCAGTTGTTTGAAAGGCGTTATGCAGGGGTGTGTTAAATGAGTTGAGGTCATCCTGGTTACGACCCCAAACATTATTACAAAACAAACATCACTACCAAACATTATTAAAAAAAAGCAGGAAAAAGGCAAAGCTCTTGATGTACTGTTCAGTCTACTTTCCTACTGTCAACTACGTTCATGAAATCTATATCATGACTAAAAGAACAAGATCCCGTACTGTATACAAGGCACAGAAATTAGGTTTCTCTGCAGGGTGGCTGGGTTCTCCTTTATAGAAAGTGAGGATCTTAGATATTCAGGAGAGGATCAGAGTAGAGCCGCTTCTCCTCCAAACTGAGAGGAGTCAGCTGAGGTGGCTCAGATATTTTTCTTGGAAGTCGCGAGATTTTCAGATTTTCCTCCTCCAGGAGAAGGCCTAGAGGAAGACGCAGGAGATGATGGAGGGTCTATGTCTTTCGGCTGGCCTGGGAGTGACTTAAGGCTGATTTATGCTCAGAAACCAGGTTGTCTGCATGTGTGTCGCAGTGAATGCAAATGTACCCTGCCCCTTCCGCAGATACTCTAATGCACCTCTCCCAAATTGTAGGTGACCGCAAACAGTGCCGCAGACAGGAGGCATCTAATTGGTCAAATCTACATCCGCTCTATACTATGCATATTTCCTGTTTGGTACCTTACCGGCTTTTTTTGTTTTTATGACCGCCATTGTGGAAAATGACTCATGAAGATGGAACAGCTAGAAGAACGAGGTGAGCGAGAACGCTGGGACCATTTTTCAACCTGGATTCCCCATTCTTTTTCGGCCTCATATCCCTCCGTTGTCATACAAACTTGACCCCACTTCCTCCCCGCCTCGGACGTATCTAGACCCACAGCTAGTTCGTGATTGTCCCTCTTGCGTTCTGGTGTAAAATAACATAGCGCAGATCACTCTTCAAAATTGGGCATAAATCAAAAATATCTGCAGCAAGCTCACTGCGACACACTGCTGCGGGAGGATAACCAGCCCTTTAGGCTTCCCGCAGCAGAGCTGGATGTGTCCCAGTGGGGCATCTGGGAGTCTCTACTGAGAAAGCTGCTCATGCGTCCTGGTTCTGGATACAGTTGAAGACGAATGTGAGTGTGAGCCGTCATTCGCCACTTTGCAGGTAGAAAGATTAGGATGACCCAGTTTCAAACATTTCTTGAGACCTGTCAGATCTCTTTTTTCTTGATAAAGGATCAGCTTTTTTGAACATTAAATTTAAACAAAAGGAAGAGAAAAAAATGAGAAACGTCGATGGCACTTCTCTGTCATGTGACATAGTAGAGGGAGTTGGAACTGGATTGCTGAAACAACACAATAAAACAAAGACATAAACCTAATTTATTAGTTTCTCCGAGGTTATGTTCATGAGCGGTTCTGGAAAGGGACTAACAGGGGCCAGTTCCCCTATAAAACTAGCCCTGGCCCCTGTCATGCACCCCATACTGGATATATAATACCAAACTAATTTGTTATGATGAAACCATAACGGATTGATCCCTTTGACCAATTAAATTGTTTACCCATATAATTTTTACCGTAATGATTTGAATATTAACGATCACAATTTTCATCTGCTAGATCAGGGGTCTGAAAATGGCTCTTTGGCTTAATTAAAAAATTGTTCTGTCACAGCTCTTTTTGGTAGTTGTATTCTTTTGTTTTGTGTCCGTTTGACAAACCTGCCCTGCCCCCTTGGTATATTTGGTCTAGAAGTATGTTTTAGGAGATGTATTTAATCTACTGCACCAGGTGACCTCATATGCCTCAATTTTGCAGTGTTCATAAGGGCTTTTTAAGCTGCTTTTGATCTTTTTTTGTGCTTTTGGTTACCCAGAGCCTTTTTGCCTACGGAGACCCTACCACAGACATTTAAGCCCCTGACAACATAGCCTCTGGGATCATCGTGTATCTCCAAAGCAATGTTATTTGTACCTCCAGTGTTTTCCCATTAATTAAATTTTACGTTGTGTAAGAACAGCAAATTGAGCAAGAATATAGTCTATAAAAAAGCTTCATAACTCTGATTTGAGAACTGGAAACATAACAGCATAAATCAATGCGCAGTCAAAGCGGCTGAGTTGTAAAATATTGAAGACAAGCTTTTGTCTGATGTTTCAAACTGTCTCTTGAATATTACTAGAAACCAGGAGTCTCTAGTAAGAAGCAGACTAACAACCATTTATCCCATTTCTAGCTTTTTGCTGAACTCTGTTCTAATACATAGTCAACACTGATCCAAGTCTGGGAATTCAATTCAACATCTTTTATTTATTTATTTTCTTCATTGTTGTGTGGCACAGAATATGAAAATAGTCATAGATGCTGCTTTACTTGCAGGCTTGGAGCAGCTGGTGCGTCTTCATCACTTTATGTGCTGGCACAGGCTTGCTGCTGTCCCTCCTCCTACACATGCAGATAGACGCTGATCACACTATGATTTTCTGTTGTGTAATTTTCCTGAACCAAGTGACCACAGCTCTCTAGTGACTGCTAATGAGGAGAAGTAAAGTGAGTCAGTTTGTGTAGCAGAGAAGCAAAGAGGGAGCCAGCGGTCATTAAAATCAGAGGAAAGGGACTAGAATTTAACAGAAAAAGGCAACATAACGTTTGAGCTGGGCAGTGAAGTGAAAAAGAACAGGACCAGGAGAAGGAGTGGGCAAAAGAGAAAAATGGACAGGAACCAGAGTAATATGAAGTATTAAAGCTTAAACCTCAGGGGTTTGAGTCTGCAGGCTGTTTAGTTGTATTACTCCCTCTGTGTTGCTCACAGATTCAGTGACATTTTTTTCTGCCAACCCTCTGAAGCAGCCACAATTTGCTCTAAAGATGCACTGCCTCTCATCCTCGAGATGATTTGCTTTAATTAGATGAAGGACGAGGATGACAGAGGATCGCAGATATGAGGAAGACGAGCAGAAAGAGGCTGAGAGTAAGTGAAGAGGAACCAGGTGAGGGAAGAGGATTAGGCTGAGGCGGCGGAAGAAGAGGAAAATGGGAAGATAAGGCGCTGTGTCTAGCTAATAGTTCCCCATGTCTTTCTTTCCTCCTGTGACATTCTACAATTTCACCCCTGCTGGCTTTTAAGGCAGAAAGAATTTGTATGTTCCTGTTTATAGTTTAGCTTTGCAGAGCTACAGGAGAAGCATGAATTTTGCAAAGTGGCTGTGCTATAAATACCAGACAAGTGAATGTTGAAAAAGAGAAGCATTTTTCTCCGAGTGGCTTGATCTCTAAAATTCTTGTCAGTGTCACAAGTAGGTATTAAGTTTTCTTTGATGTCAAAGCTTAAAAAAGACATTCATGGAAGACTAATGCAACAATATTCATCCCTCTTCTTCCAAGATTAGGATCCAATCTTTGCAGGGTCTTGAAGAGAGTTTCTAGGAATTATTGTGAAATTGTGAATAGAAATTAAAGTTTAAAAATTTACATGCATTTGCATTAGGCTCCTCAGATCCTGATCCATTGTGAAAAACAGTGAAATCAGTTAGCTTTAGAAATAGCCTACCGTAAATCCTCTAATATTGGCCTGTATTCCATTGGCAGCCGGGTCTCTAATAATGGCCGATCAAACTGTCGGCGGAGGTAAATACTGGCCGGACTCGTATACAGGCCGGGGCTATAAGTAGAACCAACAGTGTTTCTGGGCAGTCCTCAACAACTTGTGATAGAAACATACAAGTACCACAGGGGGCAATGCTTGCTAATGAATCCAAGCCATTAGCATGGGAAGTCCCATGCTTACAAGAGATCATATTGGCCTTGCTCAATCGTTCTAATCGGAAAGACAAATGTGATTACCGGTAGGTCTGGTGGTAACCAGGCAGCGTTGAAATGACAGAATTTCGTTGGCCTTTGTTGTTCTGAATTTCCCTTGAAATATATGATACTGGTAGCCTACTTCCACTTAGCCTGTGTCAAAAAAATTTTGCTGTGATGGCAGAACAGTTCCCATTGAATTGTTTTTTTTTTTTAACTTTGTTTCGCAAGTCAGTTAGGCCTTCTTTTCTTGGATTGCCGTGCAGAAAAATTGCACTTGCTGGAAGATGTCTGAATAATGTTCTGTATAGCGTTATGGTAACTGTACTTTTTCAATAAATGAACCTACTATTTTATAGGTTCAAAAAGACACAAAATCTCTTTTTTATTTATTCCACTGGTAGTGTGTTTTGATCAAATAGAAACAGAGGCCTGCCTCTAATTCTGGCCTCCTTCCAATAATGACCTGGACCAAGATGTTCCTGAGTGAAATAAAGGCCTCGTCCTATATTGGAGGATTTACGGTAATTTGTTTATGCAGTCTGCCTTGTGTGTATTTTAATCTCACTATAACTGCAGCTATCTTTAAGCATATTTCAGCGCAGCTAGCCCTTACACTCAAAAAAGTTGCTGTTACACTGAACATCAGACCAACCTGCACATTTTTATGAGTGTAACGGCACTTTTGCATTTGGGTTTTCTCCAGTGCATTTCAGCAGAGATGCTGGTCACACTGAAACCTTTGAAATTTTAATTTAGTAATGCCGATACCCTGACTTTTAATGAGCTTAACAATGTTTTTAAAAAAAAAAAAAAAATATCTCCTTGATTGCAGACATCAGGAAGGCCCTGTAAAAATGTGAAATGTGTGCCACTCAGTCGTCATTGACTCGGGTCCCCAAGGCAGATGAAAACGCTTCAGCCTCCGACAGCTCATAAAAAATAAATAAAAATAAATAAATTCACTACGCTCATGAAAAATCCTGGTGAGGACCCAGGGTAATAATTGATCAGTGAAACAAAAGGCTAAGGAATACAGCAAGTATGTTAGGGAGACTGTTGTGATAACCTTTTACCCAGGATTAAGTCATACGAGTTTTAAACTTCTCATAGGCCACTGTTCCAGCTGTCATCCAACTGTAAACCTACCAAGGCAGGACCTTCAAATCAAACAGACAGGCTCAGCGAAGGAGGAGAGCAGAGACATGTCCGTGGTAGCTGCAGAGAATCCATCACTTGGTAGGAAGACTATGTCAATGGTTTACAAGTTAAGGTAGAGTTATACCTGACGCATGTATGCTCTTTTTTAAATGACACGCAGAACACAGCCTTTGCAGGTTTATTACTTCATGTGGCTTTTCCTCCCTTGCCTAATATTCTGGCCAGCTTGTGGTGGAAGTATAGGGCACAGACTGCAAGCCTAAAACACCCACTACACGTAGAAGTAGGAAATAATGGTATTTACATCATATTTATAGCCTCTTTGCGAAAGCACTTTTTTGTGTGGTGGGTGCTTAATGGCATGATTTTGCAACATGGACATTGGGAACATATCAATTAAGTTTTACACTCCAAAGTCTTAACCAATACAATTACCAGCCTATCTTTGGTTGGTACTGTATATACATATCAGAATTGGCCAACGTGTCAATGCGTTTCCCGTTTCATTATTCCATTCAGCAGCCATGCATTAAAGTCATGTGACACGCATTAATTGCCCTTCCCTTAATTTGCCATCCATTCTAAAAATTTTTTTTTTCTGGTAAATACGTAAATGTCTATGTAATGTATAAACTGAGACCTGCTTAATGATGTGTTATCATTGTGTTATTTTCATCATATACATGATGCGTAAAAATCTGTTCCCCAAAAATTGACAGCAAATATCTGTTACGCTAATTTAAAAATAATTGATATGGGTATTGGCCTAAAAAAATGTAATGAGTTAAGACCCCATAAATAAAGTATTTTTGAAAGATAGTCGTAAGAGATTCAATTAACAGTTTGACACAATCCTTTAGGAGGGAAACAGCATGTGGGAAAAAGGTGCTCTTAGAAAAAACCCTATGGGTAGAACACTAACACTGCATTTCCCTTCCGTTTATAGCACCCCTATACAAAAAAAAAGGTAATGGTAGCATAATGCTACTTGAATAGGAAGAGAAAGGCTGATCAGCATTAATCAATGTAGCTTAATAAGACACAACTCAGGAGAAACCTTACTAGAGGTTGCAAAATAGATGCAGCTAAGGTGGAGTTTTACCCTCCTGCAGTACAAAAAACGTAAACAAACTACCAGGTCAAGATATTTTGATGTTAGAGTGGCCTAATCAAATTCAAAACCTCAGTCTTCTTGATTGAATAAGGATTTTAATATCGTGGTTATTAATTTACTTACAGAAGAAAATAAACAAAGTAATTCTCAAACTACGCAAGAAGAAAACACCTCCTAAAATGGCACTATCTAGCAATAATAGCTCTGCACCATCATATTTACATTATGCGGATTGGATGAGAAAAACTCATGCAATAAAAAAACAAAACAGTCCAATGAGATGACACAAGATAGAACTGTTTCTCTCTTCTAAGGAATATATTGCATAAGGTAGATTTGTAATGTCATTGGTGCTAAATTCTCTGACATACAATGTTTAAAAACGTGATTATATGAAATCTCAAATAAATAATCTCTGTATAAAGACCTATACTTCCTACATGCTGAGGTCGAGGTCCATCTCTATTTCATAACTTTGATATGATGCTTCAATAATTACGACTGTGCTGGTGAAGATTCTCCATCATCCAGGTCATTGTCATTCCAAAAAAAAGTTAAAAACAATCCACTGGACTTTGTTCCCAAGTTTGAAAATGTTTCGCTTCCCATCCAGGAAGTTTTTTTTTTATTCAAAATGCCAGGAATAGGGTTAAGTTCAAGGTTTTATACAGTAGGGCAACAAAGCCTTGTTTTTGTTTTGAAAACATGCTAATTGAAACAGACGAAGGAGTCCACCCCTTTGGAATGGGGGTCGTTTGGCTTTTTTTTGTTAGCCTGCAAGGCCGCATACCGATCTAAGTCTCTGAAAGGTCGTCGTTAGAGGGAATTGTTGGCCTGGCTGAATAGGCGAGGTCTTCTGCTCTCCTGTACTGGGACTGGGGCTGGGATGATAGCGGGAAGGGATTAACTTAATTGCTGCATTGTAGGTTTTTGAAATCTGAAACCTCAGTTCACCCCCTCTGTATAAGTTTGGCTTTTCTTTCCTAACATAGATGGCTTCCTTCACACCCCTCTGAAGCCACCTATTTTCTTTGTCCAAAATGTGAACATTCTGGTCCTCAAAAGAATGTCCTTTGTCCATAAGGTGTAGATGTACCACAGAGTCTTGTCCCGAGGAGCTCGCTCTTCTGTGTTTGGCCTGTGGAGAGTTTGTTTTTGTGTCTCCAATATAAAGATCAGAGCATTCCTCCCTGCATTGAACTGCATATATGAGGTGACTGTGTTTGACACTTATTAAATCCAGTACAAACACAAACATCTAAAACCCCGGCAAAAATAGACAGAAACCCTCCAAAGATTTTTTTTTATGTTAAGATGATTGAGCTTGGCATTTCTTTTAACCACCTGAGATTATATTTAACTGCTGCTGAAATCATTTTTCGTGTTTAATTTCACAATTTGCTGTACTTCTTTTACTTTTTTCTATATATTTCAAAAAATCTTATTGAAAAATCCGCTACATAGCTGCAGGAGGTTCAGGTTCTGATCAGTTACATTGCAACAATATGATAAATTCTTACCCCTGCAACCAAACACACAAAAAAATTCAATTCCTGTATGAAGCCTTATTATCAGCTTGAAGATAAAACACTTTAAGCTTCAGCAGGAGATTAAATTTTGGCAAAGCGGAGAACAAATGTGTGTAATACTGGTCAGGAGTGATGCCATGTGCAATCATCTACTCCATAACTTCCAGCAACACCATCAGGAAGAAGATTGTCTTCAAGAGGAACTCCAGTAAAACTTTTGCACAAAGGCTTCAATTTTTCACCTCATGGTTTAACTGGATTAAAATATGTTGTTTTTTCATGCTAAATGAAAGAAAATTTATGCAGGCATTTGAAATGTAATATAGTCGATCCTGCTCAAAGCAAGTTCTATAAAGTTTTAATTGGCAAATAAAGTTTTAAAGACTATAAACCTACAATTTTACTAACAGGAAGGTATATTTAAAGCATGAGCAAAACTAAAGACAAAAAGACAATCTAGATGGAGAAACCACAAAAACAGAAGGGGTAAAAAGACAAGCATAATTTGTTGGACCAAAGTGGCAATTTTTAAAAAGAATTTAAAAACTTAAATATTTAACAGAAAAAAATTATAAAAGAGATCAGGTACAAGATATTCGTTTCTGACAGTATGAGAAATCTGAAGAGACGAACAGACCTGCAAGAACAGACCAGAACATTAATTAAAAGTTTGGTGACAAAATGAAGAAGAACAAGTCATCCTTACTGAACTTTAAGCCTTATTACATACTATTAAAATCTTCCCTGTCAAATCTACTGCCAGCTAACAAAGAGTGATGATTTATTCTTGCTGAATGTGTCAGTGTTACTGAGGTA
Organism: Cyprinodon variegatus; assembly: GCF_000732505.1. Classification (NCBI taxonomy): domain Eukaryota; kingdom Metazoa; phylum Chordata; class Actinopteri; order Cyprinodontiformes; family Cyprinodontidae; genus Cyprinodon; species Cyprinodon variegatus. The sequence continues at coordinate 2,127,432 of NW_015150470.1, forward strand.
CAATGTGCTTTTACACAGAGAAAGAAGCAAAAGCAAGGTAACAGAAGATACCTTGCCTATATATAGTCTGTGCATAACTTTTAGGTTTGTGGTAGAGCTGCTGCTCCTCCAAATCATAAGGAATTTGCTGAGGTGGTTTATCTTAATAGATCTCTCCTGGTTGCGTTTCTAGAGGTTTTCTAGGAAAATCTAACTGGTGAGAGGAGACAATAACAAAGAAGAATTCAAAGTGTAGACCCAAACTTTATTCAAAACAATCAGGCCCACAAAGTCCAGAAAGTAAGTAAAAAGGAAGATGAAGGTGAAATCCAGAAAAATGTCCAATAACAATAATATACAGTCCTGATCAAAGGTGAAGGTAAACATTTAGAGAGGGCTAAATGTTAAAAAAATATTCCAGAATTAATAGATGACAAGAGAGAACTGTAACAAACTAGCTAAGAGGAGCGTTAACCTGGCGACTTAGATATGACACAAAATAATAGTGAACAGGTGTAACCCTCAGGACAGCACTCCGGATGGTTTCTGATGAGGTAACCATAGAACTACACTCACCGGTCACTTTATTAGGTACACCTGTCCAACTGCTCGTTAACACTTAATTTCTAAGCAGCCAATCACATGGCGGCAACTCAGTGCATTTAGGCATGTAGACATGGTCAAGACAATCTCCTGCAGTTCAAAGCGAGCATCAGTATGGGGAAGAAAGGTGATTTAAGTGACTTTGAACGTGGCATGACTGTTGGTGCAAGAAGGGCTGGTCTGAGTATTTCAGAAACTGCTGATCTACTGGGATTTTCACGCACAACCATCTCTAGGGTTTACAGAGAATGGTTTGAAAAAGAAAAAACATCCAGTGAGCGGCAGTTCTGTGGGCGGAAATGCCTTGTTGATGCCAGAGGTCAGAGGAGAATGGCCAGACTGGTTCGAGCTGATAGAAGGGCAACAGTGACTCAAATAACCACCCGTTACAACCAAGGTGGGCAGAAGAGCATCTCTGAACGCACAGTACGTCGAACTTTGAGGCAGATGGGCTACAGCAGCAGAAGACCACACCGGGTGCCACTCCTTTCAGCTAAGAACAGGAAACTGAGGCTACAATTTGCACAAGCTCATGGAAATTGGACAATAGAAGATTGGAAAAACGTTGCCTGGTCTGATGAGTCTCGATTTCTGCGGCGACATTCGGATGGTAGAGTCAGAATTTGGCGTCTACAACATGAAAGCATGGATCCATCCTGCCTTGTATCAACGGTTCAGGCTGGTGGTGGTGGTGTCATGGTGTGGGGAATATTTTATTGGCACTCTTTGGGCCCCTTGATACCAATTGAGCATCATTGCAACACCACAGCCTACCTGAGTATTGTTGCTGACCATGTCCATCCCTTTATGACCACAATGTACCCAACTTCTGATGGCTACTTTCAGCAGGATAATGCGCCATGTCATAAAGCTGGAATCATCTCAGACTGGTTTCTTGAACATGACAATGAGTTCACTGTACTCAAATGGCCTCCACAGTCACCAGATCTCAATCCAATAGAGCATCTTTGGGATGTGGTGGAACGGGAGATTCGCATCATGGATGTGCAGCTGACAAATCTGGGAGAAATGTGTAATGCCATCATGTCAATATGGACCAAACTCCCTGAGGAATGCTTCCAGCACCTTGTTGAATCTATGCCACGAAGAATTGAGGCAGTTCTGAAGGCAAAAGGGGGTCCAACCCGTTACTAGCATACCTATAGTAATAAAGTGGCCGGTGAGTGTATATGTCCCTTCTAGGATGCCTTAAAATAATCTGGATTATCTAAAGTATTTTACAGGTGAGAGAAGTCTGAGTTTTCTGGACCTTTTTGGACCAAGGGTAAATCGACTCCCACATTTTTAAAAAATCTATTAAACTTTTGTGTTCTTCTTGTGGATAAATCCAGCAGCTTGTTGTCCCTTGAGAGACTTGTCCTCTCCCTCTCTCCTTCTGACAGAAAATCTGAAAGTTAAAGGAAGATTGAGCGGCATAAAATATCCTTTAGGTTTCTTAAACTACAGTAAGTCACCCTATTTCCTGTCCAATAATTGTGTCCTGTGAAGGCTTACATTTTAGCCCAAAAGGTCTGCTTCCCTACTTGTCACCATTATTTTTTGAAAATCCAAGAATTCCTCTGTGAATCAAAGATATTTCAGCCCCCGGGCGAGCTGAGCTAGGATTGTTAGAGAGGCACAGGAAGGTGGGGAGCATCGAATTATCTGCAGAGTTTTTTAAGGAGCACTTATCTTTTAATGCTTCCTGTGGGAGGATGGCTGCAGAGATGAATTCAGCTGATGCCGCTGTTGCTTCAGCTGCTGTTGTGGCTCAGCAGAGAGGTCTGGAAAGTGTGCACACAAACACACGTGAGGGCAAGAACCGTGATTCATGCACACCCTCAGTCAGTCACAACATCCCATTTTTCTTCTGCAGAGCTAAAACGAAGTATTCCTTATGAGTGTCAGTGCTGCGGGGGTTCCTGGTCTCTATGGAGGAAACTGATCTACAAACTGCTCGGCGGTTTGCAGGAAACATCTTTCCCCTTATCTTAATAAGAGTTTCAGCACAGGCAACTTTCCAAGTCTCCAAACTGCTCCTGTTAATTGATGCATGTTGCTGCTGCTAATACGTCAAAATAGGCTAATGGACATAATGCAGCTATGTTTCATTGTTTTTTTCTTTTCTTTTTTCTAGCAGAGAAAATTGGACTCTAACCTCTCTTTATGACAGTCGGACAAATTGTTCTTTGCTGCTCACTGAACTGTGACAATATTTTGATCATTAATGCACATGCCACGGACCAAATCTCAAGGACATTATTGCAATGACAGGGTGCTGTCTGGTAGAATAAAACGCATAATCTGGGGCAAAGGTTTTACATCTCATGTGCTAATTTCAACTTTGAGCACAAATTTACTTCCAATAAGTCAACATCATGTTATCAGGGTTGCTTTGCATCAAGCTGTCCCTAATTAAGCACAGATAAACATGCCTTTTTTCATCCTGCATTATAAAAGATATTTTTTTTATGCAAACAAAGATCCCTTCTACACCCTAAAACTTATCTTCTCTAGCTTAATTCAGGAGAAATTCGGTCCGGACAGAGATTTCTCCTTGGCTCTATCCGTCTCATACCTCATCCAAAATAGTTAGGCTAATCCGACCTATTTTCTATATTTATGCTGCTATATGTTTTGGCTGCTGGAGGACATAGGGACCACTTTTAATCATTCGGCTTCAATCTATCTCTTTTCTCCCTTTCTGTGGTATTTGTTAGTTCCATCCATAACCCAGTGTTCTCTCTGCTTTGTATTGTCATATTAGCTTCAACTGTTTGGCTGTGACTCCATTCTACCCAGCCCAGGTTCTTTTGGCATGTTCTCCTTAAGCATGCGTGGGTACTCCGGCTTCCTCCTACAGTCAAAAATCATGACTGTTAGGTTAATTGGCTTCTCTAAATTCTCCAAAATGTGATTGTGTGTGTGAATGCTTGTTTGTCTTGTTTGTTGCCCTGTGTGCTTGGGAGTGTGACAGAAGATGGATGGATGTTAATTCTGACAGCACTTGTTTAAAACTTTATCCAGGTTTACCAATCCAGTGTATTCTGATTGAGTTTTCTCTAGAGAAATAAAGTTGTTCTTCAGAGACAACACTAGAACAATTTTTGTGACACAATTTCTGGCAAATAAGCTATTAGAAACCATGGACAAATAAAGCTTGTGCTTTTAATCCAATACCCACCAAGCTTTTTAAAAATGTCAGTGGTTGTTTGGTGGATTACATTGTCAATGCTTCTCTAACCTCTGAAATTTTCCTTGTGTTTTTAACATGACATTGTAACACGAATGTTATAAAGATACACTTGACCCTCTTTCCTCTGATAAAAACAGACTATTTCCTACCTACCATACTTTGGTAAGCTACTTCAAAAAGTGGTTTTCAACACGTTCATGTGTATTTAGCCTAACAGTTTTGTTGATATATTTCAGTCTGGGTTTACAACCAATCACTCTTGACTAATTTAAAATTATATTGTTTATATATAATAGTTTTCTTTGACCTTTGTACAGCTTTTGACACTGTTTACTCCTTAAACATTTTGCACATCATCAGTTCTAAATGATTTTGTTGTTAGTTGGTTGTCTTTATATCTCATGGATTGAACATTTATTAGGTGTTTATGAGGTGGAGTTGTGGTTCTAAATCACAGTGAAGGAGTCTTTACCCGTAGCACAGTGAGCAGTTTGTACTTTACAGGAGTAGCTTAATAAGCTCAAAGAAGCTGTGTCAATGGTCAAACCACTTCCAACCACATCTACAGACTTGTCGGCTTTGTAGATGAACTGCAGGGGATTGGATGACTTAAAGTGGGTCAGCACAAGGCACTAAAAGGACTTCATTACCACAGAGGTCAGGTTGACAGATCTGTAGTCATTTCATCCTAATAGACCTAGGTTTAGGTGTATTGATTGCTGTTATTTTTATATTTTTTCTAGCCTAGTGAATCCTTGATTGCCATACAACATTTACCTTATAGATAAACTTCACATATAATTAAATCAATAAAGTTACATTATCTTAAATAATTTGTAAAATATCCAACAATTGATAGTATGATGCAGGCCAAAGTTGGCCATCGAGGGCAATTCTCCTGCAGGTTTTAGAGATTTCCCTCCCTCAACTCAGCTGATTCTGAGGATTGCAGTTCAGCAAAAGCCTGTTAATCACCTACCAATGGAAATAAACGGGAAACTTTAAAACTTGGAAATACAGTGACCCTAGAGGGCTGATTTTGGGCAGCCCTGCACTAAGGTTTTCGCAGTGAAATAGATTTTTACTTTAACACTGGCACTAGGACTATGTTGTCAGTACAATAAGGCATATAAATAGGTGTATGTTTTCCTGTCAAATATGTACAAAAAAACCCCCCTTAAAAATAGATGGTAAATAATTTGCAGCATTATTTTATACATTTTTTAGCAAAATTGTAGTGATTAAAATGTTGTTTTATTATACAGAAAATCACAAATGTGTACAATTGAAAACCTCCTGCTTAATTTGCCAGTTGACCTGCTATGCCCTTTGTCTCTTTGTCTCATTACTCTCATCTTGCGTTATGGAGAAAATGTCCCCACCAAGGTACATATGTTTTTTAATACAATGCTGCAAATTACATTTAATGCAATACAGCAAATTTTAGATTTCACAGTTTAACATGCCACAGGATCCCTGAGCATCTATTATCTTGTGTAACTGACTAAGTACTTTATGACATGCTATATGTCCATCCAAAGTTAGAGAAAAGGAAATGTTTTAATAGGCAGGGGTGGGTGGGTGGGAAGGAGATAATTCCAATGACCTTTGACTAACAGGGCCCCCGCATTTGAGAAAAACACTTTGATCGTTGTTTACGTTAAAAAGGTTTCTGCCTCTACAGCTTCTGCCTTGTCTGATTTATTTTTTGAGAGAGAACTTCAATGGTGAAGTGAGTCTGTTTTATCCTCTCACGAAGCAGCTTGTTGCGCATTCCTGAGCATGGAAGGAGATGGAAACATCAACATTGAAGTGTATAGAAATTATACTCACACAGACTAATATCTTCGTTTTAACTCACACCGCCCATTGGAAAACAAACGGTCTGTCATTAAAACCTGACAACACCGGGCCGAGCATGTCGCTACTGTAACAAAAGGAAAGCACAAAGAACAGAAACACATCAAAGATGCTCTCCAAATCAGCAAGGAAATCCAAAAGACACGCAACAGGACATAACAGCGAGAACATTAAACGCAAAAACATTGTCATCCCATATATTGCTGAAGTCTCTGAAAAATTTAATCGGATTGGATTTTCTCCAAACACAAAATCCCAGTGCCTTTCAAACCAAACAAGACCCTTAGACAGAGACTAGTGCATCCTAAAGACAAAACCCAGATCTAATATAAGCGGAGTGTTGTATGCAGTTCAATGCAGTGAGGAATGCTCTGATCTTTATATTGAAGAAACCAAACAACCTCTCCACAGACGCACGACTCAACACAGGCAAGCTACCTCCTCCGGACAAGACTCTGCTGTCCACCTACACCCTAAGAATATTCTGAGGACCAGAATATTCACATTTTGGACAAAGAAGACAGGTGGTTTGAAAGGGGTGTGAAGCTAGCCATTTACATTAAGAGAAAAAATCCAACCTTAAATAGAGGGGGTGAACTTAGGTTTCAACTTAAAAACCTACAATGCATCGATAGATTTGATCCCTTCCCGCTATCATTTCAATCCTCATCACGATGCAGGGAATCAACGACCCTAACCACTCCCCATTACTAAGCCCCATTACTAAGGGGTGGACCTGCTTTTCGGTTCAATTTCCATGTTTTCTGAGTCATAACAAGGCTTTTGTTGGGCTACTCTATAAAGCCTGGAACTTGATGCTGGTCCAGTAATTTTGAATCGAGAAAGCTTCCTGGATGAGAAACTAACGCTTTCAATCTTGGAAAACAAAGTCCAGTGTTTTTTATTTTATTTTTTTACTTTTTTGGAATCACTATGGCCAGGACACCTGACACCTATCTCCAACAGTTTATGAGTGAGAGGTGGGTTACACCCTCAACAGCCTGCCAGACCTTCACAGGACCACAGAGTTACATACAAAATGCTGCACACCCACCCACACACACACATACTTGTCTCACTATCTTTGCGGGGTCTTTCCATTGACTTCCATTAATTTCTACAGCCTAACCGTGACCCTTAGCCTAAACCTTCACTAACCATTGTGACTTCATGGCTAACCCCAACCAACCTAAACTCAATTGACACCTTAGTCCTAAATGTGACCCCTGACCCAAAAACAGTAAATCTCCATTTGGGGTCCAGGTATTGGTCCCCACAAGGAGCAGTCAACCCCAGAACCTGCTATTTTTCCAGAAAACTGGCCCTGCAACATATAGAAAATAACAGCACACACATATCTGAGAATAATTTAGAATAATATTTTTGACTTTGGGTAGAAGCAGGAGTAGGCCTACCCAGAGATATTCATGGACACACATGGGGAACATGCAAACTCCATGTAGAAAAGGCTGCAAACTGACCCCAGCACATTGTCGCTGCAAGGCTACAAACTCAGCTACTGTGCCACCCGATGTTTGTATATTTGAATGTATTTTGATAAAAAATGTCTACATGTTATTAGTTGTAATATACACTGTGTGCAGAATTATTAGGCAAATGAATATTTCAACCACATTATCATTTTTTATACATGTTAACCTACTCCAAGCTGTATAGGCTTGAAAGCCAACTACCAGTTAAGTAAATGAGGTGGTGTGCATCTCTGTAATGGGAAGGGGTGTGGCCTAATGACATCAACACCCTTTATAAGGTGTGCTTAATTATTAGGCAACTTCCTTTCCTTTGACAAAATGGGTCAGAAAAGAGATTTGACAGATTCTGAAAAGTCAAAAGTGGTCAGATGTCTTTCAGAGGGGTGCAGCAGTTTGGAAATGGCCAATCTTTTGAAGCGGGATCATCGTACAATCAAACGGTTCATGGCAAATAGCCAACAGGGGCATAAGGAGCGTGAACTGAGAAGGATCACGCGTGAAGCTACCAGGAAGCCACTTGTTGTGCCATATTTCAGAGCTGCAACATGTCTGGAGTGCCGAGAAGCACAAGGTGCTCAATACTCAGGGACCTGGCAAAGGTAAGCAAAGCCGAAAAAAGGCCACATTTAAACAAGACAAAATGTCAAGATTGGGCCAAGAAATATCTGAAGACGGATTTCTCCAAGGTGTTTTGGTTTGATGAAATGAGAGTGAGTCTTGATGGGCCAGATGGATGGGCATCAGGCTTGATCAGTAAAGGGCAGCAAGTTAATTATCGACTCAGACGCCAACAAGGTGGAGATGGGGTACTGGTATGGGCTGGTATCATCAGATGATGAGCTTGTGGGACCTTTCCGGGTTGATGATGGAGTCAAGATCAACTCCCAGACCTACTGCCAGTATCCGGAAGACACCTTCTTTAAACAGTGGTACAAGAAGATGTCGCCATCATTCAAGAAAAAACATGATATTCATGCAGGAAAATGCTCCATCACACGCATCAAAATACACCACAGTGTGGCTGGCCAGAAAAAGTCTAAAAGGAGAAAAAATAATGACGTGGCCCCTTGTTCACCTGATCTGAACCTCATGGGGAACCCATGGTCCTTCTTGAAATGTGAGATCTACAGGGAGAAAGAACAGTCCACCTCTCTGAACAGTGTCTGGGTTGCTGTGGTGGCTGCTGCACACAATGTGGAACACAAACAGATAAAAAAATGACAGAATCTATGGATGGAAGGCTTTTGAGCATTATGGTGAAGAAAGGTGGCTGTACTGGTCACTTATTTGTTTTGTTTTTTTGTTTTTGAATGTCACAAATGTTTATTTAAGAATTTTGAGTTGTTATATTGGTTTACCTGGTGAAAATAAAAATGTGAGATGGGTATATATTGGTTTTTTATTGCCTAATAATTCTGCACAGTAATATTTACCTGCACGTACAGACATCCTCATAAAATGGCCAAATAAAAAAAAACAACACATCAACAACCAAAAATATGAAACTTTGATATTAAGGAGTCTTTTGGGTTGATTGAGAATACAATTGTGATCCAATAATAAAAATAATCCTCAAAAATAAAGCTTGCCTAATAATTCTGCACACAGTGTATAGTTCTGTGTATTTTATAAAAGTCTATTTAAGATTATTTATTTTTCAAAATTTTCAGTAAATTTATATAGATTGCAAAATATGGTCTTTTGTTAGCTTTTCATTTCTGCTTTTAGACTCTCTAGAATGTAGCATTCTGTGGTGGTCTCTCTTATATAACACTGAAAGAAGCAATACAATGTCAGATCTATGTTGCATAAAACTTTTGATGGGTCATTTAAATCCTAGAGATTTGGTGACAGCCACTGCTTACAGACCAGCGGGCCAAATTTGTGGTGTTTTGTTGGCCAGTGGGCCAAAAGTCCTGGCAGCACCCCTGTTAATAGCTGCCAAAAAAAGTAAAAAAAAAAATGAAACATTGTTTTAATTGGAATTAAGGACATATAACCTAAACCTAGAAAAAGATCCTTTTTTTGGAGATAACACCCAGCTTGTCCCTCTGTTGATGCATTTTGTCTAGATCTTAGACAATATGTTTTTTGTTTTTTTTAAGTTTCAGGAAGAATTTCCTCTCTACAAATGATCCTCTGTGTTAGAATACTTTTGCCCTGTGTTTGAGATCTTATCTTATATAAGTTATAGTGATGGATAGTTTCTTAAAACTTCACATTCAGAAAGAAAATAAATTCACAAGCTTAAAGTAAGTAAAGTAAGTAAGTAAGTAAAGCTGTTTAATGAGCATACAAGTATTTGCTGTATATTAAAACTGATCCCTGAAAAAAAAGTCAAATGTTTAATTCCCACTAAGTAAATGAGGCAGCCTGGATACTAAACAACGCAGGATCTGGTCTTACATTGCAATATAAGCATCACATTGATGGCTGCAGACCTTTTACAAACACGCCATGCTGCCCCTAGAGCTCATTTGCATAAAAATAGTTTCTAGTATAAGCTTTTCTGGTGCTGCATTGCAGTTTTCCATTTTATGAATCCCCAGCATCCAATTTCGTGTTTCCTTTCCAAAATAAATTACATTTGCAGAAGCGCTTGGGTGATGTGTGCGTGTAGTTTCATTTGAATCAGGAGAAAGAAAACTGTTTTTCTTTTGTTGTTGGCCTGCTACCCTCCATTAAGAGAAATTTATATCAACTACGTCAGCAGCATTTACTTCATTAGGCTTGTGAATTAGAAGATATTTTATTGTGCATAACACCTTGTAGATTCATCGGTATGGGCAGTGCAGTTTCCTGTACATCTGCATATATCAGACTAGATTGTTTTGCATTTCTGCTGTGGAAGCGAGTGTAAGTTGTGTCTCCTGGTGTCTTTCAGCTCCTCTGTCAGTGACGCCTGGCAATTTAAGGATGAAGCAATGTAAGATAACCACAAAAACGAGGCTTGTTGTTGTTTTGATCATATCGTTTAGTTGATGTCTGTCTCCCACTCAGACACCCACGTCGCTGATCAGTGTGATGATTCTCAATAAGAAAGAGGATTTCGTTTATGCTTCCAAAAGCAAAGACAGATTGGTGAATGTGTGGTTTATTGAACAATCTTGTATCCACAGATGCTGATGAGCACAATCTCGTTGTCATTTACTGTCAGTGAAAGAAATCAAGCTGATTTAGCTGTGTTTGCCTTAAAGGATGCAGAATGTTGCATGAAGAGCAAGTGCTCTTTTTGTTACACAAAGCTTGAAGACAAAGTGCTGAACCGCTCACTTTAGTAGCTGTCAGACAAGCAGACTGTTATCTGGCCAGAAGTGTCAGCTCTCTGGAGAAAAAGACTGTCAGAGAGGAGGAGAAGGTCAGACCTGAAGTATTGAGGTTTCACAACTGAGCCAGTGCCTTGGAGCTGCAGCAAACACCAGAAAAAGTTTTGTAATCTAAATGTGTGTTAGAGAGAAGAATCCTCTGAAACAACAGCAAGCATGTCTAGGAAATAAAAAAATAATTTTATTCTCTGATCAGTGTAAATGACCGTTCTTTACTCTCCATGTTGCTGAAATCACTGCATTCAAAGAAACAGCGAAGAGAGCCACAGAGATCTATAGCTCGGGAGTATCAATTAACAGGACAACTATTAGCTGTACAGTTATTAAATCTAGGTTGAAAGAAGGAACAACAGGAATAAACATTGGGTTTTCCCTAGCAATTTCCAAGGGGGCTGCCCTCAAGATGATCATGGCGTAGTGATTGTACACGTTCACAGTTAATGTCATTATATTTACTTGTCTCTCTAGATGACACCATATCACTCATGAGCTATTTCTGTCCCTACATGTACGCTCGTCGACTTTCAACTCTTTTCTTTCAACTTTCTGACTTTCAACTCTCTCTTATGAAGCAACAAACTTGACAAAAGCTCATCAAAAACACACACTTCACAGAGACAGAGTCAGTCAGGCCTGCTTGCGCGCAGATGAATACATGCACTCCTACAAGCAGAGAGTGCCACCTTTGAAGGTAGGGGTAAGGCTCTCATAGGGAGATTAGTTAGGAATCCTGAACTGCTGACTATGTTTTTCAAGCCCAACCAACTAACTGTTAAGGTTTATTTTTGTATCCGCAATTAAAACATATGCATATTGTTCCCGGTTGCACATGTCAATGTCAAACCTGGTCAACCTGACAGTTTATATAAAAGGGATACAAATACAGGAGATCTAAAAAAAAAAAAAAAAAGAACAAAATAGAAATAAAATAAAAAGAGTGGCTATATTAGAAAAGAGGCTGGTGAGAAAGCAGAAGGCTGGATGGATGAATGGCTGGAGCAGAGAAAGTTTGTGCACGATGCAGCCAGAGTACAGAATACATGAAGCGTACGATGCCGTTTATAAATTATTAAACCTCTTTGTTTATTAAAAGAAATGTCATCCATACTAGTTGACCTAAAAAGAAACCCATGGTCTTACTGCAAATGAAAACATTTAAGGACAGTCTGTTGAATTAAGTTAGAGAGATATCAGAATATATACTGTATGTAATTGTATTAATTAGCCTTTTTGCTTATGTTGTGTTATATTTTGTATTGATTTTCTAGCTCTGAAAATAAATCCGTTTTTTGTCACCCTTATCCCTGCTGGGTTCATGAGGGCTGCTGCTGCCTATCTCCAGCTGTCTACGGGTGAGAGGCAGGTCGCCAGTCTATCACAGGGCAACACAGAGACAAACAGGATAAACAACCATTCATGCACATACTCACACCTAAGGAGAATTTAGAGAAGCCAATTAACAGTGGCTTTTTGGACTGTGGGAGGAAGCAGGAGTAACCGGAGACAACCCACGCATGCACACACAGAACATCCAGACTCCATGCAGAAAGACACAAAGGCCAGGATTCGAACCTTCTTGATGTAAGGCAGCAGTGCTACCCACTGCTCCACTCTTAAAGTTGAGTTATTTTAACAAGCTGATTGCCAGTGTTTTGATCACCAAGGAATTTGCAAGAATACAGTCATACTAATTGAAGGACTGAGGAGGAGCAGTAGAATGAGGAGAAGGTGATAGAAGAGGAGGAGGAGAAGAAGCAGGATAGTGGAGGATTTAGTCTGATACCCTCATTTTCACAGAGCTTTATACTTTGGTCCGGCTGATAACACTTTTTTTTTTGATAATTATTTAAATTATTTCAGCAGGTACTCAGTATTAGGCTAGACTCATTACCAAACACTTTTTGTCTTTATTTAAGTAATTATTTAGATTGGTACTTTTCTACTTTTACTGGAGTAAAAATATAATGGAGTAGTGTTATGCTGGCTAAAGTATGTTTTTTTGTTTGTTGGATTTATAGGGTTCTTAAATGCACAACTTGATGTTGGTTGCTGTTGGCTAGTGATGGATGCAGCTCATCAGTATTCAGGGTTTCCCAATCTCTGATGGACTTTGTGGGCACTTTGTTCTGCAGTAAGAAAAAGTAAGTGTGGAAATCTCAGGAATAAGTCTCGGTTTTCCTCCCATTCGTGATGGTAGCCTTCCTTTCAGGAAGGATTATTTCTACTTAGTGTCCTCTCTCCAAATATTGTTTTAAAACTTTTTCTCGAGTTCTCAATGCAGTCAAACTCAACATTTGTCACCTCAGCTAAAAAGTTAACCCAGCACTGTTGGAGATGACGAAATGTCAAAAGGCTGAGTGATGGATGTCAGGGCAAATATTTGACAGTGGAAAATCGATATTTACCATCAGTCAGTGTCGATTAAGTTTGCTGCTGCATAGCTTTGTGTTTTACCAGCAAAAATAACTTTCTGCTTTTTAGAATGAAAAAATATTTTATTTAGCTTTTTGAAAAAAAAAAAAAACTCCACTCCAACCTACAGTCATTCTGAATACACAGAGTGATGGCAACTTGAAAGGGCTGTTGCAGAATCTGCTGGACCTGCATTGAATGATGTAAGGGCAGCAGGGAGAACAGTCCATGGTGGGGGTGTGAGGGGTCATTGATAATATTGCAGGTTCGGCCCCAATGACCCTCTCTGCTGTTCTCACCACTCTCCTCAATTTCTGCCAGTCTGAGGCGCTGCAGCCTCCACACCACACAGTGAGACAGCTGGTCAGAACGCTCTCTATGGTGCTTCTTTAGAGCGTCGTGAGGATGGGTGGGGGCAGGTGGGCTCTCCTCATCCTCTGCAGGAAGTACAGTACAAGCGCTTTTGTCCCCTTTTGACCAGTGAGGTGAGGTTGTCTGTGACTTGCACCCCCAGAAATCTGGTGCACTAAAGGTATAGTAGAGGATGTTCTTTTTCCAGGTGGATCATCAAAATAAGTTGTCCTCCTAAAGCCGAGCTTACACTGTGTGATTTTTCACCCTTTTCAGGGCGTTTTTCCAGCTGTGCGAGAATTTTTTGATCGGGCTGACTTTCAGCCTGATCGTGCTTCTTGTAGTGTACAGGGGGTAACGACGGGCGATCAGCCTCTAACGACCACCTCCCAATCATGAAACGGGAAGTCGGGATAAAATCAAGCATGTTTGATTTTCAGTCGGCCGTCGTGGGCAAATTGCTCAGTGGGCATGCACAAGCAAGGATTCTTCTTCTTCCTCTCAGATGTAAACACAGCAGCATGGCAGGGGTGCGAGTAAAATGGAGTTCTTTCTGTAAAATTGACGGACCGTAGTAGCCACATTTGCTCAGCCATGTCTTTGTCCAAATATGTCATCACCTTTTTGTTTTAGAGCTTTCAGCACACGAAATTGCACAAATTGCTGAAGCCGCACATTTTACTCTAGTGAGCTTCATATTCCTCTTCTATTTGTTCTTGGCTTCTGGATAGACGAGTCAGAATAGCTCCATCTCACTGCAGGGCTGAATCCAATGCGGTTTTTAGACGTACAGTGTGAGTAGGTAGATCGCATCAGAGCGTTGTGCTGAACATACATCGCGAGCTGTGAACTCAGACGAAACCCTGCTGTTTTGTCTACAGTGTGAGTTGCAGCTGCTTGCAACGATTGAAAAAAATCGCATCGGAATTTAAAGCCACACATCAAGTTAGAGCATCCGTGCTATCTTGGGAAATATCTGCTAGTGAATGATTAATGTCAGAAATAATTTTTGATACAGATTTTTTCAGCAGAACCTTAATGTACCTGTATGTTTCTGAAGTTCTGGGTAATTTGGCTAAAAAAAAGGGCTTTGAATCCTGAGATTGTGAGTTCGATCCCCCACTCCCACAGGCTGCCACTCTGGCTCCCTGAGCAAGACCCTTGACCCCACACTGCTCCCTGGGCGCCACACAATGGCAGCCCACTGCTCCCCAAGGGGAAGGGTTAAATGCAGAGAAGTAATTTCCCTCTGGGATTATATAATGGGAGTATATAAAATATAATAAAAAAAAAATCACTGCACATACAGTCCTTGCAGTCAAGGTATACAGTATTTTCCATTCTATTGGTTTGCGATGGTTCTAAATATGGTTGACCCTCCACCTGAAAACACAAATGGATTGTTAGTGTTTAGGGGCCAATTTGGGATTGGGCCTAGCGCTAGGATGAGCTACACCCTCCCAATAGGATAAAGGTTTCTCCTCACTCAAAGTCACTCTCAGCACCTAGGTTAATCACTCTCCTTTGCAGATTTTTGAAGCTATGTTGTGAGCTCTCTGAGAAGACGGTGAATGCGGCCCTGATTCTCAACAACTCTTGATGGTTTCAGATACTTTGTGGAAACTGTTAAAAAATAACTTTGTAATTATTTTTCTAAATTTGGGGAAATCTTTAGCATTGCGAGCTTGTTTGACTTCCAGTTTACGGTGAGAGGATCGATCAGCTGTTTAACTTTAACTTCTGGGTGTGTTTTAGTTTGCATCTTATTTTTCAAAAGAGCTCATTTCAATATCAAACTTCTGCAAATATATTGGAACTTTTTTAAAGTGGTTTTCTCCTTGTATGTAACCTTATGCTGTATATTGACCATAAACAGCAGGATTTAACCTTAAATTTAACCTTTAAATTGATTATAAATTAGCATTAAGATTATCAAGTTATGGCTGATAAGTAATTGAGTCAGTGGAGTCACTGGGGGTGCTGGTTGTAAATGCCAACTATGAACTGTTATCTGTGTTTCATCATCTGTTTGCACAAAACAAAGCTTTTATTTGAGTTGCTGGGCTTGATATTTAGGGAGTCTCTCAATTCAGCATCACTAGGGTCAGTGTTAAGGTTTGTTAAAGGCAAAGGCCAGCAGGTATTCAACATTTACCTCCATTTTCCTCTGAGCTGTCTGTGTTTGTGCTCCACTGGTCACACCATCAGGGCTGTCAGCTCCTAAATGCCAAATAAAACAGCTCGGTGCTTTTTAACTCCATAGCCCTTTCTCTCTCTCTCTGAATTCTACCTCGCCAAGGCTGTGCTCCTACCACATATTATCTCCTCGGGGATTACAGCACTCCAGGTTGGAGAGCCATCCTTCTTATTTCTCCCCTTTAGACCACTGTAATCCACCTGTCTTTCACAATAGGAGCTCACCAGTACCTACTTTAACGACTGTCTGTCAATTGAAGGCCTTTAGGTATAAAAGTGAAGCATAAGAGGACCACATAGCTGGTGGAGCCTTTACAACGGCTGTGCGAACCGTGCAACCACACCGTCCCTCGTGGTACTAGGGGTCCTTATTCCTCCGGTCTAAAAAAAAAAAAATTATTGTAAGAACTGTATTTCTTATATATGATTGTTTTGATTTTTGTCAAAGGCAAATATGAGATCTAAAAGTACATTCAAACGATAAAGCTGCTTTGTTTTTGTTTTTTTTTGGTATGCCATTATGTGTCCTGGAGGAAGCGAAAGGGGAGGAAGCCAACATGAAAAAACGCAACCGATTCCGCAAAAACATATCAGGTTATGAGAAAAAAAAATTTAAAGAAAGAGGAATTAATAAACCACTAAGAGGATCTCTAAAATTAATTTATCAGCCTTATCAGTGAGAGAGTGGCTACGCTACAAAAAGATCTAGAAATAAGACAACATTTCTTAAATTAAGATGATTAGCCAAAGAAATTAGATTTTTTTACTATTTCAAATATTATGCATTTGAAATAAGAATTATTATTAAATAATTTTTTTCTCATTTTATATGTCAATTGTATTGTTCCATTGGCAAAGGGTATCAATTTCCTCATCAATTCAAGAACAAATACACTTATATTAAGAAAAAAAAATGACTAATTTAGTTTTATATATTTTTTCCAGTGTGAGCAGTTTCTTTGCTTGAGGTGGAAGTCAGTTTCATAGTCAGAGTTCAGAGGATGGTGTAAAGTGAGCTGACTTGATGTAAACCTTCTTACTTCACTTTTTTTTTTTTTTTTTATAATTAGAAATACAGCTGAGTCTAAACAATGTTGTATTATTCCACAAACAGGGTTAAATTGGAATATATCTTTCAGAACATTTCCCAGATGGTGCTGTGCTTTAATGATATTAAACATTGCCCTTTAGATGTGGTTATTACCTTGTTCGGCTCATGGCTGCTGGCCGGTCGGGTTCGAGCTCTGGGCCCCCACCTGCTTTATCTGACTGTTATCCATCTCAGTTCTTGTTGTTCTGGAGCCTGGATCATAATGATATGGAAATCCGTCTGGAGCCGCGGCTATACTAAACTGTACAGCTAGCTAGGATGTGTTGTTTTATGATATAAAATATTTCATAAAAAAATAAACAATGCTTTAAATCAGCTGTTTGCTATCAGGCTATTAAAGCTATACAACAGAGAAAACAAGCCATTGATACTTTGGTATATTGAATGCAACTGATGATGTGAGAGCGGGATTAAGGATAAAATAATCTGCAGTGAAGTCATCCTAACATAGTTTGGTGTATCGGCTTGGACGCCACAGATTGTCCGGTTGATTTTTGTCTAATCCATTTACTTTCAGGATCGCAATTGTGATGATTAAACATTATTTTTTGCCGAATGAGGGAAGTAGTGGTTGTATACACCAGCCCAAAGACGTTTGACTGCACTGACGTATAGCTTTGACTGCTCTCCCCCGCTCTCCCCGGACTCGCAGATCCCTACAGGCGCCAAGCACATTTTAAAATTCTCTCGATTTTTAATTACCTGCTGTATTTTTAGCATGACTTAGACCAGCGACGTAGAGAAAAGAAAGAATAATCTGCTATCAAACATGATAAAACTGCTCTAAATGCACTCCTTTCTATTTGACCTTTAGCTTGCCATGTTTCCAGGTTGCTGTTTATGGTTGCCAGGCATGCAGTTATAGTCTATTTGATGTTAACGTATTGTAGTGGGATAGTGCGTATGTGCAGTGCTAAATCTTAATTACACCATTTCTAAGTCATTTTAATATCCGTGTGGCTTTTTCACTTTACCTAATATTCTGGGTGGGTTTAGAACACAGAAAGAAAGGTTTTGACACAACCCTAAAAGCAGGCTCGGACTGGTAATCTGTGATACCGGGCATTTGCCCGGTGGGCCGGTCCTAATTTCAGTGTGCCGGCCCCAACACTTCCGGCTGAAGCTCCTACCTGTGACAGTAAATAACTCAAGGAGCTCAAGAAGTATTCCAATGTTAACTACTTAAATAATGCATGCAGTATATATAGCCCTTCCTTGTCATGCACATCCTTGTGATGGTTGGCATATGGTGAGGCTGCCTACAAGTAGAAGTAAAACAATAAAAATTTTTAGCCAACATTTTTAATGCCTCTTTGCATCATCCAAGGGTGGCAGTAATTTCTTTCCATGGGTTGTTCATAATCAGTTGCTTGTTCATCTGTTCATTCAATTTTACGTATGTTAGAATCAAGTTGCCTCAATTTTTAACCTTGGTCTTACTATGCAATTTGGCTTTGATATAACAAATCATTTTCACAAAAATAAATCCAATGTTTACATAACATTATATCCATACACTGGTAAAATGTTCATTCTAACCTAGATGAGAGAGTGTGTATATGATGAAAATCAGTGTTTCCTGGCAAGCATTTATTGTTTGAAAGTCTTACTTTATGCTACTCTTTTTTTAAAGTAGTGTGATATTAACACTTTAATTAGAAAAATTATCAGATGGGTTACAAAATGCTAATTAGAGCTTGTTTTGTTGGTGCATTGATGTTGAAAGAGTTATCAAAGCATTTGCTTTATTTGTTATAGCGTTCTGAACCCTAATTTTTCTGCAGTGTTAATCACAGTAATTGGTTGTTGTCTCAGTTGTGCCGAGACTCTTTTATTTTAGCACAAAGTTAGCTGCCTCCTCCCATATCTGTAATGCCAACGAGCAAAAAAAAGATTTAATTTCTGCAATACAGTCGTAAATAGATGCAAAATGTACAAATGGTCTTCTCTGCCTAAAGAAAACAAGTTTAGACAATATAGTATCAGTAAGATAAGCGATTTCAGACTTTAAATCATTGTTAGTCTCCCCATTGTTTTATTTAACACTTTGTTTTTAACCTAAGATTTTTATAAAGTCTTTTATGTTGAATATAGTCGTGTTGCTTCTGTTGTCTCTGAGGTGCCAGTGTTGGAACCACAATTGTTCATTCTTTACATAAGTGAAATATGCAAGGTTTTTAACTTAATACAGTTCCTTTTCTTTCCAGACGATAAAAATATTTTCTGTTCTCTATCACACCAGAGATGAAGCTACAAAACTGTTTTGAAAAAAGAAAATTGTCCCTAAATCTGAAGAATTAGGTTCAACTTATTAGGAAATTATGAAGGAAATATAGATGTGAAAGTCATAATAGATGGAAAAAGGTGTAAATACTAAATTAAATGAAATTCTTAGGTCTGGTTACTATACAGAATCTCCTGAAAACCTCACATCAAATTTATTCAGACTAAAGTATCTGGAAGCATCGCAATTCATATTTGAGCAAAACATTTTCTGAATTATAAAGCAGTAGACATGGTGTACTGTTCGCCGCTTTTACCATACCCTTAGCTATTTTCTAAAAGTCTGGGGTAGCACCTACAAAACATGAGGCAAACCACAATGCACAATTCATCTGAGACCAGGATAATTCATAAGGCTGGCTATCATCATCACACTAATGCATTTTTCATTCTTTCCTGCCGGCTTTATTTCCCTGATCTGGTAGAATTCCAAACAGCTCAGCTTATGTATAAAGCTAGAAATAAACAGCTACTAGACAGCATGAAGAATTTATTTATTGAGCAAAGTTGAGGGTATAATTACAGAGATAATCTAAAATGTAAAATCTTATATGCTCAGAGAAACATAAAAAAAAGAAAACATGACTTTCAATAAAAATTGTGTGAAAGTATGGAACAAATGTGGTGGGGAATGAAAGCAAGCATTCATGCAAAAGACTGCTTAGGAAAAGGCTCAAACTAGATTTCTCCCAAAGGACATGAGATGGAGGAAGTGCGATGAACATCATCTAAGTCAATGTACATGAGTGTATATATATATTTTTCATGTGGTTGGGGTCGTGTGGGCTATGGGTAGGAATTGTATGAAGATGTTTTGCCAGGCCCATTTAAAAATATAAATACATCTACATTTGTTTATTTGTACATAAAATATGCTGATGAAGGTTCTCAAAAAAAAAAAGAAAAATGTACATAAAATAATTTATCTGTCTGCTATGAGCCCATACTAAATTGTAATAGTATGGGCTCATAAGAAAAGTGGAAATATTGTTGATGTTAAGGACAACTGATAGAGAAGAAATAACATCCAACATTATGTCTTATTTAACGGGTTTGTGTTAATTCCTTCTGGGAGTGAGTGTGTCTCACTCCCATGATAAATCATACATGATACACGCCTACTGACATAAGAAACTCACTGCACTCCGTGAACACTTTGCATCACAAATGAACCAGTTGCTGAGAGATGGGAACCACCATAAATGGCTAACCGAAGGGCGCACAATCCTGATCCTGAAGGACCCCTCAAAGGGAAAAGTCCGATCCAACTATCAGGCCATAACCTGCTTCTTCACAACATGTCCAGCTCAGGATCATAGCGGCTAAGATAAGCGGGCACATGGATCAATACATGAGCACAGCTCAGAAGGGAATTGTCAAAAATACCAGAGGTGCCAAACCCCAACTCCGGGTAGATAGAACAGTCGCTCAAGACTGCAGAACCCGGAACACTAACCTAAGCACCGCCTAGATTGATTACAAGAAAGCCTAAGACTCAATGCCACACACTTGGATCATTGGACACTTGAAGCTATACAACATCAGCAGGACTCTAAGAGCCTATATTGCAAACTCAAGAGGTTGTGGAAAACCACCCTTGAGGCCAGTAGCAAGATACTTCAAGTTACATCAAATGTGGCATATGATGCACTGTTCTCACTGCTGTTCTGCATAGGTCTGAACTCCCTTAGCCAAATAATCAACAAACTGGCTATGTTTATATATATATATATATATATATATATATATATATATATATATATATATATATATATGTATGTATACATATATATGTATATATACCGAGAGTGAAAATGTACCCATCAAATATCCAAATTTGCTAAAATACCTGTTTCCATCCAAGATCTTTGCTCCTGCCCCTGAATGATCAGCATTTGCTCACCTTACCCCTTCATATTGCAGTGAATTCATACAGTTAGGGCTTTAAAAACAGAATATCTAAAGCTATTTGAATGAAACTATTTTCAATTTAAAAGCTGATGGCGTGGAGATAAACGTCTCTAACCTCTCAGCATCAGTGAGCTCCTATCATGCTGCTTTTAACAACTTAACTGTCTTCCTCCTCGGCTGAGAAAAAGAGAATAATCCATCTCCAGCTGTGTCAGGTTTTGCGACGTATTCACTTTCATGACTTTGAACAATGGGACTGTTTATAGTCCTGCTAAGAAAGAAGATGTGGCCTCTTTTCAGTTAGCTAGCATTACACTTAATGTCTACTCCAAGCTATTTAGAAGGACTAAAAATGCAATTGACCCCTCTAAACCTAAATTTATGGAAATGGTGATGTGTCCCTGGATGGAAGGTTTTCCTAAAATGTATTTCACTCCTTCAAAGCTTGATAAATGTCTGGTTAAACTAGTGATAATGGCATAAATGAATAATTTTCTTTTCTGACAAGAAAAGACAAACAATATACATTTTGTTTAAGCAATTAGATGGAAGGTGTATGTTTTGGCCTCTCTAACTGAGCTGATGTATTTTCAAACATTTAAAAATGCCTTTTTTTTCTTTTTGCTTTGCTTTTAAAGAGCAACGCTTTGTTGCAATAGCTGCTGTAGAGCTCTTAAAATATCCTCCATGGTTTTAGTTTTATTATTTAGTTTTCATTTATTATTATTCAATCTGACAAAGCTAGCTAAATGTGTCATACTGTGCACTTAAAAAGGAAAATATATGTGCTGTTCAATCTTCACAAGTAGTGTAATACGTACTAGCTATTGAAGTCTTCAGGGTTGAGCAATGATTAGAGCTTTTCCCTGCAGCCAGAAGATCTTTGGTCGTTTTCCCCAAGGATGCTTGGGTTCTATTTTGGCTCCCTGGACTTCACCATTGGCCCAGAAACATGACTATTAGGTCAATTGAGCCCTCTAAATCACCCTTTAATGCAAATGTGTGCACAGATAATTTTTTCTCCTTGTGATTGACTCTGCCTCTTTCCCCCTTGACCAGTCTAGATAAGTCAGCAAGCTTTAAGCCTGTATGTAAGTATTGTCAATTAGATTTTTAACCCATGTAGTATAAGCCTGCTTTACAAAAAGGGCTCTAGATATGGTAAAAGCCTGTTATGATAAGCAACTTTTCAAGTAAAGGGACTCCAAAGTGCTTTAAAATAAAGAGGTCATTCACCCATTGTGGCAAGTTACATTGTAAACCCAGCTGACCTAGGGCACACTGACAGAACCAAGGCTGCTGCACAAAGGCACCAACAGACCATCTGACCACCACCCAGAGGGCCTTGTTGTGCCTAGATAATCAAGTTAGTGTGTCTTGCACAACCACACAACAACAAAGACATCTAGAACTGGCAACGCTCCAGTTGCAGGATGAACTCCCTCTTAACTCGCCACAGCCACCGCTTGCTAGATAGAAGAGTCCCAACAACTTTGATGTTTATTCTTTATCTTTTTGTAGAACACTGGACAAGATATACCTGAAAACACATTTTTTAATCAGTATATTTTGTTGATCTGGAGAAAGCTTGTGACAGTAATATGTATCCTTTTCGAGATAATCTTGAAATATATTGTTTTTACGCTCATATTGAGGTTAATTCAGTCCCTCTATGATTAAAGTGAGCTTATTTAAATTCTGCTAATAAATCTGAACTATTCCCAGGTAGTGTTGGAGTGCCATAATAGCCATTAGGGTTTCATTGACTGAATTTATAAGCACACACACTGTAGTTGAACTTATGTTGGTAGGGTCTCTATTATCAATCCATTCAGCAGTTTATCCAGATTCTGATCCTGTCATTAAACTGGAGCCTGAAGCTGGCAATGAAATCATTTGTAACTCTTGAAACTGCCAAAAGGAAGATTATAGGCTAGTTATCTGGCCCTTTGGTCTTAAACAGAAAGAGGGTTGTTTTATCATCATAATGCTACTACTCCATTACTTCCTGAATGTAAGGTGCTCCTTTGTTTACTGTTTTTCTCTAATGGATGAACTTATCAATCTATGGGCATTTCTCAATTCACAAGAATGCAAGTGTGGACTTGTGTCCTGACAAGTATGTTCTTGACAGGAAGACAAGAAAGTATGGACTTGGGGAGTACTGGAGCATGTAGCATAAATGTTAGTCAATTGAAACAGAAGCACACTTGTGAAATCACCACATGCTCGGCTCGTCTGGAGCTGCATTTCCCCCCCATCAATTTCCCTGCCAACCAACTTTTCATGAGCTGTGGGTAGTAAGTACAGAATGGTTAAAAAACACTTTTATTTACCAAGCTTGTAAATTCACCCTCAGTAAGTAACTAAATGATACTCAGCAGAAGTTCAAACTGATTTGGGGCATTTGATAGGGATGCCTTTTAGATGCTTGTTTTAGACATGTCCCCTATGAATAGAAGCTAAATGGTACTGTAATATCAAGAATCCCTCCCTATCAAATGAAAGTGGCTGCAATGGGGGAAGAAGCCTATCAATCTATAGCTCCATTTACACTACCCTTTTGAAACCGAGCCGAGCACGGTAACCAAGATAACTGTTACGCAGAACTGAACTGGACCGACAGTTCCTAGATAACAAAGAGCGTGTGAGCAGACCGCATCATCTCCTTACAGTCAGCCTCCGTAATCATGAAATTACAGACATTGATAAAAAGTCTAACTTTCCTACCTTGCCACGCGATTTCCAGAGATGATTCTGCCTAGCAGTGTGATTAACCTCAACGTCTGTCATTGTTTCCTACATCTGTAAGCCCTGATTAGACTACAGTATCCTTTGTCGTGTCCACTTCCCAAAGAAAGACTCTGTCAAGTAAAGTCACCAACAACGAAAAATCCTATTATAACCAAACTTCCTGAATGTTACAGGCACCTCCATGTTGATTTGCTTGTTTACCTTTAGAGAGCAGTGGTACCATAGGAGGCGAGTAGTCGTGCTAGCGTGTTGTGTTAATGGTCATAAAGAACCGACCTTGCACGGTTAACTGATTCAAACTTAGTCTGAACTCGGCAGGGATCGGTTTTCAGAGAGCAGTGTAAATGGGACTTATGTTAAAATTGTCGATTTGGTCTTTAAGCAGCAGAGGTTTAGATATACAAAGGTACTCACTGAACTTGTGTAGTGATCTTAGATAAAATGTTTATCCCACCATTTGGATTGTCTGATATACAGGGCAGCAGCAACTTCATTTTGTCTTAATTCAGGCAGGGACCAGTATGTCTATTTAGAGATGATAGTTTTAACAACTTTCTTGTTACACTCAACATACAAGAGGCAACATGTGGTGTTAATCAGTTCTAATGTTTTTAACAGTTGATATTATGTGAATAGGCCAATTAGAAGACAATAAGTATAATAATAAATAATTGAACTGATTTCACATTGGTGAAATTTACCTCTGCATTTAACCCGGTGTGGGATTAAGGGTCTTGCTCAGAGACCCAGATTGGCAGTCTGTGGGATAGGGTTTCAAACTCACAACCAGAGGATTCCAAGCTCTATGCCCCAACCACTAGGCCACCACTTCCCGCCGCTGATAATGATCAGGTTTGACGCTTGCATTCTGATGAGAAGGATGGTTTATTGTTCAATTTCCACTTTGAATATTTCTGGGTTAAAATGTATGATCAAAGAGCAATCATCAAAACATGTTGAACTAAAAGCAAAGAATACCCTTTTTTCTTCTTAACGCCTAACCTGGTGCACAGCCAATGAATACTGGTAACACGCTCTGTTTATTACTTGTTATCTCTGTTTCATCTTTGTTATCCTTGTTATTGTTTTACAGAGGCGTGTGACAGTGCACTGATTTCCAGTCTGCCACCATCATCCTTTAGGAGCTCCTCCCAGCTGTCCAGCAGCCATGCTCCAGGTTTCGCCAAGCTTAACAGGAGAGATGGTGAGAATCAACAATGATTTGATTATTCTGGTCTGTGTTCATTTTGGGTATTTATATCTTACATTGTGGGACCATTTTCCAGAAATCATAGCACATGGAGGGGGTTACGTGTTAGGTATAGGACCAAGGAATGAATTGATTTTAGGTTGGGGTTTGGGTTAGGTATGAACCCGTAATGGGTTATGTTCAGGTAAGGGTCATGGTTAGACTCTAGAAATGGTATAAAAATAAATGGAAGTCAACGTAATGTCCCCAAAAGGATAGAACAACACAATTTTGGTTGTGGAAGTATGATTTTTGAGGTAGGATCCATCTGTTTCTAAGTGTGCTTCATACTGATCGCATTGGAATTGCTGAGTATTAAAGGTTGCCTCAGTGGTTATACTTGTGTTTCTGAGATGACCTACAGTATGAGGTGCAGAGGGGTGTGGGAAAAAATTGATTTGGCAATATATTGGGATTTTTGGCATCCCAATATCATATCCATCCTTACGGTTCTGATATCGATTTTTTTTTAAAACACATTTTTCCCTACAACAATGGGGAATATGCACTACTTTCACACATCCGCTCTGGTAGATGGGGTCCTGGAGCCCTTTTGCTGTGCATTTAGCAAAGGCAATCACAGTAGCAGACGCTGAGTGACTTAAATCCCAAACAACATGGCTACCAAAAAGACACAATAACTGAATGGTGAATATCTTCTACTGAATATAAAAAGCAATTGCTTTTTGATCTCTATATTTAATTTTGATATTAGCTGGGTAGTATACCGTAATATATATTGATATTGCAATTTGTGACAATATTGTGTCATGACCCAAGTATCGCGATGCATGTCATTTCACAACACCCTTGCCAATACTCACCCCTAGTAGTGCATACAGTATGTAATATTGCCAAAATTATCTTTACCCATCTAAATTAGGAATGCTCGGACAATTCGACAATTTGACCACCAAAAATGTTCCACCGAAGCTGATCAAAAAGTGCATTTTCAATATTCCCCTTCAAAAAGGTGACAACAAAGCCGAAACATCCAGCATGGGGAAATAAGCTCACAAGCAAACAGCACTGCCAGTGTGCAGAAATGTTGTCAAACTTGCAAAGTAAAGCACTGAAGCAAGATTAGGTAACGGAGGCGAGTTTTCTGAGTTGAGTGTGTGGTAGACAGGTTTTGAGTGAGGGGACCAAGTTTAAATGCCACATCAGTTTCACTGGGGGCTCAGGTCAGTGGCACAAAATTTATGCCATGGAAATTTAAATGTCACCATCACCATTCTGAATATTAGAACAATGAAACACAGAAAAGGAAACTTACACCGAACAAGCCAAACCTGTCTGTGGCGGAATTGCTTGAAAACTCAGTTTCCCAGTGACTCTGCTAAGGTAAAGGACATAACAAAAAATGTCATGGGTAAATAGATGTTGTCGTACTTTGTTATTGAATAACTTATAATTTATTGAAATGTCTTGAATTTTAATAGGGATAGAAAAAAATGTATCCCAAAATGCTATGATTCTAATATTTCTCATAATAACCTATTTTGATGTTTAATTTCAGCCAGGAGTTTTCATTTCAGCGCATCCTTAATCAAAATTTTTGGAATCATTAACTCAGTGAATTATAGTATGGAACTGTGATAGGATGCTATCTGAGCAACAAATCCTGCCATGAAATGTTCTAGCTTCTAAATGGTCCACAGACAACTTTCAGCTGTATCATATGAAAATGAAAGTGCTTGTGAATTACAGCAACTGAACGATAAAGTGGTCGGTCACGTAAACTGATGGCTAGGGGACAGGAGATGCTGAAGTGTATAGTGAAAGGGGTCGGCAGCTTTTAGCAGAATCAATCACTACACACTTACAAACTTAATTTGGCATTGAGATAAGATCAAGAACAGTGCATAGTGCATCCATGTAATTGGCTTCCATGGTCGAGCAGCTGCATCTAAGCCATACATCATCAAGTGGGAAGCATCAGATGCAGTGGTGTAATGCACTTACCCTGCAACCAAGATGAATTGTCATGTGATTTGTGAATTCAAAAACTAGCGAAAATTCATATTGCCAGGAGCCAGCAAAAACTTAAGCTTGGTACGGAAATGGTTTGGACCAATGAGTGATTGGCTAAAAGCCCAACATGGGAGGTGGGTACCCAATCAGCTCGAAGAATTGTGCTTAATGTCCCTCCCTTTTGCAAACACTCCAGATTAATACCTTTTAGAATTCAGAACAAATTCCACATACAGTATGATTCTGGCTTGTGCCAGGTAAAGAAATCACACCGTCTGCACTGAAGGATATGTGTTCTCTTGGGTGACAAATCACACTTCTTTATCTCGAAATGTGATGGATGGGTCTTGGTTTGGTGATTGCCATGAGACTTGTCTGACTGCATTGGGCAAAGTTTAAAGTTTGGTGTAGGGGGGGATATTGTGGTATGGGGTCATTTTTCATGAGCTCGGTTTGGCCCCTCAGTTCCAGTGAATCATTCAGCATACCAAACTTTAGGACAATTCCATGCTCCCAAACCGGGAACAGTTTGGAGCTGCCCCTTCCCCTTCGAACATGACTGAGCACCAGAGCACAAAGCAAGTTCCATGAAGACATGGATGGCAGAAGCTTTTGTGGATATGACCTGACTTCAACTTTATAGAACACCTTTGGGACAAATTAGAGACTGAGAGCCAGACATTCTCATCCATCATCAGTGTGTGACCTTACAAATGTAGTTTTGGAAGAATGGAAGTATTTTTCCCATAAAAAAATACTCCTAAATGTTATCCCAGAAGAGTTGAGGCTGTTCTTGTTGCAAAGGGTCATACCTAATCCTATGGATTAGGGATGGGATGTCACTCAGCTCAAATGTGTATAGTGTATACATTACAGGTAAACACAACAAATTCTCTATCCTACTGAAATTGTGCAACAACTGCAAAGAGGAAACCTCTACAAGAACTGTAAATGTAAACGAGACATTTTTCCTGGAACTGTAATGGTAAAAATTGAAGTTTCTGACTGGATTCATGACAGTGTTCAGAATAAAATGAAAGAAAAAAACAAGCAGCAGAAGCTGTCTGTTCTGTCTCTATAGGTGCTGTTTCCATTGAAGAATGATATAAGAATGATGGATAGTATTTGCAAGTCCAGCATAAAACCCCGACTGGGAGCAAAAATGCTGATAGGTAGCTTTGACGAAATAAAGATGGTTGTTTCTCTGCTTCAAACTGACATCAAAGCCCCGTAACAGCTAGGAAGAAAAACAGGTTTATTCTGGATCAGAACAATTTCCACCACATCAGAAACAAATGTGAGAAAGCCTGACTGGATTTTTAAATCATTTTAAAAGTTGAAACCCTAAAGCAGCAGAAAGCATTAACATTATGTCTTTGAGCCAAGTAACATTTAATACAATGGTGGCTCCACACATTTTTCTCTGCAGGTGCTAAAGGGGGCTAAGCATTGAACTGAGGGTGCCTAAAGTAATTTCCCCCCCTATATTTCTTAATGTACAGAGATGCAAACAAAAACAGTGGAGCACTCACTACTCCTAAATCAGTAAAAGTCAAAATAGGGTGGATAATAGGTTGTCAGCTATAACATAAAGAAAAAAAAAAGTGTAGAGTATAATATAGAATATAAACTGTTATAATCAATTCACTGCTATTTGTTTTCTCAGATCTTGGATAACAAAATACACTGAAATCATTGCGAGATCTGGTGATGTAGATGCAATGTTATTAGTACATTAACAATACGTATAGATTAATCTATAGTTAAATGGTTTAATCGTATTCCCCAAAATGACTTTCACTTCTATTTTTTCTTGTTTTGTGTAAAAATAATGCAAAATGTTGTGTATGTCATAGTAGGGGAAATAAAAATACTTTTTGATAAAAATAAGATATTAAAATCTAAATAGGGCCAAATTTAAGTTGCAGTATTTCATAGAAATGATCAAAAGCACAAATAGGACCAATTTAGGTCATATGTTTATCATGAAAAGCTCTCTGCAATGGTTGCACCACGTAATTGTTTGCTCCACATGATATTTTGAAGTCAAATCAAAGTTGAGAAATCCTCAACTGAATATTATGATAGAAATAGAAATTCTTTAAATTACAGGTCTGCAAATTACATATGAAATGATGCCCAAACTTGCATAAAATACATTTCAATTAAATTCAAAGACCTTTACAAAATAGTAGTTGCACTGCATGATATTTTTACCCTATAAATAATTGAAAAAAATCAAAAAAGGTGAGTACATCTATGGAAGATGTACTACTGATATGGTACATTTGTGTGCATTTGAATGTTTTAAAATAAGCAATTATTTTTTTTGATTGGGACTGGTTGTGTTATTTCAGGGAAAGCCATAGCAGGCCCCATGGCACCACCACTCTCAATAGTTTTTAGTTTCACTCAGCATTAAATAATATTCAATTTAGAGTTAGATATACCCATTGCTTCTGTTAGCAGTAAAAGAAATGAGGTCAAACCAGAACTTTCTGTACTTTTTTACATAGAGAAAAGCTTATTTCTATCGTGCCCTTTCCTCAAACTTGCTGCTTAAATCTTACTTCTGTAATGAAACTTATTACTTGTCTCTGATTCATCTATAAGAACCTAAACTTATAAAAATGTCAAATCTGAAAAACATCATACATCTTTGTGACTCTAAAGGTTAAGTTTGTTCATTTCCGTTTATAGCTCTAATTGACAGCAAATGTCATCTCAAAAAAGGTAGATATCCAAATATAATGATTCAGGTTCAGTTTCAGGTACATTTATTTAATTCCAATACCATCTGATTATATAGTCTCACCAGAAAATAGTCACAGCCAAATACTGAACCCTAGGAGTATTTTCTGTTTGTCAGAAAAGCAGAATAATATATGTAGTTAATAGCAGATAATAGCTCTGTCCAGGTAATGAGGAGGCACTTGGTCAGGAATCTTCTCAACGGTACTGAAAAGCAAAGAGTACCTAAAGTTAATGAGGGCAACAGCATGGTCGATAGCTCTATTGTTAAAGAAGGAGTCCTAATAACAAAAACAAACTCAAGGTTTGCTCTTCAAAAATTCCAAATAAAGGGTCTTAATTTTCATGGAAAAGAAAGCAATTCCTAATCCAATAAATAGATGCATTGTGAGTAATCTACAAAGATTGTGTGCTGATGGAAAATACGTGCAAGCACGTTCAGTTTCACTCTATTTTAATAAGTAAATTGTATGTGTTACTAGCAGTTTGAGAATGGCCGTAAAAGAACTATGAAGTTCTAAACCATGAAGTTGCAAGTAACAATGAAAATAATAATAATAAAAAAGTTATACATATTAACAATAAATATTATTTAGAGTGTACTTTACATATCATAGTGGTAAAGGCAGGTTTGTTAATCCCTCTTTTGGTGGTAAGCTTTTAAATTTGCATATCCCTCTCCTTCCTCTGTGTGCTTTGGTCATAATCATATAATCTACATTTTTGGGGAGGACACCACTGATCTCTATTTATTCACTGGATTGCTGATTGCACAAAAAAAGTGAAGCCACTGGCCGGCATGTTGGTACTCCCCACTCCCACGGAGATGCACAGTAAAAATGCCTGCATGTGCAGCATTTGGCTGCAAAAACAAGCAGTTTCTCTGCTTGTTTTTGCAGGTAATTTAGAGTCAGTGGATGTACTAACTAAGACAATCATATATCTATATATACTATAGTATAATATGTATACTATATATTCTATAATGTAGTATGTATGTATAGTATGTAGCGTAACATTAGTCTGGCTATCTCAGACCGACTCGAAGATTTTGACTGAGTTAGTCATTGACATGTTTAATGTTTGAAAACAGAAAGTAGAGAAAATGTAAAGTAATTCACTGGGAAATGTCAAAGTAGTAATTCTTTATGAAGCGGATGACGCTGTCATTTTTGTATTGTTTGTTGTATTTCTCATTTGAAAAAAATTATTTGCTGAAATATATTGCATGTTATAATGACAGAAAAAAAAAGCAACTCAAACATTTTTAAAGGCTGATGCACAGACACAGCATAAAAGTATATAGTCTCATTCATGCACAATTTGCAAATAGGAAAATATAGCATTAAGAGACATGTACTTGTAATTCCGTCTTGATGTCAAATTTTGAAATTATACGTAATATGTTATAACAACAATAATATCCAATGTACATCTTCAATTTAGCACTTTTGGCACTTCAGTATTATTATGTTAAATTTATTATTTATTAATTTAACCCTCCTGTTGTCCTCGGGTCAAAATGACCCGCCACTGTGTTAAACCCCCCCCCCTAAAAATCCACTAAATGTTATTTTTTTAACTTGAGATTTTAAGACTTTTCCTAGATTGGCCAAGACAATAGAAAAAGTTAAATGTTGCTTTTATTCACATTTCCATGTAAGCTTTATTGTGATGGATTTGAATAATATTTTATATTACATGATTTGGAGACTTCATTGACTTCATAATGACTATGCAATGTGATGTGACAAAGAGATTCATTTATCTTTATTTTAAAAGTCTTAAGGCGACCTGAAAATGAGATCATCATGGTTGTTTGATGCTGTAGCGCACATATTGTTTACATTGCGACCGGTCTAACTAGGGAGTACAAATATGGCGGACAGTGGCTTCACCATAACCCCGTTCTACCAACAGGCAATCTCAGGAATAAATAGATAACAGTAAAGCACACACACACACACACACACACAGAAAAAGTCTGCTGCTCATGTTCAGAATATTTTAAACTTTCAATATGGATTGCAGCTACTGTGAAGATCAATTCTCGGATGCTAACAAGCTTGCAGGGCTTTTAAATCGCTCAAACCTTTTGACAACCAGAACATTTCTCTAGGCAATGCAGTTAAACATAGAGGTACTGCTATGTAAATGTAAATGAAAGTAATGCATCTAAACACAGAAGCACAAAAACAACTTTTCAGATAAAGTCAGAATAAATCTGTAGAACAAGTAAAAGTATCCAATGCAAACGTTTTTTTTATCCTTGGCAGAGGGTGATCAGCCACATATAGTTTATTAGGTAGTGAGAGCAGGAAGAGCCATACTGCTGAGAGCAAACCATCAGTGTGGAGCATATAGTGCAGACTCTGAGCTAAGCCCGTGCAAAGATGCATTTTTTTCACTAGCGCAGCTGGAAGATGAGTTTGTCAGAGTTCAGCACGCAGTACCAATTTTCTGTCAGACACTTAGACCATTCTGGATTATTTTCTCCCCTGCCACTGCTGCCATTATCC
>NW_015150470.1:2160272-2164283 GCF_000732505.1 Cyprinodon variegatus
TAGATCCGCCCCTGCAATAAGGGTAAGAAATAAGAATCTAAGACTTGATTGAACCTGAAAATAAAATAATAGATCCTGTTGGGGATCCCCGGAAGAAAATCAGCACTCAGAACTTTTTAAACGTCTTTGTATTTTAAGTCTACCTCTTATTCATCAGTTTTCATGACATTTATTTATCTCCATATCTTCTTCTCCTCACTTCCTCACTGCGCCTCCTCTTTTCTTTAGGCCCAAATGTATGTGTCAGTCTTCAGCTCCTTCTACCCTGCATTTCATTTTCTTTAGCAGGAACTAATTTAGTCTGTGCTGTCCTCTTGCCAAATGTTAATAGCACTCTTCATGTTTAAACATTTTCTTTCTTCTGTAGGCAAAGCTGACAGTTATCAGTGACGCTGGTACAATTATGCTGAAATGCGACTTGAAAAGAATTGCTGTGCCTGAGTAATCTTCTTTCCCTCCGAGATTTGAAGGCTGAATTAAACTTTAATTGAAGGCTGTGTAACAACAGCCAATGAATCGGTTGTTGACGTTCAAATTAATCTGTCCTTTCTGACCTACAAGACTTCTTATTGTGTCTACATGATTAACTTTCAATCTCTATAGAAAATATCACAATCTAGGTATTGAATATTTACAATTGCAATAAGTGGAAAAAATAGAGTAAATTCATACATGTAAGGCTATGTGTTTGCAAAAAAATGTCCTTTGTTGTTGTTACTTCAGATTTTCATAACCTCAGTTATTTTTTACTTGTTTTAAACATAAAAAAACAAATAATCAATGAGTAGGAAATTCAACAACAGGTGCATGCTTAGCACATAGGAGGGGGGTGAACAGTGATAGCTTTGCCTTAGCCCAACTCATCAGCTCCTGCGTTTGAAGACAAGAGAGACTACCAAGCCAATTGTTCATCACCTAATGACATCTCTTTTAGAGCAATGGTCTTATAACGTTTGTTAGATGTAGGGGAGCCAGTGGTATTTTTCTCTGAGATCATCCCCAAGTCTTTCCAACTTGGGGTTGTGTTAGAAGACACCTTTAACCCTTTAACTGCCTTGTCTGTCATGATGGGTTTTAAAGATCTCACCCACATGCAGAGATTCACTTAGAGAGCCAGGAGAAAAGTTAACAGGTTTATTGAGAGGTTGACAAAAAACAGAGAGAGATTATATGCAGGGTTATCGCAGTGGGACTTCAGCGGTCTGGTGAACCGGAACCGGAAACAGTTAAAGATCCGTAGGGAAAATGGTAAATGGCATGTACTTGACCAAAGCACTTTACACTACATTCATTCACCCATTCACACTGATGGTGGCAAGCTACATTGTAGCCACAGCTGCCCTGGGGCTCACTGACAGAAGCAGGGCTGCCATACTCTGGCACCACCGGGCCCTCTGACCACCATTAGTAGACAATGCAGGTGAAGTGTCTTGCCCAAGGACACAATGACACTGAAAGTCGGAGTCGGGGCTTGAACCGTCAACCCTTCGATTTCAGAGCAAACTCCTACATCCAACGCCACTGTCGCCCCTGACAGTGACTGAGACTGGTGAATAGCTGGAGAAGACTCACGTTAGGGAGATTCTTGGTTTCCCTTGGGTCCAGTTTGTGGGGGGTTTAATCCAGAGATGAATTAACACATTGGAGGGCAGACAGGCAGACGTGCGTGAGGTCCAGAGGAGCAATAGAACGGCCTGTCACCGGGTTTTCCTGAAGTGGGCTTGAACAGATCTGGCGAAGGTTTCCCCTTGCTCAGTGTGACTGAAATTATTGCTTCCAAGGGGGGTAGAAGGACCAGGCTTATCCCATGGATCAGGAGGGCTTCCTACTGGAGAACAAAGACAAAGGCAAAGCTTAGACTCAGAGAGACAAGGCAAAGGTTAGACTCAGCTAATCTCAGTAAGGCTAGAGTACCCAATACTGGCAAACACTCTGGCGTCGAGGTGGTGACAGTCCGCAGCTCAAGTACTCCTCTGGTAATAACCCAATGAGCCGCAGGTGTGCAGGGAGGCCCAACGACAACAGGGCACCGCCTGGTGGTGAGAAGAGGAAAAAACACAGAAAAACAACCCACACAGACTGGAACCCTAACATTGTTAACTTCCAACCTGCATTTTCCGAGCAAATTGTCAATCATTTGATTGACCGGCCAGTTAAACGTCCTGAACATGTCCATTAATTTACTGGGAGCAGCAGGATCAGGCTTAAAGATTACATTTTCATGTAAGCGGCAAAGGTCTCACATTTTTTCTTATCAATGTATTGACAATAAAAGGCACTTCTATCTTATATGGCTATACATATTACTATTACCTTCTTCCTGAATTTATTAAGGCAAAATAAGGATTTTTTTATGGACATGTCAGGTAGCAAACCTGCACCCTGATGTTTAGTTCTGGAATGTGGCACCTTAATTTACAAGTAAATAGGATGAAAATTACAGATCTCTCTTGTTATTTTAAATAGGAGAACTTGCACAATATGTGTTTGACTAGATAGTTTTTGACCCAACTGTATGTAGTTTTAAATCACTCGGGCGTGCAAGTGGCGCAGTGGTTAGTACGCATGACCCATGTTCAGAGGCCTTAGTCCTCGATGCGGCCGACCCGGGTTCCAATCTGGTCCTTTGCCGCATGTCTTAGCCCCTTTCCTATCAGCCTCCTGTCAGAAAAATTAGCCGCTAGTACCGTAAAATCTCAAAAAAAAAAAAAAATAGCTGAATTTTTTTTCTCAAAGCTATCCCAGATGCTAATACAACACATCTGAGAAAAGATGTATTTAGCTGTGAATTAGGTAGTCTTTTTTCTGTGAGCATGATGGACTAAATACATTACTGAAATTGAAGCTATCTTATAAAAGGTGGTGGAATTTTTCAGGCTGCAGCGATCATTCCAGTTTGCCCCTCAGAGTAGTGATATCACACTCTGACCCCCATTAATCTTCACTTTCAGCTGTGGGTGGTTGGATCTGCCACCTTGACAGACACATGGGAAAAGGGAGCCAAAGATATCTCTTTGATTCAAAGTGACAGGCGTGACTTGAAGTGTTCAGACCATCCACCAGCAGTTCACCTCCATTATATTAGTCGCAGTTATTCTGACAGCGAGGACACCACGAATCTTTGTACGCCCCTCATTCCCCCCGTTGTTTTTCTTTAATCTCCCTCTCCTATCCTCCACAGTCTAATCGCCATGCTGAAAGGTCAGAGTGTCTGCCCTTTTCTTTTCTTCTGCCACTGAACACGTCTTTTAGTCAAGTGGTTATTAGCTCTGGCCTTTAGCTCTTTAGAGATATGCTACCAGACCGACACTGATTCATTTTCACTGCTGAGTGTTCTCCTCCTTCTTTCAAACAGCAATCAAAGTTATGTCTCAATGGCAAAAACAGTAGCTGTTCAACCTGTTACTGCCTCCAGGTTTACATGACAAACACGCAGAGAGACTGCCAGCGTTAGTTAAATTGGGTAAAGACAAAAAAAGAAAAAAAAAAACTTTCAAATCTGCCAAAATATTAAATCACCCATTCACCTGATAACAACCCTTTCATCAGATGAACAGTAGCGTCAGGGTCTGCATGAGAAAGGAGGTGCATCGTTTGGTCACTCTGGAGCTCAGCTGGGTAAAGACCGTGGAGATGATCTCAGTGAGTGCAACCTTCCAAATGAGTTGCTGGTCACCTTCTGAACAGCCATTCTTCATGTCTTTTCTTTGCTTGCATCCCCCGTACAATCAGGACAGGTCCAAACTGCAATGAACAATTAGCTCTGCACTGCAGAGAGAATAGTCAGGTCTGACCTTCCCACTATCCAGGATTTGTACAGGCATCTATCTCCTGCTTTTGTTTAAACACAGCGTGTTTAAAACTTATACAGTACATAATAAAAAATAATGTAATTTATATTTTTCCCCTTAAAAATGTTTTATATGGAATGTCTACACTGAGAGCAAACAGATCTAAGGTCAAACTCTTTGTCTGTCTGCAACAGTCAGTAACACTGATTCTGATTCTCAT
>NW_015150470.1:2165301-2191320 GCF_000732505.1 Cyprinodon variegatus
ATCCATCCATCCATTCATCCATCAAGTCAGCTGTCTTTCCATCGGTTGTTTCCATCGGTTGTTTTTTTTTTTGTTTGTTTGTTTTTTTCTAAAGAATATTTACTTAGTTGTTTTTTAAGTATCATTGTGGAAAAAAAAAAAAACATCAGGTTGTCTTTTTAAAAAGTTTATAGAAAGCAGATTGCCTCCAGTCTTCGGAAGAGTTAAATAATAATTTCCGACACAGCAGTTGGTTTGTTTCCATCTGGTAATATATTCCTATAGAGCTGCTGAATAATGTTTAGATAGAAATAAATAACAGAAATATACTTATGTATTCATTTTATTACATTCTGGTTAGCACACAGAGGGCTTTTTATTGT
Source organism: Cyprinodon variegatus (assembly GCF_000732505.1). Lineage (NCBI taxonomy): Eukaryota > Metazoa > Chordata > Actinopteri > Cyprinodontiformes > Cyprinodontidae > Cyprinodon > Cyprinodon variegatus. Next base: position 2,165,664 of record NW_015150470.1, read on the forward strand.
CTCTGAGCAGGTATACGGCAACATGTTGCCAGAGAACTGGCTCCAAGCTGCTGAAAACGAAAGAGGTCCCTCTGAGTGTGTTTGTGCTCTGTACAGCTTTCTGCCGCTCGTTTTATGAGTGTGTGTGTGTGTGTGTGTGTGTGTGTGTGTGTGTGTGTGCATGTGTGCTCAGTGGGTTTCTGGTCTGCAGCCTTCTTCAGGATCCGTCCATCTGGTGTTTAAGCTCTGTGTGTCATCATTTTGGCCCGACAAAATGTTTTCCATGCACGCGCACATGACAACAGACCATGTTTTCTTCAATTAAGATTTTGTTGTACTGCAGCATGTTTTTATGACCTGTGGTTTATCATTTTTAGCACATTTACTCTTCTGCACATAGAAAGTTTAAGTCTATGATGAGAACACTCTAAATCATTGCTTAATTCGGGTTTAAATTCCTGGAAATCTTTTTTTTTTCTGTTTTCACATAACAAGAATTTAGGTCACTATATTCTCACTGAATTTCCATTGGAAACATCCTAACCAGGAAAATGTAGCATGAAGGAACTGAATGTAGCAGAGCTCCTTTATCAGTGTCATTTACCAAATGAAAGGATACACATGTTAGGGGTTACTATAAATCTAATCAATACTTTGTATTGATTTTTATGAGAAACCAAATTATGTAGCTGCTGGCAAGCTGCAAGGTTTTCAGGTCACTGTCTGTGTACTGGTGAAAATAATCACCATCAGTAACTTTAACTTGTACAGAAATCCTTCACTGTTCTGAAGAACAATGAGAGCCACTAACCGAGTTCATAAGTTAACAGCATGTTTCACTTGGCTATCAATCTTCATGAAACAATTCCTTTTCACTGCTTTTCAACTGAAAACACTTTCATACAAAAGTAAAAAAAAAAGACTTTTTGTTATAAATTTTTAATGTAATTTACCAGGGAAGGTCACATTTAAACATCTGCACTGCTTTAAATAGAGTATTTTTGTTGAGGAAGTAAAGAATTAATAAGATGGGTTTATAAAATCAAACAACAAATAGTTTTTTTATGTAGAGACAGATTTAAAATTTTGACCAGCTATTCTTGGAAATTGTATTTTATATTTATTCTTGCTGTAAAAAATGCTTGAGTTAACTGTTGTTTCTTTTTTAAACCCATAAAATTTGGCTGCCTTTTTCTCTCTTTAAATCTCTCAGAAGATTGTGTGTTTATTTGCTTAATTGCTCTAAATGCAAGGAGCCAATGTTTCTGTTGGCACAGACACCTTAGCAAATAAATTATTCTTACATTTTTTTAATTAAGTGATTCTCAAAGAACTGTTTGCAAAAGACTTAGAAAAAGATGACTACATATCACTCAGGCTCTGTTTGAGGATCCGTCCTGCTAACCCAGCCCTCAGCTGGACTCATTCTTCAGTTCAATTCAGTTTATTTATATAGCACCAATTCACAACACATTTCATATCAAGGCACTTTACAGAGACAATTCAACCAGATCATACAGTCTGATTGTTCAATTATTTTTTTCTATTTTAATGGCTAAAATGTTTCTATTAGTTTTCCTTTCCTCATTAGAACAAGGCTGGTAAAGACAGCTCTAAAATATTTAGGTGAAATCTTCTACTTTGGAAAAAAAAAGCATATAGAAACTAGGAATGGTTTTAAACTTTGATATTTTAAGGCTAGGGTCTTTTGTTGATTGTGTTTAGAGAGGAAAAGTGCAGATCAAGAGTAGATTTATGAGATTAAATCTGGGGTCAGTTTAAGCACTGACATAAAAATAACCAAATCTTATAAAGAGGAAATTAAGAAATGGGGGCATTTACGGTTTTATTTATTTTTACATATTTACACCTTGCATCTTTCCTGACTGGCGTTAGCATGATCTATGAATATCATGAAAGAAGGGATATATTGTTAATAAGGTACTCACAGCTGAGGGTCATTAGTAAATTCAGTTTTAACCATCTTCTTTTCTCCTTTCTTTCAAAAACTGTTCAATTTTTTCCACCTTCTTGTCAGCCTTCCTAGTTTCCTTCACTTTGATTCAGTCTTTTTTCCATCATCTCTCTCTTTAACTTTTAGTTTACTCTTCCTGTTTTTCTTATCTCTCCTCTCTTTTATCAGTCTTTTACTAGTCTAATTACAGCCCCCTCAAGCAACACCAGAGAATTAATCCAGATACCATACTGGACGTTTTCAATTACCAAATAAAATATTTTATTTTTATTCTAGATGTTATAAGTTGGTAAGTTTAACAGTAAATGCTAACCAGCCTTGTTGAAATCTTAATATAAATATTGGTTATTTTAACCATTTTCCTCAGCTGTTGAAATGCCAGAAAAGCTAAGCTTTCATTCTGAGCTCCATGCTGAACAGTGTAAATGTACATATTTAACCAGGTGATTATCTCTCCCTCCTTACTTTTGTCAGTTCATGGGTCCTTACCTACTTTATCAGTTCATGATTCACCTGTCTCTCTTACTGCTGCTGCAGCTATCCCTGTGCTGCCTTTTTTTTTTTTTGGATAAGTCTATTAATGAAGCTCTTTTTTATGTTTGCACTTTGGTACTAAAAAAAAAAAATAAAATTCGATCTCATACCATTTTTTTTACCTGGGCACAGTAAATGCTGACAACACTACTTACCTAAACTAAACTTATTTCATTGCAAAGATCAGCCCAGTCCAAAAATTCACATGTACCCTGAGGAGACTGGAACAGAAAATCAACTCTGGCATCTTAGGCCGAACTGCCAAAGATTTTAAATTCTTCCCAAAAGTATGATTGATTAATACTACTAAAATGTTAACCACCCTATTATACTAATTAGTCTTTGTGTAGCATCCATTGTATTAGGTGTGTCAATGTGTTTTGGGGATGTAGTAAATAAAAAAGAACAAGAAAAAAAAAACAGAGATAAGAAATGATGGACCAGGAAAAAAAAAACTGAATGAAATCTTTCTAATTTTTTCAAAATATAATGCCAGGTGGATTATTTGTCCAGCATGAAATCTTCAAGTCATTCTTTCTTTAATTCCAAGTATTATAAAGTCCTCCTACTAACTTTTGATATCTAAAAGACATTCTGAAGCTTGTTACTTAAATGTATTAACTTAAAAGAAACACACATTAAATATTGTATAATTATAAGTCTTTGACTTACTGAAAGATATCTTTAAAATAGCCTTTTTATTTAACCCTTACGACTTAAAGAGCTGCCTTTTCTCAATTCACGAGAATAAGAGTCAGATAAACACAAATCAAATAATACTTTTTGCCAAATAAAACAAAAATATCTGCATCATAGGCAGCGGTCCTTCACACATGGCTATGCCGAGAGAGAGCTGCTGCAGACGGACTACAATTAGCACTGGCTGCCGTTAGCCTCGGAGCTCCGCTGGTTGCCGCGGTCCTCTCAACTTCGGAAAACATTTTGAAATTATGCATTAAATCGGTAAATGGACCATATAGTGAAGCTTAAAAGCGTAATGGTATCCCCTCAAATGATCCTAAAACGTACTTTTATTGAACAACGGTAACAGAAAGAGAGCTTTTGACGTAATACTCTGAGCTCTGTGAGCACTACATTGGAATCTGCTGCTGTCGCAGTGCATACTGGGACAGCTGTCAATCTCAAGAATGGACAAGTCTGCTCTGATGCATGCTGGGTAAAGAGGAAGGGGCAAGAACAACATCCGGGGACTCTGTCCATTCTCGGTCTGCTGTTCTTGTGAATTGGAACAGCACTAGGGCTGAGGCTAACGATGTTTCACGAGTACATGAGAACGCACAAGTACACATATTGAGAAATGGCCAGCATTTAAGGAGCTGACTGACACCTCAGTAGTTCAACGCCAATGCATCTATAAGCCTAGCCTATGTTCCTGACTTTGGTTGTGACGTTTCCATGCTTTATCTGTGTATGTGGCATCAAGCACAGCCATGTTAAATGGGTCTGATTTAGAAAACAAAGACAGTGTTATATTTAAGATGGATTTTCTGGATACTCAAAAGCGTTCAGCACAACTCATACACCAATGGTAAAAAAAAGAACTTGCTACAAAGAGCGCTACAAAAATGAGCAGACCAGTGTTGCAGTTCTGTGTTTTGGGCACAGGTGGCAGTATCATTAGAAAACTTTGTCATAACAAGACTTTAAAAGTAGACTAAAGGGTTTCCTTTTTCAGGGTGCATCATCAAAATAAGTGGTCCTCCTAATTGTCAGTCATTCGTCCCCATTTTCACTTACTGGTGGTGAGTCTGACATAGTGGAAAAATTGCAAATCTTCTTTTGGAAAGTAAGCTTCTATGAGCGATGCAAACAGCAACTTTTAAACAGAGCGTGCACGAGGAGAAATGGGCTTGTGCACCTGTTTGATAGGTGTTCCCTCTCGGGATCGAGTGAATGGATTGTGCATATGCATTCAAAAATTTACGAAAATCCTCCACTATACCTTTAAGTTAACAGAGTATCATTAAAGTGACTTGGCCAAATCTTGCATTCCTTCTACAATACAGAATATAGTCTTACTAATTTAAAATTGGCGACAAACTAACCTGCCCATAGAAAATCTGCCAAAAATTTGCCAATAATATTACAGCAGCCCAGCTCATTGCAGGTACCTGTTCACTGCGCCACCTTTCCCCGTCTTTCTGTCGTCACCATCACTCTCATCAGTGAGAGTTGATGAAGGTCCTTTGCTGGGGCATTTTAAAGTCGTATTGCCATTTTTGATGGAGTTCAAATGGAGAAATTTTTTTCTCTCACCCAGTTTCTCTGTAACTCATTTCTGACCAATATCTGCATCATAACAGATGCATATCAATGTTACACTTAATTAGGTGACTCTATTCAAAGAGAGAATGTGTTCCATGATTCTGTATTATTGAGCCAACCTTGTTTCAGAGAAGAAAATACAAATCAGCCCCAGACGAGTGTTTATCAACTGGATGACAGTTGCCAGATAAGCTCCTGTGCTTCTCTACTTTTTAGTTTTTTTAAACCAGCTACTCAAAATGGCAGCCATAGTAGCTGTTATTATGAGCAACATGCTCAGTTTTGTCTTTACAGGGCTACCATAACATGAGTTTATATGATACTTTTTTGGCTCATTCTTTTGGAATGTTTCTGGGGACGTTTTTTTGTCGGTGACAGATTATCCAAAACGGGGAATGTACCAGAAAATCTAGATGTCTGGTTAAGTTATTATTTGTTCAAGTAAAAAAAAAAAAATCACTATAAATATATATATATTTATTTTTTTTTGTTTTTTCAAACAATATGTAATGTTTTATTTTTTAATGATCTTAGATTGCTTTATTTTTGCTGGCGTACCTGTGTGTTAGCAGACCTACAGTTGGATGATATATGCTTATATAAAACCTTCTAAAAGCACCCTGAAAACAATTTATTTTTTTTACTTTTTTTTTTTTTTTTTATTAATTTTTATTACACTTTCAGTAATAGGACTGAGATTGAGTTAAGGGGCTGAGCCAGATGATTAAATATTTAGTTTTCACCAGAACACAGAGCTAATAAATCAAAACTATCCTGTTGATTTTTTCTTCCTTCCTCTGTAGGAGCTGGAGGCTGGTCTCCTCTGAGTTCGGACAGGTATCAGTGGCTGGAGGTCGACTTGGGTGAGAGAACCAAGATCACAGCTGTGGCTACGCAGGGCCGCTATGGCAGCTCTGATTGGTTGACATCTTATCAACTAATGTTCAGCGACAAGGGACACAACTGGAAGCAGTTCAGACAAGAGGACAGCATTGGGGTTGGTTTATTCCTTGATTCATGAAAATAATATGTTTTTGTTATTTTTATTTTTCCTCACAAATGACTTTATTTTCAGAGCTTTTCATTTACGTAGACTATTTCTTCTGGGATCATTAACAGAGATTTTCCCGTTGCTTTAAAATTACAGATTTTCTGCTGTGCTACATGTACACATTTTCTTAGTCATCAACAGTTTATCTTTTCATTTGTAATGTATAAGCTGGTGTCGGAGCTTTGCTGACTCTGCTGACAAAACATTTGGCTGCACACCACAAACTCAGACGCAGTCAAGTGGGACAATTTGTTCCCTTTTTATGTCTTGTTTGTTGCTCCCCTGTCAACTCAGTTCAGCTCGGAAAAGGCTTAACTAGCATCTAAGTTCAAGAAACAATTTAGCAAGAGTATCAAAGCACAGCTTCACATTTTCTCTTTTGATTTTCTGAAGACAGTGGAAAAAAATAACACAGTAAGAGAACAGAATTGGACATAATGTGCAAAAATCTCCCCCCATTGCTCCGAATAGTGTTAGATATACACAAAAACATCTTTTGACTGACAAATATATTTTTTTTCTCAAAGAGATTAAGATTATATGTAAACGATCATTAAATTTTCTCAGTACCAACTGAACATTCCAGCTCCTGACTGATCTTGCTTTTCTTTACAGTTTATGTTCATTTTTGTGCAACATTTTTAAACCAGTAGACGAGTATTCCAAAAAGTTAAAGATAAAAAACAAACCTCTGGACTTTGTTTTCCAAGTTTAAAGACATTTCACTTCCCATCCAGGAACCTTTCTCAATTAAAAATGTCTGGATTAGCGTTAAGTTCCAGGCTTTTATAGGGTAGCCCAACAAAAGCCTTGTAATGGCTTAGAAAACATGCAGATTGAAACTGGAAAACCAGCTCCACCCCTTAATAATGAGAGTCATTGAGGTCGTTATTGGCCTGCAATACCAGATACTGGCCTATTCCTCTGAAAAGTCAGTCATTAAGGGTCATTGTTGGCTTGGCTGACCTGGCAAGATATTTTTATTTATTTATTTATTTATTTTTTTGCCTTTTAAAAGGAATGGGCCAGTTTCGGGTATATCAGGCCAATAATGACCTCAACGACTCCCATTATTAAGGGTTGGAGCTGGTTTTCCATTTTCGATGTGCATGTTTTCTAAGCCGTTACAAGCCTCTGTTGGGCTATTCTATTAAATGCTAATCCAGACATTTTGAATTGAGAAAGGTTCCTGGATGGGAAGCGAAAAGTCCAGTGGTTGTTTTTTTAACTTGAACTTTTTGGAATAACTATGATCTGGAAGACTGAGAATCTCCACCAGCATACAGTAAACGAGTAGGTCATTGGCATGTTTTAAAGAGTTGTCAACTGTATAGAGTAATTACATACCTAAAGAGGAAAAATTAGACTTATACATCAATAAAAACTAAAAAGGAATTTTGGATTAACCACTACGATGTAAATCATTTCATATCTGTTTAGGAAGTAGATGTAAAATCAGTTGTTAAATAGTAGTGCTGTTGTTAGAATACTAGTTAGTCACTCTAGGATGTGCATAATAAGGCATAAATATCAATAAAGACTTTCAGTGGAAGGAGATGAACATAGCATTACCCATTACCAGCACCTGCCTATCCTTGTAGGGTAGCAGGGGGGCTTATGCCTACCACCAGTAACTTGGTGACAAGCAGAAGCAACAATATATAAAAGAGTTACTGTAAAGGCAATAAGTACAGAATCTTAGCTTTCTGGTAAAAGGTGTCATTATTCCCTGAGCCCCCGAGGATAATTTCTTGATTTAGTACTTTAAGTTTGTAAGGATTTCCTTTTGATATTGTTAAGTATTTAATATACTATAACTTTCTGTTGTCAACTTGTTTTCCCAATACTGTCACACCTGAACTCTGTCACTATGGGACAGTACATTTAATTCTATTTATTTTTATTTCTCTACACAATTGTACTTTGATCTAATAAACGTGATAATATCATATTCTCAAAAGCCTAACATCTCTTTTGGTAATCATTTAAAAATTAATGATGGGAATAAACTTTTTTAAAGTCAAAGAACAGTAAAAGCGGCACATTTTAAACATTATTGACATTCTATGTTGTGATCTTGGTCATTTGAAACTTTTTCAGATAATAACATCACTCCATTTCATTTGAAAGATATTTAAATGATTTCTTTAATTCAATTTGTGAAGAGTTTAATTTGTGTCTTCATGTTAATGGGACTAGATGACTGTTATACTGTAGTTTAGCTATTTGCAGCTCTCTCAAAGGCAAGATATTCAAGCTGTTGTACGGAGCTTATTAAAGCTTTTACAGTCACTCTTTAGATAATTCTCTAAACTTCAGATTGTGACCCTTAATAATCCTTACTAAGAATGCATAAAAATGGTGATATTCTTTTTTATGATATGTAGCAGATGCAGAGACAAGGGGCAGGTTATTGTGATCAAGGAAATATGTAGGTTTAAGTTAACTGACATCAACAAATTCCTGGATTGAAACACCCCAAACAGGCATTCACAGGAGTTCCTCCTCCTAAAGTCTCCTGGTAGCTTGAGCTGACAGAAGCTAAATGATAGAGGAAAATGGATTCAGGAGAATCAGATTAAACAAAATAAGATTTGAGCAATATTTTTGAAAAGAAAAAAAAATCAGTCAAATTTTATTTACTCATTAGTCACAGAAGGGAATTGAAAGCATCTATAATATACAGTATATCCAATAATCCAGTTGATGATTGATGCTCTTTATATCTTGTAGTTTTAATGTGTCTTTGGGTAATTTTAAAGGCAAAAGTGACATCAGATTCTCCCTTGTTGTGTTACAAAATCAACTGGATTATAAATTTCAACTCGTCTTGTCCACATATTGTTCGACTTAGACTTAGATTTATTTGTCTTTTTGTATACACAGGTGTAAAACAAAAAGAAATTTCTTTAAGATCGGCTCTCTAGACAATTTCATTTTCTTAAAGTTCAACCTTGAAAAGTTTGACTATTCAAACTTGAAAAGTTTGAATAATATGATTAATTTAGATTTGACAGAAGATTATCAAATGCAGTCCAGACTCATTCAAAGGCTCAAATGACGCTTTAGCATTTCAGTAATAGAGAACCCTTATCAGATGATACTTAAGCATTTTTATGCTGTAATTCTTCATACAGTTTTATCTCTTCTTCATGTGTTAAAATGTGTAACCTAATGTTACCACCCAGCCTGATGAACTGGCTGGGTTCCAGTTTTTGTTTTTGTAACCTAAAGATGGTCAGGACCAATTCCATAACATCACAGTAACAGGTATAGGAATGTGAGCTGGAGAACCAAGCTTATAATCATTAGTCAGAACTAGAAGTGCAATTGAAATGATTAGAATATAATAAAAGAAAAAAAAAAATACCACATGGTGGAGACAAACGCCCTTGTGGGAAACAACAATGACACTAGAGGCACATGATTGGGAGGGATGGACCACCAGTTCTAAATCCAAGTGGTGTTTCATTTGTAGATTTCTGTGCAAGTCATGGATTGGTCATAATGGACACCATGTTCAAGCATACGGATGTCCAACAGTGCACTTGGCACCAGAAAACCCTCGGCCCGAGGTCAAGGATTGAGTTTGTAGTTCTTCTGGCCTTTAGTCGTATGTCTTGGACACTTTGATTAAAAGAGGGGTGTAGCTGTGCACTGATCACCATCTGGTAGTGAGCTGGAGGAGGAGGATGCTGAACAGACTCAGTATTGAGGGTACTGAGGCAGTGGTGCCTCCTGAAATGTTTCATAGGGGTGGCCAGATGGAGTCACAAAAAATCTTGGGGTGGCACACTGAAAGTAAAAGTCCTACTTTGAGGGATTGCATCTACTATTGTGGTAAACCTGCCTGTAGAAAACTGTGATAAAGACTTAAGTAAAAACTTACTCATATCTTGGTTTTTGTGTGTGTGATTTTTTTAATGTGACCAATGATCTAATATGTATAGATGCAGATTAGTTAACATTTATATTTATTATTCTTATTCCATTGTTCAACATTTAAGGAGAGAGAGTGCACATATTTTATTAATATAGCATTTGCCTGAGGCACAATGCCTACAACAAGCAACAAATCCTCTGAGATTAACATCGAAACATTAAACAGAAAGTACATAGCTTTTGTGCATAAGCAGTTTCCTCACACATTAGAAAAACAACTTTATACCTCTGTCAACACAAAATAGTAACGTAATGAAACCTACAAAATCAAAGTGCATAAAATCTCTGAGATAAGTGCAAAGTATGTCATCACGTGCGTCTATGTATTTTTACAGTTGAAACAAAAAGGGGACGCACACTCAATGTTGGTCGGGCCATTTTAGCAGGGAGCTAGAAAACATGCACACACACACACATACACTATACTTACTACACTCGGTAAAACATTGTTCTGAACTACAAAAATATCCCACAAACCCATTTAACATCATTTTAACATTTTACTGGATTACTACAATCAAGCTATGTTTAACAGCAACAACATACTTGAAAATGGGTAAGGGAATGATGACAGTGAAATGACATGCTTCCTCAGCAAGAACCTTTACTCTAATGAGGAAATACCTCAGCATCTCCAGGCATGTGGGCTGAGATGGATGGTGTCCAGTTCAAGATTTCTTTGTAAATTGTAAATTCAGACTTCTTAACCACAAACTGCACTATCAGAAAGACACTGGCGAGTGGGAGGGCCAGTGGGTTGGACAGGGCATTGTTCCCCTGGCTACCCCCTGGTGGCGCCACTGTAATGAGGGTCTGCAGGGAACGTCTGGTTGATCCTTTGGTGAGTAATGTATTCAACTCCAATCTGCAGAGAGGTTTGTCCCATATTTTTGGGGAGGCTGGGGACATTTTGAGTATTTTGAGTGGAACATGTGTTTTGCCTCTATTGCCAATGTAGCTTTGACCATAAAGTCTGTGGTGCCTGTAATGGAGACATTCTTTGATTCTGGTGGTAGAAACCGGCATTAAACGATGCTGTCAAGCTGAGGAAGGAGTCTCGTCGATCCTGGATGGCTTTTGGAGAAAAGAGACAGCAAGCATGTACCGTGAGGCTAAGCATGTCACTGCTCAGAGGGTCACAGAGGCAAAAACTTGGCCTAGCAGGGGTTTGGAGAGGCCATGGAGAAAGACACGTTCAGCTGTCCGACGCCATTGGGGGGAAAAGCAGGGTTTTGCTTGTGGAGTGGAGAGCTTCTGACCCTGAAGGAGGACATCATAGATTGTGGAAGCAATAAGTTGAGGATACCCTTAACCCTTACACACCTTCAGTAGAAAATGCAGGCTCGAGTGCAGGGTGCTCGGGGCCTGATTTGTTTACTGAGGTGGTCAAAAAGCTCCATAGTAGCAAGACTTCAGTACCCCATTGTCCAACGTCAGCTTCAGGCAGAGCAGTATGAATTTCTTCTCAACCATGCAACAGAGGACCAACTCCAGACGCACCACACTCTTTACTAGGGGCTATCCAGTCTCTATACAAGTGAGGCAGGAGTTGGATCCTCATCAGTGGTCATATCCAGTCCTGTTCATAACCTTCATGAACAGGATTTAGTGAAAGGGTCGGTATGGGGACTGGCTAATTCAGTCCCTGCTTTTTGCAGATTACCTGGTTCCGCTGGAGATTGATTGGTGCAGCTGCTGCTATAATGCAGATGCTGCTAGGGTCTGTTGTGGTGAAGCTGGGTGAAAGCACAAAGCTCTCGATTGGTTTACATTCATCTATGGTCATAAAATCTGGACATCACCAAGATCTCAGATACAAACACCTGGAATAAGCTTTCTTCGCAGGATGTCTGGGCACTCTGTTAGAGATGGCGTGAGGAGCTTGGTCATCCAGGAGAGGTACAATAGAAGTACCAGGTTTCTTGTACTGTATGTATGTTTATTTCTTTGCAATCAATATTTGATTGGGGCTGCGTTTGCATGAAATATTTATTTGAATAGCTTCTGTTCCATTCATCAGTGTGGACAGATGACAAGTGCTGCTACTGTATACTAGCGTTATCTTGGAGAAGCTTGTCATTAGAGGAAAGGTTGCTCTGAAATGAAGTGTAAGGCTGCATTGATTGTCAACTTGAACCAATACCAGCAGATTACATAGAATTGATTGACTTGTCACTGGTTCATAAGTGGATTTTCAGCAGGAATGCTCTATTTGTAGCCCATGTGTAGGATTTTTCTATGCCTAATGGTTCTTGAAGTGCAATCACAGCCTCTGATCACAGCTAGTAAAGCTCCTACATTTCTGACTGGATTTTGTTGGACAGTCAACTAGGCTGTAGTTATCTCTGAAGCTAATTAACGTTCTCCTGCAACACTTTATCCTTCCACTAAACTTTAAAAAAATATTCTATAGTTTTTTTTACAATGTTGTTTTTTTCTGAGACATCAAATGTTGTGTTTTGAATTATCGGTAAACCATAATAATCAAAATAATAGATAAACATCAGGAATATTTCATTCTATGTGCAACAGATTTTTTTTCAAATTTCGAAATTTAATGAAATTGAAAATGAATTCTCTATGTTTTATATATTTCTTTTGTAAATCTTTCACCTTGGCTTAGTATATACATTTGATTCATGGGAAATTGTTTTTATATAGTTTGTAGTTCTAGTAGTTATTTCTATGTTTTGTCATGTTTTATTTTGTCTTTGATATTGCTGCAAAACAAAGCAGTGCATTCCATCAGCTGAGTGAGCCTGGCAAAGTTTTTTTTTTTTTTAGTTCTGTATCTCCTTACTGCAGATCAAGTAATTCAACAAACTTTAACTCCCCCCACCCCCACTTTGGGCATAAACATTAACCCAGTTTGAAGCCCCATTTGTCACACTGCAGCATGGAGGAGTTTTCTGATTAGCAGCCCAGCCAGGCAATTTCCTCATGTGCAGAGAATCCGGATAATCTCAGTGCTGTGGATCCAGCTTAAAACAAGTTGATCTGGCACTGTACATAAATTCTGCACCAGCTCAGCCATGTTTCAAAGTGTGTCTGAACTTCTGTGAATGAGCGAGCTAAGGCAGTCTGTCAGAGGAAAAAAAGTGTGGCAGAGCCGATGGATCAAGCTCAACACATTACCTACTGGGCTTCAGATCTCAAAACAGGGGGATACAGACCAGAGGAGGCAATATTTTGTTTTCCTTTCTCTGTTAGAAGATGTCTTCCTGTACCCCATCCTCCCTTAGAAGCCTGTTGGTGTTTGGAGATGCTGCAATCCATCTTTTCTTTATTGTTGCTTCTCTTTATCTTTCTTGCCTCCTTAAGAGCTGAAGAACTAAGACCAAGTCCAGATTCTTTTATCCATCATGTTTCCTTCATCATTTCCTTTTTAAATTGAATTTTTTTTTCTGGTGTTTATTCCCATCTATTTTGTTTTTCTGTTTCCTTTAGTTTTTCTCCTCTTTCCATTTCAGCCTCCTGGTTGGTAATGGCAGTAGGCTCATCTCAACATCAGACCTTGTTTGACAATTGAATAAAAACAACACGTAATAGATTTCAGCTCAAAAAGTTCATGTGCATTTCTATTTTTTTTTATAAAAGTATACATTGTAACACAAAATTTTATTTGATGAAAGAGAGAAAAGGATTCTTGAACAGAACACGTTTCCACATTATTAGCTTCAACCTCACGAAAACAGATCAATTCGAGTCTTCACACATGCAGCTCTTGACATATCTACTTACCATCACTGGAGACCTTATTAGGTACCCTTACATTAAAATACCTAAAGTGAATCACACAATCCTTTCGAGTCAACTTAATTTTTTTAGGCATTTACAATGCCCCTAAAGCAGGGGTGTCAAACTGGTTCCAGAAAGGGCCGGGTGGCTGCAGGTTTTCTTTCCAACCAAGCAATAGCACATCAGACTCCAGTCATCTCATCAAATGAGTCCAATCTGAACATAATGACTTAATGGGAGTTAGACTGGATGGAAAAAGAGGATTTAAGCAGACAATAACACAGGGCATGAATCTTTCAGACATGCTCAGTGAGTATTAGCGTTCAGTTCAAAACATACAACATGTGTAAAAATATCTATATTACGCTTATCATTCAAGCAGAGTATTTATTAAGCATCAGATGAACAGAAGGAAAAAGGGGGTTTAATATGTTGGCTCTGTGGAATGGATGGGGCGGGGTTTTATTCCATTTGGTCCAACTCAGGATAAAGGAGGGTGAAGTCTGTCTCAATTCGGCTCAGGAAACACAGTCCACTCATCCAACCGGCAGCTTTTCAAACACTAAATCCCTTCCTGCACTTTCAGATTAACGCAATAATTGTTTAATACTTAACAGTTTGAAAAATTAAGTAATCGCTTCTGGTGTTAAATATTTTTTAGTAGAATTTTACTCAATACACTCTAAGACAGTAGATGTGTTTTGGTCAGAGTAAATTTCACTTATTTTTTATTGAATTTTTTTCTCCCACACTGTTTACATTTGACCACTAATGCACCTTATGGAATGGAAATGTTCTTTATTGCCTGGAAAGCTGTAATAAACTAAATTTTGATTTCGTTTAGTAACCAAAATTACGAAACCAAAACTCTGTGTATATAAAATGACAATTAATGTTGTCTAAGTCTATTTGGTGATTTTAAAAATTATCAATTGAGTCTTAAACTGATTTAGTCATTTAACTGTGATTTACATATAAGAAAATACCATTTTTTTATAATCACAGTAAAATCCTTTTAATTACAAGATGAATCAACTCTGCTGTCATTATTAAGTTGGAATTTAATAAGTTAATTACATGTTTAGTCATTAATGTGCAGTGGGGGAGCTAGTTAACCTGCATGTCAACCACATGGGAGGTCAGCAATTAGGAGAGATTGCCAGATGGAGGATATTAAATAGAAATTAACTGAAAGAAACCCAATAGGCATTCAGCCCATAGTTACAGAGATCAGTTTCTAACTTGTCATTTTTCTTTTTACTCTGATGTTGTTTGGACATGGCTACACTTTTGAGCATTATAGCAGTACTTACCTAATAGGAGCTCTAACCCTAAAAAGGGAAATAATTAAGCTAGCAATGCAGTGTAAGCTTTAAGTTCTTGTAGATTTATTAATGAGAAGAAATCTTGTATGTAAGTGTGTTTGGTTTGACCAAAATATGTTGTCAACTATTAAAATGATTTTACAGAATGTATCATTTCACAATGGTGATCTGTGCATTTCTCATAAAATATAGTTTCCATTAGTGACAATAAATCCTGAGAAGGATCGCATCCATCCATCCTTCCATGGCAGTGAGGCTGGTGCCTATCTCCATCAGTCTATTGGGGACAGGCACGGCACACCCTGGACAGGTCACCAGTGCATCGCAGGCAGTCAAGTGGGAGTAATTCCCAGGTTAAAACTAAAAGGAAAATGGTTAAGGTGCAGAGTTTTCTCTGACACAAAGATGGACCCTAATCCAGAGGAGGTCAGACTCCATCAGGGTAGCCCCCCCCCCCCCCCTTGTCTCTGATCTTATTTAGCTTTTATGGAGCTCCACATCACTGTTTAGAAGGTGTCTAGTTTAGGAACCATAATGGTTTGCAGCTGGGTGTGAAGTGTACAGAATGAGAGTCTGTGCCACTAAATATCAAGCCAAAGTGATGAGTGGAAGAAACTTTAGGGTTTGGGTATTAGGTTCAGGTATCAGGATGTTATCCAGAGTGGATGATGGAAGCAGTAGAAGATGAGATGATCAGATGGAAGGAAGTTATAAGGAGGTTACTCTGAACTATCAGGATACAAGAGAGTAAATTCAAAAAGGAAAGTGTGTAATTGGGTGTGAATTTATCTGATTGATTTGATGATTATTTTTTGAAATAAATTGAATATTTATTTTTCGTTGAGATAGAATTTGTTTTAAAAACCTTAACTCTTTATAAGGCAAGTTGCTGTTTTTGATCACTTGCATACGTCTTACAAATGGAGTCCCCCACATCCCTCAGTGAGGTCTAGAAGCACAAGATCTATATCCAGCCACTCAGCTAAGATACCACTACATGGCTGTACATCTTATTTTGGCAATTGACCAATTAGCTGAGCCCTTGAATAATATATTACCTACTTTAAATTTAGTTTGGAAAAAAGTTAACAAGTCAAGAAAAAAGGTAAAAAGCTAATTGAAAAGTTAAAAAGTAAAGTAAAAAAGTTAATAAGCCTAGTTAACAATAATATTTAAGTTTATAAACTAAAAAAATATAAGTGCCAGTATCCGCATTATAAACCTCTAAGGTTATGTTGTAGCAAAAAAAATGTTTATTTTACTGAATTTTCTGATTTCTTATAGAAGCACGTTTGTTATTTTTCTTAATATATTCAGGCAAGTTGACATTTGTTGTTATTACATTGACATAAATTTTTGCCATCAAAATATCCATATTTTTTAAATGTTACAAAGGTAATAAGTCTGTCCTGGTAGTAAGTCCTGTTCTGGATTCCAATAACACTATTGACTTGAAATTTAGTTTTTTAAAGTATTTCACTGAGTGCCCTATAAAGGGTTAAAAACAAAATGAATAGGATGAAGAAGAACTACTCACTTGACTGGTATCTCCAGCGTCTTCATTTGGTATTTCTTTTTGCCTTAACAATGAGATTCTAGGTAGAAATCCTGAAAATAAAGTTGTTCTCTGAGGTGATTCTATTATCCTAATAGAGCGGAAAATAAACCCACTGCTCCTCTGCATCAGAAGGGATGTTGAAAAGGTTTGGAAATCTGTTCAGCTTGGCTCCTCTGTGCCTCGTCTGAGTTTTTCAGAGTATGTCTCACTAGAATGAGACCCAAGGTCAGAGAAAAGTCTCTAAAGGGATACCCTTTCTTGACTTGGAACAGATATGGTATCCTATGAGGGAACTGAGAAGTGGCTGGGGAGAGAGAGGTTCGGGTCTCCCTGCAAGAAAGTTACTACAAAGGTGGAAGACTGTGGATAAAAATACAAGTTCATTATGTTTATTTTACACTTTTCAATGATGGATTTATTTTTTTACTTAAATGTTTATATATATATATATCTGTGTGTTTCCAGTTTTTTCCAGGTAACTCTAATGCAGACAGTGTGGTTCAGTACAAACTGCATCAGCCTGCAGTGGCTCGCTTCCTCCGCTTCATTCCTCTGGACTGGAACCCTGTCGGGCGGATCGGACTCCGATTGGAGGCCTATGGATGTCCTTACAGTGAGTCTCACAGACATGACTTTAACTTTATTTCGCAATGCGTTGCTGCTCAACAATCTGAATTAAGAGATGCTTTTCGCAGCAACTTTGCACTCCTGACAGTAAAACCACAAAACGTTTGTGTATTAATTTATTAACATAAATTTTATGCTAAAACCAGATTGGCACTACTGATGTAGGTTATTCTTTATAACATAATAAATGGTCAATTTATTATCAAAGCACAGGCTGAAGTTTTTTTTTTTTTTTTTTTGGAAAATTATTATAAATACACAGGATGGTTATTTTATTTGCTGCTAAATCAATTGTTTCATTATTGTTTCACCTCTTTCTTTTATAAAATAGATAAATCAAAGGTGCAATTTACCCACCTATAATTCCATTTGAACAGAAGTGTGAAGCAAACCTTTTTCTATGACTCTAAAACCCAGCACTGAATATGAAGTTACTTCCCGTAGCCCTTAATCCTGCTTTGTAGTGAAAGCCCCAGGTTTATGTCTGGTGCCAAGCACTCAACTCGAGGTGATGTTCCTCTTTGTCACCCACTGAACGGTGGAGAGAATTGCACCTGCAGGGGGGAAAGTAAAACCTCATGCTGACATTTTGTAGTGCTGCCTGCTGAATTTTCCTGAAAAGCTGCAGCATTTATCCAGTAATGTATGCTTTGTTTCTATTTGAAAGTATTAAAAAAGATTAAAGTAACCAAATTTGGAGTCAGTGCCATTCATCTGTCAATACTGAGAACTAAATTAGAACAATTTCCTTCTACATCTGACATTTTGTCATGTTTCAAATGTTTGCAAGCTTAGATGCAAATGTTCTTTCAGAAGAGCAACACTGTTGATTCATGTCAGAGATCTGCAACCTTTACAATCCAGAGGGCTGCGTTAGTCAAGCTAAATAAAGAGAATTTATATGATTGTTGATATAAATACTAAAGGATATGTGCTATTTTTAAAGAGATTTTGGACACCATTTTATTTTTTTCTAGGCTTTAGAATAAAAAAGACTACAGATATATTTTATTTTGTGGAATGTTATTTCTGGATAATGTTGGTCTAAAAACATAATTGTTGTTTTTGTATCATTTTGTGAATAAAATCTGTGCAATTAATCCACAAAAAAATAGTTCAATGTACATTTGTTGTTGTTGTTGTAGAATTATCTGGCTGGCTTGCCAAATATAGAAGCAGCTGTACTGTCTTATATGTCCTTATTCATGGCCTTATAATCCTAGCAGTACATGCTGAAGGTCAAGTATGAGTCTTAGCAATAATAAGGTCTCTAATGGCTGATTCATACACAATTTGATGATGTATTAAGAGGTTTTGGCATAAACAGAGAACGTCTGTTTAAACATTCTTCCCAGTGTCAGAACAACCTCTGGCGTCGACCAGCGCACGTGAATTCCAGTAAGCTTTCGACATGATATTCCATTGTGCATGCGCACTTAGGTAATGTGATGTTGAGACTATGAAACAGCCTGAGATGAAATGAGAGTTGGGGGGAAAACTGAGATGTCTGACGATGTAGCGCTTAACTTATGAAGTGTTGAAGACAGCAGTAGGAATTCGGAATTTAAATAAATGTTTCCCCCCTCCGGAGGATTAAATGATGTGAATCGTGTGTCCTCCTTTCTGTCATACTGTAAGGGAATTCTACCAATGAGCTTCCACAATTGGTGCATTGGCCGGAAAATTTTGAGTAATTCAGTAATGTGTGGGACCAAATTCATCAGAAAATACTACAAGGCAAACAATGACAAAACTTTCTTAAAAAAAAAAAAAAAGAAAGAAAAGAAAGTACAAATAATGTGCACAACAAATACGATCTGGTCTAGACTATTTCTATTACAAAGTGTTTGGTTGTAGTTATATCTTGTTTCTGTTGTTATGCAAATGCTGTTGATGTTTGTGTGATTTTTGTAGATGAACCTTGAGAGAAGAGCTGAAAATATCTCTATTTAAAAACAATTGGTCCTTAATGTCCTTTTTAAATTCACTTATGAATATTTACTAGATTTCATAACACTTGGTTTACTGGATCTCTATTTAATGACCTCACTAAAGTATTTGATATGGTTGCTTACTTTAGAAAAGTTACACTTGTTTGGCCTTTGATTTGATATAACTCTTCCCCATTAACAGAGTGTCTCCTTTAAAGATAATCATTTTGATTTTCAGTGAGTAGACAGAGGTGATCCATAGTGTTCCGTAATTGGACTTCTTTTATTTAGTTTTCCTGTACATGTAGTCTTAGACATTCTATTTAAAAGTATTTTCTTGTTCCATTAATTAAGAAACCTGGAAAATGACCTTGTTCTTCATTTACAAGTAGATTTAATTGTTTTTGACTCTGCATTATTTTTAATAGCTGTAATGTTGCTAAAGTGTTGCCATAGAGAGTATTTTGTGTGTTTGAATGTTTGTGAGATTGGCCATATATATCGTTATGTTAGGTTTTGTATATACAGTATTAATGTTTTTACATATGTTGTTGCATCTATCTTATGTTTGTTGTTTTGTGTGAATTAGGACCCCTTTGAATATGATATGTTTAATTACACAAGGGGCTTGTCCTTTTAGATACTTTAAAATGTAATGCTTTGCTAAAGGCAAAATGAGGACAGCCATTAAGGTCCAAAGAGCCACTTGCTGCTTTGTACACCTCTTTTCTTTGTTGGGAGCTTGATTTTACATCAAAAGTGCAAGTAGACTGTAACTACTTTTTTTAAACGCATTTTTGTATGCCTCACAATTCCCCAATTGCCATTTGAAGGAAGAGCACAGATACTGCAACACAAAGACTCGGTATTTTATGTAACCTCCATTTGTTAATGAAACAGCACTTAGTTATCGGTGAATAAATAAAATGAGGTTGAGTGAAGAGTCTTTGAGAATTCCTATTTGCATAATCACTCTAGATCTAGATGAATGAAACCTGTCTTTTTTAATTGGCATTAAAGGTTTTAGCTGAATTGAGTTATGGAAACAGGGTTGTGGAATAAGTTTAATTGTGTTTGTAGAGCCATTTCTGGATTAATTTGGCTCCTTGTTTTAGGTCATTACCTATGGGAGACCCATCGATAACCCATTTCTAGTAAACAAGGCCACCAGATTTCTACTCATAATGCCCTCCATGCAAACACATTTCTCAAGGTCTTCAAATGAGATTTATTTGTTAAAAATATGCATTGTGACTGAACAAGAAATAAAACATTCCAATATCAACAGCCAACATCTAGCATTAATATCAGCTACCTGCTGTATAAGCAAACCAACATGTAGCCCTGTCCATACAGTTTAGCAGTCACCAGATCTGTTTCTGTTTATGCAAAGCCACAGATGCACCTGAGGCACAGTGTTATAAATTCTTTACAAGCTCACCTGTGCAGCTTTTCGGACACAATAAGAGGAAGGGAAATGATGTTGGTCTTCACAGACCTCACCTTCTGTGCATTCTAACCCATAAAAAGCCCCACACTAAAACAGCAAACAGCTTTCTGCTTTTGTTACTGTAGAGAAATTCCCTCACCAGTAAAATATACCTATATTTTTTGATCAATAGTATCTAGCATTATGAGTTTAGATATTGAACATTATTTTAAACTAGACAGCAGAATAAATCTTCCACTATTCTACCAGTAGGCTGCTCGTTTTGGGGATTTTATTTTCTATGGAAAGCAGTCCGGATGACCGTTGTTAGAGGGGAACCCTTTCAGGCCTGTAGTTTGGCAGCACTTTGCAGGTCAGCCTGCATTCAGACAGCTAAATTATGCAAGCACCCCAAGCCTCCTCTAAAGAAAACCGTCCTCAATTCATCCTGAGTGCACTCAGTTTTGTATTTAGTCGTCTTCTGGAATATTTGGTTCACTCGGGGTAAATCCCTAATGTGAACACTATTTTAGGATGTTTTCACATCTCTTGTGCTTAATAGGGGTGTAAATCAGAAGCTTCATCATGACACAATGTTACACAGATTGGTTTAAATGAAGATAAGATGTATGCCTATATCACAGTGTGACGTTAAATGCTGTCCATTCAGTTCAATTTACAATAGAAGTCTGTGATCAATGTGATGTCACCAGGCCTATCTAACAACTATTGGTAAAACAAAAATGTATTAACTACTACAGAACTAAAGAGGAACTAATGAGTAGATAACTGCTACTTTTTGGTGCATGCAAGTCCAGCCTTGTTATGGGACTACTGCTAATTTATTAATCATGAACTAAAAAGTAGTTACCAAGGAAACAAATGTAACTGATCAGGAACTATTATGCTGTTACCAAGAAAAGTGGGACTAATAAGGAACTAAAGGTTAGTTAACTAGTACTTACAAGGTGACTACTGGTTAATTAGTGCCAAATTAAATTAGAAATGCTCAGTGTAGGTTTAGAATAAACCCTAAACATGTGAAGTCACAGCTTAGGAAAAAAAACTATTTTACTGAATAGCAAATTATTGCATAGCTATTATTTTATGGACTTTGTTGAGTCAAGCGTAGTTGGTAGTTGCAAATGAACTAATCCTTACCTCATTAGTACCTGACCATTATAGTTTTTTATGTACCCTTATGTGAAGTAAAGCTACCCATTTGTTCCTGCTTAGTTACTCTGTGTACCCAGGTGCCTAAGCACTAGTCCCAATATAACACTGGACTGTGTGTTCACAAATAGGTTACAATTAACCACTCATTAATGCCTGGTTAGTTCCCTAGGGGCTCTCTAGTAGTTAGTCAAATTTCCCTTAACTTAGTGTAAAATACTACCCAATTATTTATATCATCAACTCTAAAAACAATTACTGTTATTTCTAAGCTCATGAATCAAGCATTTAAATGAAAACCAGCATTTTTCTAAATATAAGAAGGGGAAAAAAATAGATCATCTACTTACCATGAGGGAATTTGGTCCCACTAAACCCTCTTTTTGAAGTCCTCTCCAAGTAAACTGTGATGTGGTTCACATCTGATATGCATTCAAATCAGCTTCAGTTTGACTCCTACAGGAAACATGCATTGCTTTGCACCTACCGGGCCACCGTAGCAGGGTATGTAGTGAAAGACAGCATACTAATGTCATACCTGATTGTTGCCTTCTTAGAAACTCTGCTGCCCCTTGATGAGAGTTTGACAAGCTGAGCAGATGTTATTCTTGCTCTTATAGTCCTGAAACATGTTGTGAATGAGCGACTCTTCAGATGTAACATTTTTGGTACTGTAATAAAAGCACAAAAGTGCATTAATAAAATGCAGCCCACAGGAATTCCTTGATTGTTCCCCATTTTTGAGTAAAGGACATACCATATTACATACCATAAATTAAGTCAGCTTTTGGTCCAAAGTGAATTACTCTTCTTGTGTCAATATACCTTCAGATTTTTCAATTTTGTCTTCTTTGGAGTTGTTCTGGTTTTAAAATTTTTTCTATTTCATTTCTGGTGGATAATATGGGAATATTTGGGGAGCAGTAATTTTCTTTCCTATGAAAATAAACCCACAGCTAATTATTGACATGTTTTCATGTATTTTCAATGTTAAAGAGTGGCTAAGAGAAACAGGCCTCTGTTTCATATCATATTCTATCTCAGGGATATAAGATGTCAAGAATAAAAAAAAAAATGTTCTAGAAGCAGAAAAGGCAGATTTAACCCTGCTAATTCTTTTGTCAAGAAATTGTTGAAAACCGTTTCTTCCTGAATAAATATATCCCAGATTATTTATTGCTGAAAAGTCTTGTAATACTCCTAATGGGTTCACATTATGTGGACACAATAAATGTGACCAGGACTGTGTGTAGTTTATACCATATTTATGAACTGGTGTCACAGATGTCAGATTTTGGTGATCCTGCAGGAGACCAATGCAGCTTCTACAGCTGAATCTTCCCCTAGAAAAACAGAAATGCTGCAAAATGGAAAGGATTGTAGTAGCTTAGTAGTTGGTGAAAAATGTTCACCTCAATTCATGATACCGGTTGTACATATTGCATACATTTACAGTCAAGCAACTATTTTGTTTGACTTTTTTTTGACATCTTCACCATAGGACATGTTGAGTTTAAACAAAATGCTGCAGCCATTGGGTATTAATTCAGCGTAGCTGCATTTTGTTGCAGTCTGGAAACAACAACTATATATTCCAGCTGTCCTAAACATGGCTGCTGATGCAATGCAACATAGTTGATGATCCAGAGTTTCCATCTGGTTTCAAAACACACCCCAGCTCATAAACTATAGTAGCAGAGTTAGTTTTATGGCCAAGCTGTCAAAAAAATAAAATTAATTGTTAAGAATAATTACAGTCTCCAGCCTCTTTGCAGTTGCCCACAGCAGACACACAATCTGGATCTAAATAAACTCTGAAAAAAAATCAAAATCTAGAGAAGTAATTTTTTCTTAAAATAAGTCTACTTTTTATTGGATTGTGGCACATGTGGCCAATGGAACAAGACAATTTACATTAAAAATAAGAAAACACGATTGCATTATCTTATTTAAAGCGCATCATATCTAATTATCTTATTTTAAGAGTAAAAATAGTCATACCATTGGCAAACTATCTCATTTACCTACTCAAATTAAGCATAAATACACTTAATTTAGGGTCTTTTTACTTATTAGTAGATTGTTTTTTGCAGTTAAAAATGTCTGGTTGACATTAAAGGAAGCAACGTTTATAACTGTATGTAAAGGATGAGTTTATAAGTCTGAGCTTCAGCTTGCTGCCCTGTAATCAGCAGGAATTGCACTGTACAGTGCAATAAGCACATTACTGTGAGCTAAGTGAGGTCAAAGAATTGCCAACTTCATTAAAAAAAGAGAAAGGGAAATTAGTTGTACAGCTGAAGAGGAAACTGATGCTGAGCTCAGCAGCTGCTCTTTTTTTAAAACAGTCCATTCTTTACCACCCACACAGTTTGGCTCACCTCAGTCTAATTCCCAAGCCGGCAGAGGACACCGGCAGGAAAAGTGCTTGATAAACAGAATACAGATTTGTAACCTGGTAGCAATCTGAAGACAATAAGTGTTGAGAATCACACGGATATCGTAAGGATAGGAAGGCTGCTGTAAAGTCCCTAGAGCTGAAGATGCCTCTGTCCTGATTTTATTGTTTATCTTTATTTTCAGCCTCTGATATAATGGGCTTTGACGGCAGCAGCAGCCTGACTTTCAGGCTCGGTCCCAGGCTGAAGCACGGGTCAAAACAGGTCGTCTCCCTGAAGTTCAAAACCCTGAGGAACTCTGGGACACTGCTGCATGTCGAAGGGCAGGATGGGATGGCCCTTAGTCTGGAGCTGGAGAGGGGAACTCTGCAGCTGCTGCTCAAAAAAGGTACAACACTGCTCTGAAGAAGTCCAAACGCCTTATTGTGACTTTATGCGCATTTCTGTTATCCATGCTTTTATCATCCCTACACTCACCTGTGACTCACTGCAACTATACGCTACCTGAATCAGTACCAACATTTATCACAATACCCAACCCCTCAGACATTGCTAATTCAGTTCCTTTTGTTCCTAAAATTATACATTTTAAACATGATTGTCAAAGGTATTTTGTACAATATATGATTATTTTCCTTTCGATAAATAAATACAAAGTTCCTGGCTTTTGGCGTTTCCACACTTTTCCATACCATGGTCCCAGGCAATACTACAAAAAATCTACTTTTAGATTGTTTACATTCGGCCCAACTCTGCTATTAATACAGTTGTTGAACATAGAAAATATCAACTCACTTTCAACAAAGTATTATGTTTCCACTGAGCAAAAAAGAAGAAACTCAAACCTCTCTCAAATGTGTGCAGTGGGAGGGTTGAGTTTAATGGCCATTAATGACCATATGTAGACGTTCTCTGTTTTTTATGGAGAACCTTGAGAGTTTTGCAAAAAGAGAAAAGGCATTCACAGAGTACATGATACACAGTTAAAACTTACATTTTATAAAAAACTTTGATACTTCTTTTTTCATAAATTTTCCTCCAATTTTCTAAAGGGCTACAAACCCTGCTTTAAAAATCATGTGGTGACATGATAATGTAAGATGAAAACCCCTAAATAAAGGTACATTTTCTAAGGATTTATAGTGCAAATACCTACTCTAAAGATTAAATGTAAAAATATTAACAATATATTATCAGTGAGTAGAAACATGTTTACTATGTTGCACAAATAAAACAAAAGCAACACGGTAAAGAAGATTAGAATTAGGAGAAAAACATCAATTAGTCAATTGTGAAGAGAAAGGTACAAACCTTAAAATTCTTAGTGGCTAATAAGGAGCAAACACATCGACAGGTCAGTGTTGGAGGAAGCGGAGTAGCTCCTCAGGTGTCCTCGTTTGACTGACGGCTCTCAGTGATTATTGGTCGGTTTGAGACCACAGGAATCCAATTAGTAGCCAGACTGTTTGAGCAGACTGGAAAATAATCAGGTTATTAACACCTTAGAAGAAACCAGAGAAAAAAAGATATCCTCTGTGTTGTTTGCTACGCTCATACAGAAGCATTAAGGAAAACTGATGAGCTTAAACAAGTTATTTGTAGCTGTGAATCTACAATAGAGTCTAAATTAGCCTTAAATATTAGATATTTTATTCTTTAAGAAATTTGAGTAGAAAACCAATAAAAAAGGAGAAACAGGTAACTCTGAGT
>NW_015150470.1:2192912-2199932 GCF_000732505.1 Cyprinodon variegatus
CCACCTGCCCTGAGGCTCACTGAGAGTGGTGGGACTGCCATACACATGAGTCACCGGGGCCTCTGACCACCATCAGTCCAGTATAGTAGAAGACTAAAAAGAGGAGACTCTGTGAAAGTCTGGCTCAGACATGTAGTATAGATAGCAAACATATGGAATACAGTATCCTGGTTAAAGTAAACTAAAACTGAGCTCTTTGGCCTCAAAACTAAGAAAAATCTAATACTACTTATCACCCTGTTTACACTACATGTAATTGTATTTACATGTAACATGTATTTTTTTCTCCCAACTTAGAAAAAAGCATGTAGTGAAACTAGTACTATTAGTACTATGATACTTTTCTTACACAGAGAGATGGGCGAACCCCGAAATCCCTCAAAACAGGGACTTTATAGTGAACTCAGTTAACTGACGGTTCGGACAGATGATCACTACTTTTCACTCCCTGTTGGTCACGTAACTCCACCTCCCCGCACGGGGCCTGCTTAATCTTTGTCCCCTCAATCGCTACCCAACAGCAGGCCACTGTCATAACAATAATACTTTGCTATGAGAGCTCTCGCAAAGCATCCCGGGATATATCTGCTCGGCTAGTGACCATGGATGATCACTACTTTTCAAGATGCATTATGGGACAGACATGGTGAGTCCAGACTTTTTCATCCACTACAAGTTCGGACACTCATTTAAAATGGCGTAACCACTATAAAGTTCCGTATATATTGATTAGGGCAGACGTTAAGACACAGCTATGGAGTCTCAGTGTTTGTCAGTGTTGATGCATAATAGTAATGAAGAAAATTATGGTTGTTTTCTGGAGTATTATAACATAGAGCAAGAACTACGGTGGAATGGTTCAGATCAGTAGATAGGATTCAATCAAGATCCAAATCTAGTTGGAAAAAATAGATGTATACAAATCCTCTCATTCCAAATGGACTGAACTAGAAGTGTTTAGCATAGAAGAATTGGTAAAAAGCTGGTAGAGCATGTCATAAAGATTTACAGCTGTGTTTGTAAATAATTGCTCAACAACATATTGGCTCAGAGGGTGGGGACAAAAATCCAGACCACACTTTGCAGATTTTTATGGATATAAGTATACTTTCAGTTAATAAACATGTACAATTTTAACTTGACTCTTGCATAACATCTTTATGCTTTACAGAAAGAACCAAAAAAGTGTTGCTAACATACATTTTTACTTAGAAAACTTGATTTTCAACTCCAAGACCTTTTGAGAGATTATTCTAAAATCTGATCCTCCCACAAATTACAGTTTCAGGTCTTTATTGTAAATATAAAGAGCTGTATGTGAACAGCAAGCTGAAAGCCTTTAAAAGTGAACCCCCCAAAATAAAAGGGAATTTCAAAAGGGATGCTGTGCAAAAACTCTGTGTTTGCCAGTTTTAGCTATTCTGAATAAGTAGAAAAAACAATGTATCCATGAAAGGGCCATCTATTGTTTGATTTATAATCATTGAGCTCTGTAAAAAGCAAAAAAAAGGATCCTGTGATGTATTTTTTAGTGAGAGTTACTGGCTGCCAGCATGCATGCTGTATTCTGATTGGTTCAATCTCAGTTCTTTCTTGGCTGCTGCATCGCTGTCTCGTTACTGCCATGATGGATGGTCCTGGTTCATGGCAGCATGTGTTCTGGCTGGACTTACCAAGACTCTGTGCTCAGCTTCCAATCTGTGCAAAATTATATGTTTGAATGAGTTAATATTTCTCAGATTATATTTGGCTGAAATTGCCTTCTAACTTCCAGGCTGGTATTAACACTTCTATTCTATTCTATTCTATTCTATTCTATTCTATTCTATTCTATTCTATTCTATTCTATATTATTTTTTACTCTTTGTTTTACATTTTATCGGTTGGTTTTTATTTTCACATTGTCTTTACATTCCATTTTTTTTTGTTTTTTTAGCATTTTCAAGATCTGTAGAACAATTTGAACAAAAGGATAAAGCATTTTTAAACAAAAGTTCTGACACTGTGTTAATAACTCCTGTATGTCTCCTTGGGCGCCCGCTGCTCTATGACATTTAGCCCCTGTATCTGTGTCACCTTTTTGAAAAAAATGACCCAGGCACCCTTTTTGGAAAGTTTCTGTTTGTGCAAACCTGGAGATCACCTTGGAAAACTGTCCAATTAGGATGATGAAGTACACAGCCTTAAAAATAATAATCCATTTTTCTTCACCCATCTATTAGAGTTGAAAAATAATCATAAGAAAAAACATAGGGTTTTTAGACATTCCTATGAGGACGTCTTTTTTTACATCCTCTAGCTCAGCTTGAAGCTCCTGATTTTAGGTGTTTGTATATTTGATCTTATGGACTGGCTCTTCTTCTAAATATCCTCCCAGCATTTAAAAGAGAGAATAAAATCTATTCCAATATTTTTTATGCGCTTGATATATCTCAGACTATGTAAAGTGGAGATTTTTTATACCTTTTTAGCTGCTTTCTTTGTGTTATTGTCCCTTTTATTGCTCTGGAGTCTGCAGTATATTTCTAAAGGTTTTCAGCTTTTAACAGGAGTTCATGGAGGGTTATTGAACCATTTCAAACCAGGCATAACTCAGCCTGGATCATTGTCCCCAGACTAATTGTTGTTACTGAAAAACGTTCTATCCTATATAATAATGTATATTTTTAAAATCTCAGCAACTTTAAAAGTTAAATATCCTATTTTCATCAAAGTGACATTGTCTACTTCAGTGTGAACACTATGTCCCATTAAAGTCACTAGTTCATGACTGCTTAGTATCATTTCTTTTTGTGAACTGGAGCTTGGTCTGAACTGGAAGTTTGTTTTTTGTTTTAAGATAATTAACTCTAAACACAAACAAGCACTATAAAGTCACACGTCGCTCCTGCAGACAGTATTTTGGTGTGGAACAGTTTAGTGAAGGTCTTGCCCTCCGTTTTCATATAAAATGTTGATTTGACCTGTAGAATAACTAGGAATAAAATAATTTCTTAGCAGGTTAAATTAGGTATCTGCTCATTTTTCTGTCTACCTTTCAGTCTGTCTTTAAGATAAATGAGTTCATTTTAAATAAATTATGGAAACAAGCTTCACAAATTCAAGCCTTTGCTTTGAAGAATGAAACTTACTTTATTGTAAAAAAGAAAAAAAATAGGTTCCCTCTGCTGGTTGAAGCCAGAGACGCTCCCTGGCCTGCCGAGAGACATGTCCCTGCATCGTGTCGTCCCCTGAGCTTCCTCTCAGTGGGACGTACCTGGAACACCTCCCGAGGGGAGGCATCAAGGGGGGATTCCAAAAACTATGTCCTAACTACCTCAGCTCAGACATATTAAGCCATTTTAGTTCTGCACAAACATACAAAATGTCCTTGATGTCCACATTTTTCAACCAGGTTGAGTAGAGGTTTGAAGAGGACCCAAATACTGAGACTGAACCTGAATTGGTTTCTGGCAGGTTTAAAAAAATTCCAAAAATAACAAAATACAGAAATCCAAGAACAAGAAGAATTAAGGAAAAACACACATAAGGGATGAAGAAGCGAAAGAATCAGCAAAGAGTGACTGAACACAAGGTGTATAAATAAGAGACAGAAACAACGGGAGGACTGATTGGCAGTCGAGGAACAGGTGTGGACAGAAGAATCTAGAAGGGAGCGAGGAGAAGGAGACTGACACAAGAGGGCAACAGAGGGTAAACAAGAAATACATAAGAACACAAATACAACCATGGCAATAAAACTAATGAAAACTCAAAAAGAAAACTTAAAGAGAAACAAAACCATGACATTTTTCAACCAGGCTGTTGATACGGTTTCAGTTTTACCTGTTCAAAGCCTGCCAAATTTAAAACTGTAAAGTTGCTAAAACTGTAAAAGTGGTTCCCTTTCCGAAAATGTTT
The DNA here is from genome assembly GCF_000732505.1 of Cyprinodon variegatus. Taxonomy (NCBI): domain Eukaryota; kingdom Metazoa; phylum Chordata; class Actinopteri; order Cyprinodontiformes; family Cyprinodontidae; genus Cyprinodon; species Cyprinodon variegatus. The sequence continues at coordinate 2,196,813 of NW_015150470.1, forward strand.
TCAAGGTTTACTTAGAATAATTTTTCACGCTCTTTCCAGTGGTAATATCTGACTGTATCTATTTGGCAATTTCCAGTTTTAATCCATAAATAGGCATATGTCTTTAAATCTTTTTTTTTTCCTCTCATGTCTTCTATCCTGTCTTGATATCAGTTCCTCGTCATGAACACACACACATATTGTAAATACCCAGACAGGAGCATTTAAACTATATCCCTTTCTTATCTCTTATGTGTTCCCCATCCTTTATCATCCCATATCCCTGCCTTAGTCCTTTAGCAAACACATTCACACAATCTGCTTTATTTCCCTCCCTTCTTGCTCCTTTCCTTCCAATTCATATCATCTGCTTTGTCTGCAGACTGCAGATCTGTGCATATTGTGCTCTGCTGTTCCAACACATCCAGGCCTCCTTTCTCCTCCCACAGTTCACTTTAGATCCTGCACTTTTCTTTATGAGGCAACACTGAGCAACAGCCCAGAAACACCAACATAATCCTAAACAACAGAGAAACCAAGAACCCCAATTAGAAACTTCAAAACGGATTAATTTTGAGAAGAAGAAAATAACTTGAAGTCATTTTTCTGTCATATGAAATTATCAGCCTTCTTAGCTAAATTCCCACCTGTTGTTCTGAGTTCATGGGTTACTTTCACGTTTAATTATGTACAAGAAACTTGTCGTTCTTCAACCTTTTGATGTGCAGTCTGAGCTATAAGAAATGACTCATTCCTATCAGGGAATAAAAAGAAAAAGATCTTGGTGCAAACCTCCCCTTTATTTGATCTGAATTGAATCATTACAGAGTGTCAGTGACGGACGCTGTGCTTTACGAGAGTCAGCTGCTGAAATGCCTAACAGCGGACGGTTTTCCCGATAAGAACGATCAGATTTAGAGGCGTTTTAATAGAACAGCGGAAGAAATACAATGAAGCCATACTCTGAGGACATGTGCTGAATGATAAAATGAACAGAGTCGACTGTAATGATGACAGCAGCACAGTCAATCCTAATGTCCTTTATATGAGTGAAGGGGAGAGCACTAAGGTTTATTAAGATGGGTTGTGTTCAAATTGGGAAAATAAACACATCGCTGTTCAGATGCAGTTAGTTGATAAAAAACCTTGTTTGCTTCTCCGTCACAGATAACTCTCGTATCTGTTAATAAATCACGCTTCTCTTCATGCAATCATCCTCATCTAAACTAAGAAAGAGTTGATCTTGAATGTTCTGTTTTTTTTAAAGGACTCAAGTAGCAGCAGACTAATGCCTCATTTGTGTCACAGCTTCAGTAATCAGAGATTATCAAGATAGAGCACGTTTAGGCAGTATTTTCTTATACAGCTTGGATCAAACTGGCTGGATTACATGTGAAGCTTATCAACATGTGTTAGGAGAGTTTGTCCTCAATAAATATGGACTAGTTTCTGTTTTCTTTACTCTGCAGTGTAATGTCAGCTTATTTATGTCAGGGGATCCACATTTCAGCTTTTATTAGTTTACTTACTTCTACATATACTATAAATTAGAAAATGTGGCTGGACATATAAATTTCCTGTCACATCCCTTCTAATATTAATTATGAGTGCTGATTTTAATTTTCTTTGCATATAAAAGTGTTCACTCAGGCCATCAAAGACCTGCAAGGCTACAGAGTGCATGAGTGAACGAGTTGTTTGGAATAGAGGCCAAACTCCTTTAGGCTCAAGGTTTATTAAAAATTTGACTGTTTTCTTTGACTCTGAAACTTTTTTTGATTAACTGTATGTGAAGACCTTCACAGATCTTTGCAAACTGTAAGGGAAAAACAAAAAACCTTGTCTGGAACAGAGCACGGCAGAGCATGGAGCTGTGAGGCTGTTCGAGCCCTGGCAAATAAAGTGTCGACTCACCTATTACCATTGATCCCCTTTATTTAACTGATTGTATAGGTGAATACCTTTCCTTATTACAACATATAGGGACACGTGTAGGGGTGTGCAAAATAATCGTCATGACGGTGCATCGCAATTCTAATTTTTGTGATCTACTGCATCGATTCTTGATGCCAAGTATAGATTCTTTATTAACAAAAAGGAATAAATATAATAAAATAATGAATGGTTGGCACACATCATCCAAAAACAAGTGGAATACAACTTTCCAGTAGATGTTGCTGCGGATACGTCATGTATAAACAAAACATGGAGACTGAGAAAATTTGCCCAGCTCCATCACATTCCAAGTCAGATGTTTGGATGCATTTTGGCTTTAAAATCAAAGAAGGTAAAAACGAAATCGATATGATGCACATCATTTGCAAAAGGGGAAATGTCAAACATTTGAATGTTTCCATTTCATTGGTTTAAAGGATCACTGAGGCCATGTAAACAGCACTGTTATTTTATGTTTTATAAATCCTAAGCACTTTTTGTCAGTGTGTCCACTCCAGTAATAGTAATATTTCTGTCCAGTATTTGTTTTCATGGCAATACCTTCGATAGTCGTTCCAATAAATACAGCTATGTATGAATTAAGCTGCTTTCAGTTATGTATCAATTGAAGACACTATACAGATTATACACAGCCAGTCAGCCACTGGTAAGATTTTTTTCTTACAGTGTTCATTGAAAATATCACGATGAATCACAATATTTCAAGTATCGCGATGCATCGTGATAGAATCACATCGTGGCTTGTGAATTGTGATTCGGATCGAATCGTGACTTCTTTGGCAATACCCACCCCTAGACACATGTCAGAATACATGTGTGTCACAATATTAGGCTGGATTCTGTTAAACAACTTCCTTTTTGGCTCCAGGGGTCTGTTTCACAAGGCAGGTGTAAAAAAAAAAAACTGAGATTCAAATCCAAAACTCTAAATTGATCTAGCCTAAAGTCAAAACTCTGAGTTTGAGTTTTTGGTTTCACAACAGCTGCTTTCAATTAGTTCAATCAACTCCAAGTAGAACCTCTCAGAATTTAGCACGTGCGTAACAAGTATGAAAAGGCATTCTCACTGGAGCACCGATTTAATGAGTATCCATGATAACAGACAACACACAGGAAGTGCCGATTTCACCCCTCTGGATCTAGAGATTTTAATAAATGATTTTGAAGAAATAAAACAAATGTAAA
>NW_015150470.1:2199942-2202594 GCF_000732505.1 Cyprinodon variegatus
AAAGGAGAGGAAAATGCAAAGAAGATTGTTGCTTGAGTTAATGTGTAAGTTATATGGCAGACCATTTCTACATTTATTTAAAGCACTCCTCTCTGTTGTTCCATTTGTAGATCTTTAAAATAAGATTCTTCCTGGTAAAAATCACACTCCTAGACCTAAATGTAGTCATGTATTTACTAAATACATTTTTGTAGCAGAAACTGAATTGTATAAAGTAAAAAAAAAAAAAAAAATTATACTAGTAAGAATTAAGTTTTTTTATATATTTAGAGATTTTTTTTACACATTTTAATTGGCTGTTCAGGCATTTATCAGCTTCATTGAAAATACATTTAGGATATATTAAATACATTTTTTCATAGTTAAAATAATGCAAATCTTGACCAGTAATATTAGTAATATGTAGATCTGAAATTAAATTCTAGACATTCAGAATATTTATTCTAGATGTGGAGAATGTCATTTTGTTTGAACTGGTCATTTAGACAAAGAAAAAAGTTTTTTTTTCAGATATCAGGAATACATATTCAGTAAAAATAGTACATATCAAAGGACTTGCCATAGTCTTTTATGATCGTGATAACATTAAGGGTTTATTTCTTAAATGGTAGTAGATCAATGTATCTATTTATTGTAGGTGAAATCTTCTGGCAGCAGGTGAAAATGAAGTCTTAAAATGTTGTTCTAATACATAGAATCTGTGCATCATCTCATGCATCCCTCCTCATGTTGATTCAGTCTTCTTTTACACTGTAAATACTAAGTGGCTGTTTGCAGCTGCACTTCGGATGTTATCATCTCAATAAATGTTTGTTATTAGTGGCTATAAGGCCCACAGGTTGTGCCAGTAAGCTCATTAGGTTGTTATCATCAAACAATTCCTAATCCTAACCCTAAGGTAATTAGTTTTCCTCGTTGGATTAATGAAACTATTTATTTGTGATCTGAAAATAATTTCAGTATTTCTTCATGTACTGTAAATATAACTAAATAAAAATAAAAGCATCTTGGTCATACTAAATAAACCAAAAACAAGTAATCTCATTCCCTGTCAACTGAGTTAAGGAATCCTCTCCCTGTAAATATTTAATTATCTGTGAAAAAGTGCTGATCATTCTTTAATAAGGTCCTCGTCAAACTGACATGTTTTTTTATTTAAAACTAATGTCTGTAACAGACCTAGTGAATGATTTATGCATATTTTTTTATGCACAAAATCTGACTAAATCAGGAAATAAAACAGCATGATTGGCTGTAAGGAGAGCGGAGACAGAGGACCGTCCGGGTTTAGTGAAGAAATGCTGCTACCCACCAGGTTAGCTCTGGGGAGATTGTTGCTATGGTGACTGAAACAGAGGTTGAGGAAACTCTCTTTGTGAATCGGAAAAGTCAGAGTTTCACAATTTTCAGGTTTAGAAAACTTAGACTTTTCCGTAAACCTGCTTCGTGAAACAGACCTCAGCACATAAAACTAGACATGTCAGGTTGTGTGGAGGTTTGAGAAAGACCCAAATGCAGAGACGGAAGCTGAGGTGGTTTCTTCAGGTTTAATTAATTCAAAAGGTGGCAACAGAAGCAAAAATCCATAATAACAACATACAGAAAGCTGAAATCCAGGAGACATAACTGAAGAGGAGGAGTATAAATGGGAGACTGAACAAAGATCAGGCTAATCAGCTGATTGGGAGCAGGTGTGGACAGAAGAATAAAGAAGAGAAGCAGACTGACACGAGAGGGGAACAGAAGGTAAACAAGAAATACATAAGAACTTAAATACAACCAAAAACAACTAGAACAACACAAAATGGAAATAAAACCAATGAAAACTCAAAGGAAAACTTAAACAGAACCAAAGCCATGGCAAGACAGGGATTACTGTATAAAATGAATAAGTTTAAAAAATAGTAAACCTTTCCTTTCTTGAGAAATGGATGGCGTCTCCGATAAAAATAGGATAGTCAAACTTTAGTAGCAGCACTATATTAAATTATTTAACTGTATACAGAGTTGAACCTTCCAGGTTTACACCACTGATGTTATTAAAGCTAAAACAGTACACACTCAAACAATATATTAAACTGAAATAATCAAAAACTAATTCTGATCTGTCTTAAAAAAAGGACAAAAGTGGGGTGTTTCCTAACTCTAATCTGTCTGGAAATTAACTGAATTTCTCTAATGAAATTACAAATATCGGTTATGTATTGATAGACCTCTGTCAGATTATGAGAACATTAACAGTGATGTATTTTTTTATGTAGAAACTAATATTCTTTCTTGAAAATGTTGTTTTTCCTCCAATGAAGTTAAACTGAACTTTTTAAAAGCCAGCCTCCATAGGTTGCTAATGGTTTATAACGATGTACTAAGAGTTTTGATGAGAAAGCCCAGATGGACAAGTGTTTCTGTCTGTAGGAGTCAGCATTTCTTTAAACAGCTTAATGGTTGTTTAAAGAAATGCAATATAAAGCTGTCAATTAAATACACTGGACAATAGGATCATTATGTTCCTGACTGACACTGAATATATTGCTCTACACTATGTTTCTGTGCTTTGAAAACACTGCTATGGCTTCCTCCTAGACACTTAGACAGCTTTATATATAAAAAAAACATATATATATATATATATATATATATATATATATATAT
>NW_015150470.1:2203443-2217697 GCF_000732505.1 Cyprinodon variegatus
TAAGTAGATAAACTAAACTTAAATTGATCTGAAAAACAAAAGGAAAAATACGATAGAAAGCATCTTTGCTTTTTTTTTAATTCTAAAACATTTTTGAACACATTTGATGGCCTCTATATGGACTCAATAAACTGAAAATATATTGTCAACTTAGACACAGTTCACAAAACACATTGTCCCCTGACCATGATAGTTTTTAAACCAGATCTAAAACTATCTTGGAAACTGATAAGGAGAGCATCACAGAGCTCAGAACCCCTTGAAAAAAAAAAAATTCAGTCTTAAAAGAGTTAAAACGTCCATATTCAACTCATGCATGTATGTGGTATAATCTTGTTTACGCATGGCTCATTTAAGAATAAGATTTTTTTTAATTCTTAATAAATGCATGAAAAGTTTGGTTGATTTTCTGCTTGACCAATCAGGAATTTAAGTGAAATTGGGCTGTCAAACCAAATTAAAACAGCTGAATTTTGATGTTCCAGAAAGTTTCCAGGGAGCAACACTACAACGGTGACTGAGACAGAGGAGGAGAAAAGAGGAGCGGCTCTATTCAATATTATCATTAGGCACATTTTCTTAGTTAGAAAATTTTATATCTCATATCGATCTTTGTCTTTCCCTTCATTTATGTAGTAATCAAATCATCCATTTGATGAAACATCCATCCAGTGGGATCCTCTTCTTTACAACCTACAGCATATTAATTGTTCTATTAATCAATGCCAGTGAAGCTATCTAACTTGTTTTGTCTTTCCATTCATATTGATTGCTTTTGTCTCTTTTTGCTTACCCGTCCTGAAATCAAATAAATCATCACAATAGCTGTGTTGACTGCACAGACTTTCCTCTCTATCATGAGGTGAAAATCATAACTTTCTCTGTCTGGATGAAGTTGTTTTCCTGTGGAAAATCTATCCTCTCTTGGAATGAGTTCAAATATCAAAGGTACATTTGTCCATCATCCTTCAACCTGCCAGCTCATCTCTTTTCTCTCTCTTTCTTCTTCTTTTCCTCCATGACTGAGGTAGGGATTGCCTCTCCGTGAAGGATGTGCATTGCATTTTTAATGTGGCTTCTCATCAGTTTCTTCCCTCAGCAGAACCACAAAGTTTTCTTTCACATCCCAAGTGGAGATCCACTTATTAGGACTGGCTGATGCTCATTTATGATTAATGATGTCTCACCATGTTGCTTTTGCAGTTCTTTATATTCGGCATATTCACATATTTGCCTCTGGTTTCCAGAACAAGTATGCAGATGTACTTATGAGTAGATAATGAGATGACTACGGGTGACCTTGCAGTGATCCTCTCTGTGTGAGCTGAGGAAATAGGGTTTTCTTTTTTTAAATGGAGCACAGAGCTCTGGTGGGTTGTGTCTGTCTGCAAAAACTCTTTGTTGCTCTGACTCTTGGTCAGATTGTCAGAGAGAAGATTGCATGGATTACTACCAACATCTGGTAAAAAATGTCATGTCAATAGCACCTATAGAAATATACAGTATTTACTGAGAATGATGGTAAGGTGTTCAATACTTATTTCACCTGCTGTGTGTGCATGTGTTTATATTCCATTCACATACCACACATTTATGTGAGGCATGTGAATGGAAATATACACATATCTGTGGTTACTTTTGTCGACTTCAATTTATTTTATTTTCATACCCTTTTGATTAAAGGGTATGAAAACGTTTCTTCACAACTGTATACACAAGTCAAAGGAGTTAAAGGAAAACCTTAAACATACCAATGAAATATTATTTATCTGTTTTTGTTTTATGTTTAAAAGATTAAAAATACAGTAAAACACAAAAAGAATCAGAAATACCTTTATTGCCCAAGTTTGTACAAATAAGATGTATGAAATCAGTCTTGCATCCTCATAGCATGCAAACAGTGAGTGAATAAAAGTATTTTATCACAATCTTTCTAAGACACTAAAAAATTGGAATATTCTTTGGACAAACTTAAGAAACACTTTTGGGGAATTGTGGACTGAGTGGTGGTGGAGCCGATAGCACTGCCTTGCCTTGCAGTAATAAGGTTCTGGGCTCAATTCCTGGCTCAGAGTCTTTTTGCATTGAATTTGTATGTTTCCCTGTGCAGGCTTGGCTCCTCTCTGGGTACTCTGGCTTCCTTCCATAGTCCAAGAACACTTGTGTTGGGAAAAAAAATACATCTCCTATTAATTTGCTTTTACATATTTAGATCTATGAGTGCTGAGTTTCATTCATTCAGGCCTCAGAGCTTTAAGGCAACACAGCATCTAAGGGAGAGGGATTGTTTATCCCATTAGGGAGTATTTGAGATCAAAATAATGACTGTTTCAAACTGTGTCGGCCAAGTCGAGTTCTAATGCCTCCGTACATGAGTTATGCACGCCAACCACTGCGCCATTGAAGCGGGCCAAAAAGTAGAAATATTCTTTGGATAAAATTAAGAAACACTTGTGGGGAATTTTGAAATGAACAGTCATGGAGCCAGTAGCACTGTCTTGTCTCTTACTTGCCTTGCAGTAAGAGCGTTCTGTGCAGGGCCTTTTTGCATGGAGTTTGTATGTTCTCCCTGTGCAGGCCTGGCTCCTCTCTGGGTACTCTGGCTTCCTTCCACAGTCCAAAAACACACATAGTAGGAAAAAATCCATCTCCTTTTAATTCCCTTTTACAGATATAGATCTATGAGTGCTGAGTTTCATTCATTCAGGCCTCAGAGTTGCAAGGCTACACAGCATCTAAGGGAGAGGGATTGTTTATCCTATTAGGGAGTATTTGAGATCAAAATAATGACTGTTTCTGAGTGTGTGGGTGTGTGTGTGTGTGTGGTTGCCATGCGACAGACGCCTATCCTATCCAGGGTGAAGGCCGCCTCACCCTGGATAGAAATGCATCAACCCCACTGTGACCCTGATGGAGTAAGCAAGAGAAGATGGATGAATGTGTATAACATGGAACATCCTTAAAAGAAAAAAAACTTTAAAACAAAGATTTGACATGTAAATAGGGAAGATGTCAGCAGTGGGTAGTGTTTTCACAAAGTGCAGCTGGATTAGGTCCGGTCCATGAGATTGGCTGATGGTCTGTTTAATCATCAGCAGAGAGGCAGTGAGCCTCCCCCAGGGATGGGGGAGCTCTCACACATGCGCTCTATACTACTGGGGATGTTTTGGTTTTGAAGAAGTTGTTTTTAATTATGTCTTTAATCTTTAACAGCTGAAATGTTTTCCTGAAGGAAGTGTGACAAACAGTGCATTGATTGGGTTTGATATGTGGCCTTAATCTGAACTCAAGGAGCATAGATTGAGTTTAGATCTGGTAGACCCTCTGTGCCATCCTCACCACCCAGGTTTAGTCCTTCCTTTCCTGTGCCTTGCAGCTCCCATACTACCCTGTCAGGCTGAGCCTGGTTCTGCTGGAGATTTCTTCCTGTTAAAAGGGAGTTTTTTCTACTCCACTGTCGCTGCATGCATGCTCATATATGAGGGGTGGTTGTAGGGTCAACAGAACAATGAAAACAAATGTCTGCTATTATACATGTGCATCCAGGAGGAGTGTGTCCTGCACAGTCAACGACTTCATGCAATTTAGATGACATGTGTTTGGAATTGGCCTAAAGTAATAAATTAAAATTGGAATTTAGACAGCAGGTGTTTTCAGTTCAGTTATCTGTTCATAAATGATTTTTAATATATTTTGAATTCCCCCTACTAATTTCCTCATTTACTATCTGATTACAATAAATAAAGTTTTCAAGTCACATGCAATTAAGAAAAAAGATAAGGACTTGCAGATTTTAAACAGCCACAAAAAAATGGCTGTGCGCACCTGTTAGCTGGTAAAAGTGCCAATGAGATTCTTTAAATACTGACTCCTTTTTTTCAGTTTCTCATCTTCTCCCAGTGTAGATCTGCAGAGTGGTGCAGTGGTTCGTCCTGCCTGCCCCCTGCAGAGAAAAGCCATCCTCACTTGAATACCTACCTTGGCACTTTACTGCATTTTTTGCATGTTAGTGTGCTTGTTTGTTTGTGGGGATATGTTCACTTTATACCCCCAAACACACGTATACACAGTGCAGGTATAGACAATGGATGGATGAGCTTCTACTCCAGCCATTCTCATGCTTTCATCAGCTGCCGTCTTAAATTCTCCCTCCGTCTAATTTTCTCTTTTCTCTTTATCTTTCCCTTCATCATTTCCTCTTCTCTCCTCTCTTTATTCTCATACCTTTGACTCTTTAGCTTCACCCCGTCCCTTCATCATGTCCTGTCTGTCTATTTATCTACTTGCCTCTCTTGATTTATACCTCCTGCTTCTCTTTTTGTTGCTCTATTTTCCCCAGGCACCTCTTCATCCTCAGAGCAGCTGACCTCCCTCGGTAGCCTATTGGACGATCAGCACTGGCATCACTTGGTAATGAGACAAAGAAACTCTCAACTCAACCTCACTGTGGACAAACATACAGAGACAGTTGAGACCCCTAAAGGCTTTAACCTCTGGGACGTCAAACAGGTGCACAGAGAAATTATTTAAACCATAGACCTGATTTTTTAAGCTTATTTACATACACACACACAAAAAAAAACAACTAAAAGTCTGTGTTTTCAGTTAACATTAGGAGCATACCAGGATCTGGCCAGTGCCCAGAAATACTTCCAAGGCTGCATGGAAAACCTGATGTACAGCGGTATTAACCTAACAGAACTGGCTAAAAACAATGACCAGCAAGTTCATATTTATGTAAGTATACCTTTTTATTCCTCCATTTTAACAATCTACAAGACTGATTTTATCCATTAAATTATTATTACTCACATTTTCAGTTTTCAAGTGTAAGTTTCAAATTGTACAATAAATTTTTTTTTATTCAACTCCTGCCACTGAATGGAGCCCTAAGAGAACCAAGAGTGGATTGTTTCGCCTTTTCTAAAAAGGGTCAATTGCAGGAGCCAAAAGAAGTAATTCCACAATATAATTGTTTTCCAGTCTTTATCTTGTAATAATTGAAAAAATTTCTTCATCTTTCTTATGATAACACATTGACTTCGGAAGAACTTTTGTTATTTTTCTTTAAGTGATTAAAGTTTACTTTTGCATTGGTTTCTGTAAAAAGATTACCTTTATCTGTTAGATACATTATGTATTGAAACCATGAGCTGCGGGATGTTGCATATATATATACATACGTGTGTGGGTGTGAGTATAGTGTGATATGTATGTAACACCATAAAAGAAATACTTATATACATTTAAAGGATCAACAAAATAATTACAATTTGCTTTAAAAGTTCATGTTAATCCAGAGATGTTTCGAGTTTCCAAACACTTTGCTAAAGTAAAAGTAGCACTTTCTTTACTTGGCTACTTTTTACTCAAGTAAAAGTAATAAGTAGCCATTCAACATATTAGTAGTATTTGGTAAAAAGGCTACTCAAATACTGAGTAATTGAAAATAAAATCTGATTTGCTATAAAACAACATACAAGTTATGCTTATCACATGGTATGTTTAAGACTAAAATTAAACAGAGAAATCATACAAATTATTGCCATAATTGCAAAATTCAAACGTTAAGGCACAAGAAACACTTTTCCAAAATATTTTTTTTTTTTTTTTTACCAAACATTCCATCCCTACAGTGAATTTTACAACAGTTTAGAGCAGCTCTATTGATAAGATCTACTGTATTCAACTAACCTTCAAATGTCATCAAAGGTTAAACAGATAGAAAATAATATTGTGTACAAAAAAATGACAAATTTTAGAGTAAAATTAGCAATACTTCTTAAAAATGTTCATCAACTAATAGAACAAGATTGGTAAAGAGTATGATTCATTTAAACCTTTAAATATAAATCTTTGTCCACAAAGTTACTGTATAAAAAGTGACTAGTTCCTACTCACCTCTGTATAAATCAAAGCTCTGACACCAATAATTTAGAAGCTTTTTTTAGAAAGAGTTATAGAAGGTTTCAGCTTTATTTCTGTGTTGTGAGGAGGACAGATCACATAAACCTTGTGGGAAGACAGCTTTGATGTTCATCTCCTCAGGTCTCTGAGCTCTGGGCTTTCATATCACACTGAACACTGAAGAAAGACCGAATCAGTCGCAGCAGCAGAACCATATATGAAAATAAAGAATATGGGAAAATTATATTCCGCCGTGACAGTGAAAACAGCTGAAATATGGAGCTCTTTGTTTTTTTTAGATGCTTTCTACCAAAAATAAAAAAGAGAAATTAAATAATCAACAAAGTAAAGCGACAACTTTCCAGATATTTGCAGACACATCGATGAGCTCTGAGCTCCAGCTGCAAAAACGGCTTTAAAACATTTGAAACACTTTTAATAACAGAAAAAACAGAGCACGGCTTTAAAGTCATAGGGAAATCATATTTAAATGTCAAATCATTTTGGCTTAAACATGTATATAAATGTACTCTTTATCAGACCATATTGTCCCAAAATTTGGAAAATTTCTATAAAAAAAAAATCCTGTCTTAAAATCTGTGTTTTTTTTCCGTTGTCTTTTGCAGGCCAGTTAGATATACGTCAGCTTTAACACCTAAATTCGGCCAATCATATATCAACGGTCATCTGTCAATCAAATTTTTTTGGTCACAGCATCTTCATTCATATGTCGCAGCTAATATACACAACAGTTAAAATAAAAAACAAGAATAATTTCCTTTCCCATTGAGTTCCGTCCCAGTGTTCACGGGGATGGACGTCTGTGTCTTCAGCAGGCGTAGAGCTAACAGAACTGGCAGGGTTGTGAGGCAAGGGCTGAAACATGTACGGCTGTAAGCCTTCTACACCAAATCAAGCTTCTGCCGCCCTGCCGTCCTCTTCGACAACATCTTCTTCCCCGCTTTCCTCCTCTAAATAAAAATGTATGACGGAGGAGACTCTGCACAACCTCCAACACTAAACTCTCCTCCTCTTGCATGTTTCCTCTGTCCAGACCATTCCTTGACAGTGTCGTTTCTAAGTCACCAATTTAGTGCTACTTGGTCCCAATGGAATTTCCCATTGGGAACCTACTAGCACTAAGTTGCTAACTGGTTAGCAAGCTGATTCCCACAGACCAGCCATAATAAACCTTCCACCACAACAATCACGCCCCGTTGATAATTAACCAATCACATTCACTTTATTCACTCGTTTAAAGTCATGCACCACTCGTGAAAATTTGGAAATGCAACGGTTGGAACAGCTGCTTCCCTACGACTTTAAGTTTAAACAGCTTGGAGTGCTTTTTCCAGTAGATGTTTCCTCCTCTGATCTGAAACAAAAGTGCAGAGAAGGATGATTCCTGAAAGAGGCTGTAGCTGTTATAGTGAGGGTACATTAACTTAGTTACTGCCAAATTTGAAATGTTTCCTCTAAAGCCAAACTTTGATAGGTTTCAGTCCAAAGGTGTATGGGTTTTCTTTGGGTTTTGTGTAGATAGAGTAGCTTCGATGGACTTTTATAGTCCCTTTTTTACATTACACTTTGCGGCGAAAATGCATTCTGCAGCACAAAATTTCATATATCACTTTAACAGCTTTACAAAGGGCTTTTAGATGTCATCTATGTTTCCAGAGCATTATAAAGATAGCAGGATGATATTCCCAGTAGAGTGCCGGCACAGTAATATATTACGACTGTGGCTTTAGTGGTAGATGCTGTGTCATTACCCCTCAGAACAATGGGCTAGAATGAAATGACTGTAATGTCCATACACACCACCCCTCCACTGTTTTCAGTTGAATGACTTTAGTATTTTCAGTTAGTGCTTCTGTTCTCAAGGAGACTTGCTGATGAGTCTGCTGCACCATGAAGCCACATGGACACGCCCCTTGCAGCTGATTAATATTCATGTTTTCTGTTGTTTTATCTCTCAGTAATCAGTCCTTCTGCCACTCCTCTCCTTTGCTTTCAGGGCAATGTGACCTTTACTTGTGCTGAGCCAGTTTCTGTTGCCGTAACTTTCCCTGGGCCCAGCAGCTTTCTTCAGTTGCCGTGGACAGCACCATCTTCTTCAGGCGAAATGTCCTTAGAGTTCCAGTTCAGGACATGGAATAAGGCTGGGCTTCTGCTCACCTTTAGCCTCCCTCTGCTAGGGGGAGAGGTCTGGTTGTACCTGAATGATGCCAGACTCCACCTGCAGATCCAGAAAGGAGGCCGCGTACTGCTGGAGCTCAGTACAGGTCAGTCTGCAAGATTCCATGAAGTATACCTTGAGCCTTGTCAATTTACAACTACAAATGTCAGAGTATTCTCTTCAGAAGCTTTGCACATATAGAGACTAAAGGTTCTGTCTCTGTTTTGTTTTAGGCTTGTTTATCCCATTGTTTTTTTTTTTCAGTTTCTAACCTCTATACCTAAATATAGGCTTTATCCGTTGACAACGCTCTGTTGGATCAGGAACACAACTAAGGCATCCAGGACACTGGCTGTTAAGTACTGAAGTTAGCTAAGACTATTCAAAGGAGATTAGTGTTTTTAAAGTTATCTCTTATCTGTCCCTTGTTTGAATTATGCAGGCAAACAGGTCACTACGACCTTAACTTATTCCACATGTTCCCTTCTACCATGTCTGCTGTGTTCCTTGATCTCCATGATGCTGTTTGCTTTACAATGTACTCTAACAGAGAACTTCAAACGAACAGCTGGATTCATAGAGATTCAATATGGGATAGATTACACCGGAGCATTGCAAAAACTTATTTAAAGCAAGCAATGTTTTCTTAACTTTAGTTTATTTTACTTAATTTGAGAAGGAAAATAAGATAATTTGCAAATGAATGTAGTATTTTTGCTTTAAGTAAAGACATTTAGACTGTGATTGGGGGCTGCATGGTGCTGCATTTTATAGCGTTGTTTCCTTGGAAGAAGAAGGTTTTGGGTTAGGTTCCCTGCCCGAGATCTTTCTGCATTGAGTTTGCATGTTCTCCCTGTGCATGCGTGGGTTCTCTCTGGGTACTCCGGCTTCCTCCCACGATCCAAAAACATACCTCTTGGGTTAATTGGCTTCTCTTAATTGTCCTTAGATGTGAGTGTCGCTTCGTGTTGCCCTGCGACAGACCGGTGAAATGTCCAGTGTGTACACTGGCTTTTGTCCATAGACTGCCAGAGATAGGTACCAGCCCACCGTGAACCTGACGGAATTATATGGAAAGATTAATCGATAGATTGTCATTGTATTCATTAAGTAAAAAAAGATAATAGAGTTGGTTTTCTTTTTTTGTTTGTTTGCTTATTTCCATTTGTAAATTTTTTAAATCAAGGGAAACTGCACTTATTTCTTGAAAATGTGATGCATTATCCAATATTTGCAATGAATTATCTAGGGATATCCATGTAAAGGGAGCTGAACACGTATAAACTTCACACTCTTAGCTTTTTAAACAATCATACAACCAATTTTTGCTCTAATCTATTTTTCCTAGGATCCGCATTAAATGATGGTCAGTGGCATATGGTGGACCTTACCTCCAGGCGAGGACGTCTGACTGTCTCTGTGAATAAACAGAAGGGTGGCGTCGCTCATGCGTCTCCCTCCTTTCCTGTCATGGTATTAGACCAGATCTTCTTTGGAGGTAAAGATTAAACGTTGTTGGAAAGTATTAAACTTAAACCTGTTTTTGCTGAGTATTGTATTTGTTCATCAATAGAATACAATATAATAGAAAACGATACAGTACATTGCAATCCAATAGTTACTGTCCCTAAATGGGCTCACTTAAGTTTGCCATCACCAAAATAACAGAATAAACATTAATAGATTGTTTATTGTAAACACAAGACAATGTAAAGAACAACAGTAATTTCATGGGACATGTGCAGAATCCTTTTTTTTTGTTGTTGCCCGTAAATGTAATGTATGTATCTGAAGTCTCTAGGATGTAAAATAAAGTCTGATTGAGTCACTCCAAGTGCTGCATAGGTATTTTTCAGGTCCTGTGGGTTCAGTTAAGGTTTTGTTTTGGATCAATAGGGCTTTCCATATTCAGTTTTTTTTTTCTGTTTGAGGTTTTCTATTTGCTCATTTGCTTTGTGCCAGGTGTCTTCTAGGCAAGGCATTGCACGTTTATTTATGGCACAATTCACTACAAAGAGAATTCAAAGTGCTGCACATGAATTAAAAATGAAATTAAATAAACTAGAAGGAAAATAAAGGCAGAATAAAAGCAAGATAAAAAACATGATAAAAGCAGGTAGTGAAGAAAATTAAACAGTTGGTCCACAAACTAATGATACATGAGTTAACAGTCAAAGGTCGTTCTAAACAAGCGGGTTTTTAACTTTGACTTAAAATAGCTCAGGCTTTCAGCACTTTTACAGTCTTCTGGATGTTTATTCCATATAAGCGGCTTCTAGTGTATTTCTCGCTATGTATTTCTCAGTGTTTTTAGTTGGTTTTGTCTCTCCTTTCTGTAGTCATTATTCCTGTAATTTTAGATTGGTTCTCTTAGTATCTTCCTAGTGTTTTTCCCACAGAATCTCTATTAAAAAAACTGTATAAATTCCTCTAAACTTTCTGTTTAAACCTCATATCTATAAAGACCTAATACAGAACTTAGAGCCACATTATTATCATAAAGTTAGGTTCTGCTTCGGTATTACAGAAACTAACAACAATTAGCTTTGGGACATCATCTGGGACAGCATTGATCTAGGCTCCACATCAGCCTCCACTTATTTTCTCATAATATTTAAAAAATTGTTCTAACCTCAACATGATCTCTCTTACATTGAAGAAACAAAATAAAAGAACTCCATTCTCAAATTGGTCCAAGCTACGAAAAGATGGTGTGGAGTGCTCCAAGTCTTCCAGATCGTCTCACCTGCTTCACCCAATTAGAAAGCAGATCAGGATCCTTAGGAAAATTAAATAAGCCACCATCCTCCTTATAGGGGCTGAAGCAAATAGCGGCGACACACAGCGAAGACATGGCTGTATCTCAATCCATGAAATCGTCAACAATTGTACATAACAAACTACAGTTCCAGCTCTCTGTCGTTCTCATGTATTCGTCACTCCGGTTTCCTCCCTCAGTCACTGAGCAGTATAGAAACCTCTAAATGTTGGAAGTTTTTAATGACGGCACCTTCAAATTATTACATTGATAATCAATATTGATGTTTCGGTCTACAAAAAATATTAGAAAATGCCAATATCGTGTCTTCAACACTTTAAGTTGTTATCAGTATTAATAGTCATAAGTTTCCTTCTTGTTTCCGTGCCTGTTTCTTTCTTCTCCAGACACAATTATTTAATCAAATTCTTCAACTTACCCCGCTGCTTTTTATACTTTTGTCCAGAACAAATTATGATGACAATGTTTTTATATTTTGTTTGGGGTCACATGTTTTAGTCTGTTATGTTTTGAACAATAACATCACTGTATTTGTTGAAGAACTGCTAAACAAGTTCATTCAATTCAGGGTAACTTGCATTCTTATTCTCACAGAGGCATAAATACAGTAAATGCAACACACCTTTGTGATGATTTTTCAATGCAGAGCAATGTCTTCATTTACCTCCTGCTCTGGGTGAGACTCTGCTCCAACATGTTAAGCTGGAGGGAAAAGTCGCCCTTCATTTACACCTATTAATTAATTTGGTAATAAAAAGTTTATAGGGAATTGTATATCCCCTATCAAACTACAGAAAATGGACAAACAAAATGGTCTGTTGGATTTCCTCAAAATAATTTGGTCTCAGATGCTCCTCAGAACAGAAGCAAAAGAAGGATCAAAAACCAACAATAAGGATGAATTTAGACCATTACAGTGTGAATTTTTATAAATCTACAACTGAATGATTTAAATGTCAAACGAATTATTTAAAAGCATGATCTGTTCACTTTAAACATTTAGATAATAAATATAACATTCATATATATATATTTATAATTATATATTTATAGCACGTTAAATATTTAACATTTTCCTCAAACTGTTGGACTTCTTTGTATGTGTGATAGATAAAAGCCAACACAAAATGCCAAATATCTAAAATACAATTAGGTCTGTTTTCATTTGTACTGATGTGTATTATATCAAGCAGAAAGAAGCGATAAATTTATGTTTACGTTATGTTCTATTTGATAGTTAAAGTAGCTTGTTTCTTTGTTTCTACAAATGTGTAATCACACTTTTTAAGTTCAAAGTTGTTATTCAAAGTCGGATTTAAGCTTGCTGTTTGGACGACATTTTAGCTGCTATAGAAAAAAAAGACTTTAAGATTTGTGCAACCCTCGTAATAAAAAGCAAATGTCATGAGCAGGTTAAAGTGAAGTAGCTTGTACAGATTATGTTAGGCCCAAAGATCTGAACCTCAGTGCCCCTCAAAAAACTAATGAATACAACTTGACAGGGGACAAAGCTGTGAATCTTTTACTACTCAACAAGCTGAGTTTTAGTATCATGTGAGCGTTGAAACATACCAGGAGTGGAGTTTGACCCCACAATAGAGATTCATCTTTCAGATCCATCCTGGTGTTTCTCATATGCCCCCCAATTCACCCCTCACTATCACCCACCAGAGGTTACTGTTACCCAACTTAAATATTGGATATGCTACGCCTGCTAGCATTCTATATTCATTAAAGTTAAAGGTTTACCCAGTTTTTCCTCTCTCTCTTTTTTTAATCGCTCTTTATCTTGATTTCAAGCCAATTCTCTCTCTCCTTTTTTTTTCCTTTTACCATATTCAGACATTCCAGCCTTTTGTTCCATCCGTCGTCCCTTTGTTTCATTTTTTCACCACCTAAACTGCCGCCTGTTGTTTTTTTGCCCACTCAGCAAGATTGTGGTCCAGACAAATTCTCATTTCTGCCTTAGGTTCTTCATCATCTTACATATGCAGATTTAAATACTACCTCCTCCTCCACATTTTAATGGACTACAGAAGGGAAAGAAATAGTTCCTCCTTTTAGAGGTATATTAAATTCTTCCGAGCCACATGATAAGAAGCAACACACCATAAATCAAGGAGTATCCTGTATCTTAAAACACATTCATCAATTTCACTGTCATGTTAGTTTTGTATGCATTTTTACTTAGTTTTAATTCTCTTTATTGATGTAATCTTTGCTTGTGTTTTTGAATTTCTTCTCTGCTGCTCTTTAAGGTTGTCCTGCTCAGAATTATAATCAGGATTGTAGAAACCCTTACGACACGTTCCAGGGCTGCATGCGCCTCATCACTTTGGACAGCCAACCAGTTGACCTGATCATGGTGCAGCAGAGGCTTCTGGGAAATTACAGCCAACTCCAGATCGACATGTGCGGCATCATCGACAGGTCAGAGTGACCAAAAGTCATCCTGTTGGTCTACAGTTAGAACATAATTTTCCAGCAGCTGCCGATGATTTTCAGTTAAAGCAAATGACTTCTTCTGTGTTTACAGCAATAATTTTTGAGGAAATATGCTTATGGGATTCTGGGAGTGTTCAGGGTGCAGTATAACATTTGGCACAGACCTAATGTATTGTTTCTGCAGCAAAATGATTTACTGCCACACAGGAGAGCAGAAGGTTTTGCAGAAAATTTAAGAGACGTTTTTTTTCTCCTGCTAGTCTTGCTTCTTAATAACAACTAACAGTGTTTTATTTGCTGTCATTTTAGATTCTATCAATGCAAATTGTGATTGCATTCTAATGTAATAAATTATTATGCAGCATCCAAGAAGTATTATAAGCATAGCTCATTCTGCACCCATACTGTAGACTGTTTTGTGTGTTGCTATTCTTTCAAGTTCTGCATTACAATGCAACATGGAGAGCATACTGAAAGTGTCAGCCTGCCCAGTTTAAGGGCTATGATATTGCATTAACATGCATTCTGCATGATTTGGATATGAACTAAACAAAGAGGCCTCACGTTGACCATTTATACCTGGCATTAAAATCAACCTTTTTCAAGAAGAATCTTTCTTTGCAAATGAGACAAATCACTCAGTGGGGAACATTAACACAGTCATCAACTCGTCTGTTAATCTTTCTTTAACATCACAGTTATATTAACTCATTACAAATTTGGATTTTTTTATTTTTTTATTTCAACTTAAAATATTTAATAACTTTAATATTAGAGTTGTTCGAATTCCGATACCAGTATTGCAAATGTTATTATATTTATGCAGATGATAGTCAGATATATTTGCCTATTAAAAAGAAAAATGCTGAAGAAGAAACTGAAGATATGGTGTTTTGTCCCAGTAACCTTTGTGAATCCTAGAGGTACAACTAGGTGTCCAACTG
>NW_015150470.1:2220089-2227210 GCF_000732505.1 Cyprinodon variegatus
ACACGCAAATGACAATAAAAGTTGTCTAAGTCAAAAAATTGTGGGCAGCTCTAAAGCTCCTAGCGACAGCAACTGTAAATAGGGATGTCAGGATGTCCCTATGCTAAATGCATCGGCACTACGAAGCATACTGCTTCATTGTCCTAGCTCCTTTCTTACCACCAGTACAACGTAGATACAGCTACTAGTACTGGAAGTGCATCTACAACGTAGATTGTCATTACTGAATAGCAGAGTGTGTATGACGTCATCCGCGCACGTCGGCTACCAGTCATTCATCTTGTCCGCTGAACTGCTGCTAGTTTTACTCTCATGCCTGGAAGATGTCTAGTGCTACTACCACAGATGATCTCGATCTAGCCAAACGAATAGAAGGGGTAGAGCGTAGCCGCCTGTGGCCCGGGCTGCCTGTCACAACTCCAGTCCGGCGCGCGGATGACGTCATACACACTCCGCTTTGTTTTAAAAAAATATAAATATAAAAAATATAACTGCGGATGTTTGGAGGACAGTGATTCGCCTACATGTTATGAATACTGGCGTGCTATAAATGATAAATTATGAACAGTTTAGTTTGCGCCTTCAAGTCGTTGCCCATAGGAAGACGTTACTTGGATATTACAAAACCGAATATCTTCAGAACAGCTCCAAATGACACAAAACTAATATGGGTGAGTAGAACATGATGTAATAACGCAAAATCAAGGAGCCAATGTAAAAAAAAAAAACGGAATTCCCCTTTAACCGTTAGTTGATTACTTTCTTTATTGATGATTTAGCAATGATGTATACCACACTTTCATGATAAAAGAACAGAGAGGCTGGTATATTGATTTGTTGAAAGTCCAAACTTTGATTCATGTGCTTATTTAAATTTTTCCTTAGTTACTCTTATTGTTTTTGGGTTATAACTTTATATAATAGGTGAACCTTTAGCAGCTGTTTTGGATATTTTGGCTGAGCTGAAGCCTTGTGCTTTTTTTCAATCCATGATATAAACACATAAACAAAAGTATAAAAATTGAAAACAGAATTGATAAATCAACTAAAGCAGACGCTCATGCTAATGGCATTTCAATTAAAGGATAGAATATTATTGCCTGTAATTACTAAGCCAGAAATAACCACAGGCAGCCATGTTTATTTATTCAGTCCAATGAAAAATCCAAGATATTTTTACTATGCTCTATGTTGTGTTTATTTATTTATTTATTTATTTTTTTTTACTTTTTTTTCCATTGTTTGCCCACTTTCAAAAAGGTTGGTACAGTTATATCCATTTTAAAAATGTCAGATAATCCTTAAGGAACCTCTGCTCTTGGTTTTATGAATTGCTTCTTCCTCAAAGCTGTTTTTTTCTTGGGCCCTTAAGACCAAAAACTTAGGGAACAAAAAAGAAAAGAATGTCTCTGCTGTGATGTTGAGCCCAACACACAGATCATGTTGCTCACTGAAACAGAAAAAGAGAAATAAAATCACAGCTCTCCACACTCCCACACTGATTAAATTCAGGGTCCGTGAGATATGAAGTTATAAGGAAAATTGAGTTGCGGACCCACCTTCCATACGCTTGTCTGACCTCAGATCAAACTATTACATCTGTGTTTGTGTGTCGATGTCCAGACTAAAGGGCAAAGTAACCCCATGCAATAAGCAGAACGCAGGAGCAGCCACGCGTTTAATTGATCCGAGCGATCAGCCTGATGACAGGATTTGAACTGAATCAGCAGCTCTGTTCTTATTACAAAAGTTCTGACAGAGGTGTTCATTTTAGTTTCGTTGTTGAAGAGTTTAGGACCATGCAGACTCTTGTTAGCTTTTTTATTAAGATGCTGCTCCATCTTTAGCCTATCAGGTAAAAAAGTAACTGACTTATAATTTCTTTGGTAAATTACAAAAATTAAGGACTTTAAAGACCATCAGTTTTTCCTACAGTATCTTACAGGCTATAGAGACATTGTGATATCTCCATATTTTAGCCACTGCCCTATCGCTTATTGAGCTCATTCTCGTAAAATGTGATAAATACTCAATCTATAAAGCCTTGAACTCAACACTAATGATGACATTTTGAATAGAAAAAGCTTCCTGGAAGGGAAGCCAAACGTCTTCAAACTTGGAATCAAAGTCCAGTTTTTTTAACTTTTTTTTGGAAAGAAATACTCAGTCTACTCATGAATCCAAATACGCCACGCCATCATCGTCAAACCATTTCCGGTCTTCTTCTTCTTTCTGCAAAGAAGTAAGGCTCAACTGCAGACTTGTGTGATGTGAAAAAAGTGATCCCATTCATTTGCAATTTTGCAAAACTGCAATGGACATGGCACAAAAACCTTTTGTCAGTAAATGTGACTTATTTTAGTATATTGCAATGTTTCCATTCAGCTCCTTTGTTTTTGTAATTATAATTTGTAATTTAATGGTTTAACAAGATCAGTCACCGTTGGCCCCTTAAATTTCACTGAACAACCACCTTTGGGTTTCAATTTGTCAAATTTAAATGGAGTGACAACATGCAAAAGATGAGATAATGATGTACTACCAGGAGTGGGGTTTGAACCCACGAGGACATCTGTCCATTGGATCTTAAGTCCAACGCCTTAACCACTCGGCCATCCTGGTTCCAGAGATCATACATTCAACAATTCAAACCTTTCTCTCTAAGGTTGATCACATTGACTCATTAACTCAAATGCTATCCCTCACACTAAGCATGCTTGTAGGGACAGTGGAGAGAGGAACTCCCTTTTTAGAGGAAGAAACCTCCAGCAGAACCAAACGGCCATCTGCCGAGACCAACTTGGGTCCAAGGAAACAGAAGCAGGGATACAAAAAGCAATTGTAAAAGGTGGCCCCGTCCAGGAAACACACAGCCAGGCAGACGAGTTCTGAGCCAGCTCCTATGCAAGATGAAGAGGGCACACAGAAAACACAGGCCGATCTCGAACACATACAAACAAAGGTGCCGATGGCAGCAGCACAGCTGATATTTCTCTCCAGGATGGAGTCACAGCCAAACAGGAACAGACAAGGCAAAGCTAATATGAGAAAAAGCAGAGAGAGCATAATGTTGGAGAAGAACAGAGTACTGATCTAGGTGAGAGGCAAGCCGGTTGTTTCTTTGTGTCAGATTTAAGGACTCCTAACAGGAGTCCTTAAATAGGCCTCTTTGTGCTTATAACCAGTGTCTCCCAATTTTTTAGGGTGGCTAAAGTGTTAGTATGCAGAATGCAGCAAGGCATGTGCCACATCCTCCCAGAAACTGTTACCCTGATGTATTATATAAAAAAAAAAAAAACACATGCATACATCCATTCATTTTTCGTCACACTTATCCCTTCTGGGGTCGAGAGGGGTGCTTGTGCCTCTCTCCAACAGACAGACGTTGCTTTTAATTTACTTTTTGTTTACAAAAAGTAATTTAAGATATAATGGCCGTCATACTGCTATAAGTCTAATATCTCTGAATGAATTTGCTCCTAGAAATTTGCTAGAAAACATTTGATTCAATAGATGTCCACCTGTTAGACATAACAGATGTCATGCAGGGTGTTTGCTTAATGGTTGGCTATGTTTTTTTGTTAGTATTCTATTTCTTCATAACTTCCTGAGTAACTTTAAACAATAATTGTACTTTTATCGTGTGTGGTAACATGTTTTGAATGGAAATATGGGGCCATATTTATGATAATCATAAGAATTTTGTGTATATTATTATAGTTGTGTTTCACTTATGCAGTTATACAGAACTTTTTGCACTTGATATAAAAAATAGGATATGGCAGACTATTTATGTTTATCTCATTATCACACAAAGTATGGTCATAACAAGAGAGTCTGGCTGCAGACCTGCACGGTGAGGACCCTTTTTTATAGACCTGCACTGCAAGGTCTCCTCCTCCTGTCTCAGAAGTTTATTCGAAGCCTTTCAAAGTAAAAGGGAAGTAAAATAAAATGTTTAAGAAATGTTTAAAAGCTAGTATACTGAAATTATTTTATGTTCCAGCGTTTATTTTCTGGCTCTTCATAATAGAAATATGTTTGTCTATTTGTGTGTTTAAAAATAGATGTATTTTTCCCCTTTCTTTTAACTGTACAAAGTTAAAAAACACAAGAATATAACAAAATAACAAAATTAAATCAGTTCTTTTATCAAAACATCGCTTATGTGTGTTTACAAGTATTACTGTATATAGTCTTTATTTATCTTAGAATTGTTTGGTCTTTGTTCTTACCTTAACTGCTCGACCACATAGATTTGCCAAATGAGGGTGTTTGATTTCAAATTAACTTATCTTTGTGTACTCAGTGTGAATTACTGAATACCTATATACATGACCAAAATAGTCAATAAAATCTGGAGGGTTTTTCCCATGACACCAGAGAAAAAACTAGACACAAAACACACTTTCAAATGTTAATTTATTTTATTTTCTTGGTAGTGATTTTATTGTCGAAAGGGCAGATTATCCAACAATGTTTAACTTTTTGCGACATGTCAGCGAGAGTCACAATTGAAACATGATTCTATAAGAAACACATAATGTTGTAATAAGTAAAAGAAAATCACCCAAAAAGCATATGATAGAACACAGTGTTTTTGGTCTTAAAGTGGGGAAAGTTAGGGAAAAGGCACATTTAAGAGAGCACTCACCTCGCAAAAAAAATATTTCTTCTTCCTCTGCTACATGCTGTTCCTGAAGGCTTCGAATAAAACTTCTGGAATAAACTCCTGGTCCTGAAAGGACGCATGGTTCGCATGGTTTCCTCTTAGCTAATTTGTTTTTTGAATATCAATTTGTGCAACTTAGTGGATGAAGTAAGTCATCTACTGTGGTAGGAGCCCTTTAATCTTTATGCCCCATGCCCGAATAAGGTTACCAGGAATGGAGTTTGAACCGACGAGGAAGTATATCTATTGGATCTTATTTCCAACGCCTTAATCCTGGTCCTTTATGTACCCCCTCAGCCAGGTGTCCACACCTCACACATGACAACGTCAACATTCACAATCAGCAACACACCTACATCTAGGTATGAGGCAGGTTGATTGTTTCTTTGCATCTAATTTAAAGGGCACCTCAGACGAAAGGGCGCTTTGTGCTTAAAATCAGTATCTCCCAATTCTTGGGGTCGCTAAAAGTTTACTATGCAGGAATTGACAAAGCCACCTCGATGGATGTCAAAATGGACTCATATAAACCAAGCCACAACTATGAACATGCAATGTTTACTGTAATAATAATTTCAGATATTTTCATCAAAAAATTGTTTAGTTTTTTTATATTGCGTGTTTCCATTTAGCTCATTTGTTTCACGGAGGTAGAATTTGTGCGATTTAAGGGTTAAAGGATATCAGCTACTGTTGTGGTGGCCGTTTAGACTTTTATGAAATATACTACCTGCAAGGGGTGTTGAGCCTTAATTCCTTCCAAAAAGGGGAACAGTTTCTACAAGCTCCTATGAGATGGCATCGTATCCATTTGTTTACATTACAAATGTGTGCAAAGCTATGGTTGATATTCTGCTAACTCTGCAAATCTTTGCAATTGTGGTATTACTATTACATAAGAAGTACAATTACAATTGCAAATGAATACATTTGTTCACCTGGGGGTTCACTCTAGTGCTTATTGAGCTCCTTTAGGCCTACTAAATGTAAGAAATAGTCTCCTCATGAATCCAAATATGACACGCCATCATCGTCAAACAGCTTTGGTAGTTCTTCGTGTTTCTATAAGGACTTGTAGTGCAGACTTGAGTGATGTGATAAAAGTGCTTCTATTGCAGCTTTGTGAAATATTTTGCAAAACTGCAAAGGAAACAGTGCAAAAGGTTTTTATCAAAATATGTCTGTGTTTTCCAATTTACAGCTAATTTGTTTTCAGAACTTCAATTTGTGCAATTAGTGGTTACCCTATACTTACACCAATCTTTAATGCAATTAAGAGTCAGTAAAAACTGTCTGTGTTTTTACAAATTAAGTGGGGTACCACACGCTTTGTAAGGTAGCACTGCATTACCAGGAGTGGGGTTTGAACCCACGAGGACATGTGTCCATTGGATCTTAAGTCCAACGCCTTAACCACTCGGCCATCCTGGTTCCCTTAACCACTTTGTCAACACGAAAAAAGAAAAAACAAAGAAGTTTGGGTCAAAAGCTGGCTGGTTGATTCTTTGATTCTCTGAGGGAGATCTCTGAGGGGGGACTCTCTTCATTCGTTCAATAGCTTTAATTCGGCAAATAAATGTCTAAATGTTTGAATGCACGACATTTGTTCTCTGTTCTGCCTGCTGCTAGTATGTTCTTGTGCTAAATTAAAATAATCCCCTTCTTCTTTGATTTCCAATTTTGTCTTCCACCCCCTGCCAGGAAGGAAAAATCAACAGAAAAGCCACACCTTTGTTTAGGCCCCATGGTTCAAAGCGTGGGAAATAGGTATTAGAAAATATGGTAATAATGTTGCCTTCATATGATATCTTAATTATGGTAAATACCCAAAGCTGACATGAAAATTGCACATGAATTCCGCTCATGTCACAATTTCCACTGGAAAAGTGGGAAACTCTATAATACTCAAGGTGCAGTGATGAGGTAAACTTTAATCTTCAACATGCTTCATTTAGAGTTCTCTCCTTTTGCAGCCTACACATGTGTCACCATTCAAACTTGTGTCATTTTTGACATAACCCTTATAGTTTGCTTTTATGAGTTGCTTGCTGGAGTCACTACATGCATTCGCTTCCAATCAATTTCTCTTTTCTTCCATAGAAGCCTCAGCCACTCGGCCACCCTGGTCATGCTTTTGTCATATGAGCCATATGTCTCAAGCACAGATCATATCATCTTGCAAACATTTCAATTCAGTTCAACAATTAACACCAAACAACAGAGAACTGATATAGTTAAGAAACTGGCTGGTTGTTTCTTTGCATCTAATTTAAAGGGCTCCTCAGACGAAAGGGCGCTTTGTGCTTAAAATCAGTATCTCCCAATTTTTGAGGTTGCTAAAGGGTTACTATGCAGAATTCACAACGCCTCCTTTATTGGTGTTAAAATGGACTCATATAAACCGAGCCACAACTACGACATGTAATCTTTCCTGTGATAATAATTTCAA
>NW_015150470.1:2227326-2229125 GCF_000732505.1 Cyprinodon variegatus
TAAACTGCCGCTAACCTGAAGTTCCACGACAATCTACAGTGCCGCATATTGACGAAAATCCCACTTTTCATGCAGTGAGTGCTTTATACTGTAGGTGGGTGAAAGGTTATGTCTAAGACCAACTCCTCTGTTGAGAAATAATTTTTCCAGGTTAACAAAGATGGCTTCCTTAAGCCCTCACTCAAACCATTTTTCTTCCTTTGTAAGAATATCAATGTTGTTGTCTTTAAATGAGTTTCCTTTAGCCTTCAGGTGTAGGTGAACAGCTTAGGGATTTCCTGAGGAGTTGACCCTGCTGTGTTGAGCCATGCGCCTGTACAGTGGTTGCTTGGTCTCTCCAATGTAAAGATCTGTGTTTGTAGGGGGGGTCTACATATCACCCGTAGAGTAGGGACAAAGAAGAATGCTAGTTCTCATTAGCATGTTGACTCGCAGCAGTAAGAGCTTCTAATAAAAGATGAGGCTTAGTCAGCTCTTTATTTCAGCTCTGAGGGAGATCTCTGAGGGAGACTCTCTTCATTCGTTCGACAGCTTTAATTCGGCAAATAAATGTCTAAATGTTTGAATGCATGACATTTGTTCTCTGTTCTGCCTGCTGCTAGTATGTTCTTGTGCTAAATGAAAATAATCCCCTTCTTCTTTTATTTCCAATTTTGACTTCTACTCCCTGTCAGTAAGGAAAATTCGACAGAAAAGCCACACCTTTGTTTAGGCCCCATGGTTCAAAGCGTGGGAAATAGGTATTAGTCTGGAAAATATGGTACTAATGTTGCCTTCATATGATATCTTAGTTATGGTAAATACCCAAAGCTGACATGAAAATTACACATGAACATGCGCCCATGTCACAATTTCCACTTGAAAACTGGGGAAATTCTATAATACTCAAGGTTCAACGATGAGGTAAACTTTGATCTTCAAGATGCGTCATTTAGAGTTCTCTCCTTTTGCAGCCTACACATATGTCACCAATCAAACTTGTGTCATCTTTGATTATAGTTATAGTTTGCTTTTATGAGTTGCTTGCTGTTTAAACTTTTATTAGAAGCAACCTGCAAGAGGTAATGAGCCTTCAAAGAAGAGGAAGCGTTTCTGCAAGCTCTTACAAGGAAGCGTTGCAATACCAGGAGTGGGGTTTGAACCCACGTGGACATTTGTCCATTGGATCTTAAGTCCAACGCCTTAACCACTCGGCCATCCTGGTCATGCATATGCCACCTGAGCCATGTCCGTTCAGGTCAGACCATATAATTTTGCGAACATTTCACTTCTATTGCACAATTAACACCACCATCTAGTTAAAGGCATAGGAAAGTCATTTTTAAATGTCCAACGTTGTGGCCTAAACATGTACGTAAATGTAATCCTTATCAGACAATATTGTCCCAAAATGTAGAAAATTTCTATAAAAATAAATCCTGTCTTAAAATCTGTGGGGTTTTTTCGTTATCTTATGCAGTCCAGTTAGTTATACGGTCATCTGTCAATGAAATTTTTTTGGTCATAGCATCTTGATTCATATGTCGCAGCTAATATATGCAACGGTTGAAATAAGAAAAAAAAGAATCCTTTCCTTTTCCATTGAGTTCCTTCCCAGTGTTCATGGGGATGGACGTCTGTGTCTTCAGCAGGCGTAGAGCTAACAGAACTGGCAGCGTTGCGAGGCAAGGGCTCAAACATGTACGGCTGTAAGCCTTCTACACCAAACCAAGCTTCTGCCGCCCTGGTATCCTCTTCCACAACATCTTCGTCCCCGTTTTCCTCCTCTAAATAAAAAATGTATGAAGGAGGAGACTCAT
>NW_015150470.1:2231254-2252095 GCF_000732505.1 Cyprinodon variegatus
TTTTTGGGGTTGCTAAATTGTAAGTATGCAGAATTGACAAAGACTCCTTGATTGGTATCTTAGGATTCTGGTCATAATTATCAGCTCTGTCACACTTACATTTTGTATTTTCTCAGGTTTTCCTAATAACTTATTGAGTTATTACATACAACATTTTTCCAGCTTTCTCTGTTAAAATTTCAGTCTTGTTGTTGTACTTCAGTGATGATGGACACAGTTTGCCGTCAGAAGAAATTCTGAAGGTAGTGCGTTTAACTACAAAGCAGCAGAACACCTCTGTTCTTTGCTGTGATTTTCTTCCTCTGATCTTGAAGCTTGTCAGACCTCGTGATCAAACATTCAGACGTGAGCCGTTTTTATGGAGGCTATTTGTTTGATTTGTATTTTTACTGTCTTCTGCTCTAAGAAGCTTTTTGCCAACACTTTCTGCCCTTTTGTTGAGGATTTCTTAGCTTTTTGAAACATAAGCTTAAAAATAGATTCACAGCCACACAAGCAAACAAGTAAAGCTTATATAGAATATACAATGATGAATAAATAAAATAAACATTGAACATTGTTTGTTTATTACTGTTTGTTAATTGTTATATGTGATGTTTAGCTACAAAAGAAATCTCTATAGTCTCCCTCTCTGCAGCCGGTAAATGGTTGTGAATGTGTTATTTTTATTAAGTGGAGAAGGTGGGTCTTTTCCAGTACCAGGCATCCCCAATCGGTCCTGGAGGGCCGCTCTCCTGCAAGTTTTAGGGGGTTTCCATGCTCCAACACAGCTGATTTACATTGATATTTGATTACCGTAACAGGCTTTTGCTGAACTGCCAGAATCACCAGTACTAAACTGCCAAAATCACCAGAATCAGCTGTACTAAAGCAGAGAAACCTCTAAAACCTGCAGGACAGACCCTTGAGGACTGACTTTGGGGATGCCTACACTAGACCTTCAGTGGTTACAGGAATTCAGCAGAGGATCAATCTCTGCATGCTTAAAAGACATAGCACTGTTACCAGGAGTGGGGTTCGAACCCACGAGGACATTTGTCCATTGGATCTTAAGTCCAACGCCTTAACCACTCGGCCATCCTGGTCCTTTCAGTTACACCTCATAGATGAGAATCCAACTGTTGGCTTGCTTCTGATTAAAGGGGCTCCTAACAGGATAGGCCTGCTTGAGAGAAGTATCTCCCAATTTTTGTAGTTGCTAAATTGTTAGTATGCATATGTTCTCATTAGCTTCTAAGTCTTAAAGCTCTGAGCTTTTACATTGTTCTTATGGGTCACTGGCCCTAATGTATCCCAGAGCTGCTTATCAGGTATGTGCCATTTTCTTGCATTGCACTATAAAATATTTGACATTGAAATTTTTCTGAAGCAGTAAGCTTTTCTTACTTTATGCATTCCAAACAAATCGCTGAAGTGAGACATTAAAACCTCAAGGAATCCTGAAATTCAGACCTATTTTGAGTTCACGTAAACTTAACAGCAGGAACAATGAGTGTCTCTTGTGTCCGAGAACATCTCTGAACTGTTGAGAGATCCAGCTTCATCTCCAGGATATTTTCTTTCTTACAGTGCCTTAGCAGCAAGTTTTGCCTTCCCTAAATTCAGCTTGTTTTACCAGCACACAAATACTCAGTCAGGTTGACATCGGGGGATTATTTTAACAGTTTGAACACTTTGTCATGTTTTTCATACTGTTTCCTCAACAAAAACAAAACTAGCAGGAGGCTACTGCAGTGAATTTTACCACGTCCTCTACAGAAATGTCAAGGTTAAGGACCAGATCATCCTATGATGTCAATATACATTTTGCTGTATATGAAGGTACTTTTGCGACAGGGTTGTTATTATTTGTCAAATTTTTCAAAACTCATCTTAATATTATCATACACACATTTCTACTTCACCATTTAAATCATGCCTAACACATAGGCCATATGCAACAAAAATATGGGGGGTAATTTTACTTGCATCTGACTTTGAGTGTGATTGGGAGGATGGACCTCCATGCTGCTAAAAAACATCAGCAGTCCAAATGCAGATTGCTCCAGTGACTTTGTTATGTTGTGTTTTTGACAAAAGATGACAAAGACCCCCAGAGCTTGTCTGCCTGACTGTATCTTTCCAGTACAGGGCCGCCTGGGGAGTCAGTTAACAGTTACCTTTTTTTTTTTAGATTTGCTCCTTTTTGTATGTCTGCTTCTCTCACCTTGAACACCAGTCCGCCTCTGTAGAAGACTACTCACATTGGGTCTGTTTGTGCTCGAGGTATCTTCTGGTTAAAAGGGAGTTTTTCCACTCCACTGTTGCTGCATGCATTCTCAGCGTGAGGAATTGCTGAATAATCCACCACAAAACAAAAATAAAACCGTTGCTGCTAGCTTAACCAGGAGGAAAATGTCTTGCAAGTAAACAACTCTATGAAATCATCTACTTTTCCTTCATAGAGTTGGCTTTTGTTGTTAATTGGCTCTATATAAATAAACCAAATTGAATTGGAAAAGTGTAGAAATGTCCTACAAATACTGAGCGTTTGCCTCCGATTTAAGCCTGTTTTGTGGTCATGACAGAGAATTTACACAGGCAAATGGAAACATGTTTTTCTACTACCCTGCTTTTTTCCTTTAAATGGTATAAATTTTACATTTTCTTGTTTCTATATTTTCTGTGATCCTTCTGAGCATGAAACATTTCCCTCATTCAGATGTCAAATTCTTAAACTAATAACCATATTTAGCAGATATAGAACTCTGTGAGAACATAAGTCATTGTATGTTAGTTAACATTAAACATACTGCAAAAAGACATCCTGGGTGCTGTTCCAAAGGATACAAACTCATTGACTGTTTTAAATTTTACTTTCACATTTTAGAAGTCTCGAAGCTATAATTTATTATATTATCATAACTCTCTACACACAATGCAGTCTTTTATACTGTCTCACCTCAATCTGAAACAAAATGCTTCTGCATGTTTTTAAAGGGTAGAAAAAAAGTTTGCATGATTATTTTAGGGTGCATTTATGTATTGTTTTTTAAATGTGTAAATTGTTTTGCCCCATTATGTAATTCAGTGCTTGCGTCTGAAAATGGTTGATGAAATGGCTCTAAAGAAGAGATCCTTTTCGGTTTGTGTCTTTTAGATGTTCTCCCAGTCATTGTGAACACGGCGGCCTCTGCAGTCAGACCTGGTCTGTCTTTCACTGTAACTGCTCCGACAGCGGCTACAGCGGAGCGACCTGCCACAGCTGTGAGTCACATGACGACACCAAAGCATCACAATGTGTCCAGAAAGAAAACGCACAGCTTTACAATCACAGAAGGATCAACAGAGATACAGGATATTAAGAAGTTAAACATCAAAAGTGTCATACCCCTGTCAGATTGAGGTTTAAAATATTTCTTTATTTCTGCCAAGAAGTTTGTTTCTAACAGGTAATGGCATCTCATCAATAATAAAGACAATTTGCAAGAAGTATCCTTAAAAAGGTATATATTTTTATGATGAAAAATGCAAAAGCTTACCCCTAGTTTTGCCTTTCTTTTCTTGTAGCTAGAGATGCACAGATCCATATTTCTTCACTTCAAATCCTATAATTAAATTTGGATTGCTGCAGATCCCGATGCTTTACCAGAGCTCTGTTTGCTCACAAGCAGTTACATCTAAAATGAACTAAAAGCTACTTCAGATACGTATAAGGTCAAAAAATAAAATCATAAAACAGTATATCTTGTTAAAAAAATTAAATCCTAAAAACAAATATGCAATTATAAGTGTTCATATTTACTGTATCTAATAAATTAAAGACCAATGCTCATAAAAAAATACGCTTTTCTGCTGCTTAAGAGATTTTTAATCTAACTTAAATTTGTTTGTGAAGAGGATTCTATTGCCCTGCAGCACTTTCTGCACAGTGGCACGGTGATAAACTTTCAATGCCTCCGCTGTGCAACTCCCACAACAAATGTAAAAAATGAAATTATTTGTCCCTTTTTATAGGTATAGTTAAAATAAAGTGAAAACACAAGTTAGAGCAAAAACTTCTGAAATGGAAAATATCTGTATCAGCAGAGCTTTTGTTTATAGACGAAAAATGCACATCTAGGATAAATGTTATACAATGCTTCTCCTTGGGGGTGGAAGGAGGACTTATAACTATTTCTTGTTCAAGTTTAAGATAAAAACTCAGTTCCAGCTCATAAAGAAGAAAAGGCCAGCAAACCTTTGCTGTATAACAGAATAGATGTTAATCCTGGGGGACATTTTATAGAACCATTGTTTATGAGGTCCGATATAACATTCCTTGTGAAAGCTCGGGATAAAGAAACTTGTCTTTTAAAAACTACATCCAAACGGTGAATTTTATACCTGTGGGATTGCACTTTCTGTTACATTTTGAATGTACCAGGTGCTTTCCAGGTGCACAGTGTTTATATTGTTAAAACACTTTACAGTACAGTATTATATTGTTTATCTTCTAACTCTTCATTATTATTTTCTTATATATTTTTCTAAGGTCTGCACTTGTGTGACCGTTTTTTCTTTTTAATAATCTTTTTGCTGCTGTAAACACCAGAATTTCCGCGGTACAATAAAGGAATTTTCTATTCTATAATTGGAACAAACTGGGTGGAAGTATTTAACATCTGTGCAGCGTGTCTCTTTGAAGCAGGTTTGATGAGGTCACAGTTTTTATGTAATTGCGAAGGGAGAATGACCCTGCTGTTTTGACTGAAGCACTACTTGATCCATGAAAAAAAGAAACAAATCCAATACGGTGAGGGAAATTTGATTTGGGTAATTTTAAAGTTTGTATTTAAAGCATTTTTATAAAAACCCTGAATGCAGGCGTTAAACGAAAGGGATTTTTGGGGGGAATAAAAGGAGATAAAAAGGCAAACTAACTTCAGGATTATTTGTAGATATGTACTGTACTTTGTAGGTTTGTTTTTCTTTCTGTGATCTTGGTAAACCATAACAGGGTTGGTTTCTAGATGTGATGCAGGGAGCTTTATCCTCCATGGTGAGCGATTCTCCTTGTTCTTTTCTATTGTTCTAACTACTATCTCATTATTTTAACTCCCAGCTGTGTATGAACAGTCCTGTGAAGCGTACAAACACAATGGAAACACTTCGGGATATTTTTATATCGACGTCGACAGCAGTGGACCCATCAAACCGCAGCTGGTCTACTGCAACATGACAGGTGACAAATGCACACACTCTCAATCCTCCATTACTAATTAACGTTTTACATGATTACATAATTACTAGTAATCCTACTCATCTTTTCTTTAATACAACACCGTCTTTCTTCCTTTTATTTGTTAATTATATAATCATATAAATGATATTTTTAATGACAAAGTTGATGTTTTTTTCATCATACACTTCCTCAGGTTTATGGTTTTTTTCTTTGATTTTATTAAATATCTGTATTATAGGACCATCTTGAATTATTATACGTTAGATAGATAGATAGCGTAAAATAAAGCATAAAATAACCAATTAACTAATAATAGATACTGTTAAAAATGCATTATTTAAATTTATATTTAGTCATATTTAGGTTCAGTGAGGCTTTTAACTCACACCCCCTTTGCTTGGAAAATTCTGGAATTAAATTCCAGGACTGGATTATAAATTTGGATCATAATTATGGATGGATGGATGGATATTTATTTTATAAGGTCATTTCATTATTTGAATACTTCTGAATGTGTATTGTTTTACAAATATTACATTTTAGGCTTTAAAGAGGCATGGTTTAAAATAACTTCTTGCATTGTCAGCAGATGAGAACACATGGATGGAGGTCCAGCACAACAACACAGAGCTGACCAAAGTCCGCCCCTCTCCGGGTGAAAACCAGCATATGGTTCATTTTAACTACATGTCTGCAGAGGAGCAGCTTAAAGCCATCCTCCACCAATCAGAGTATTGCCAACAGGAGCTGTCCTATCAATGCAGGAAATCCCGCCTACTCAACACTCAAGGTACCACAGAAAATCTGCATCAATTTTGACCTGACAAAGAATGCATGGTTGTGATAAAATAGACCCAAAATAATGTAGAAAACAAAGTACAGTCTTCACTGATTACTGGGAAATATAGGGAGATAATTGATGGTTTCTCACCTCAGAGAAAGTTGGAGATTCTGCAACATGCTGCTTTGGGTCTTACAGCGTTGTGAACTAATGCAACTTGCAGTTGCATCAGAAGCAATTGTTTCTGCACATCAGTCTGGGAAATTATATAATTAAATCCCAAACTATGAAGAACGTTTTACAGAATGAAGGATTATTTACTAGAGATTAAGAGAGAGGTACAAGTGCTCCCCAGGAGATAACATCCCAGAATACTTACCCTAAGGTGAAGCTGGTTCTCTGATAACAGACATTTAAGATCCATCTCAAACTCTGATCACCAGGTACCCGAGTTAGCACATTAAAAGTTAAGCTTCTTGTTGTATAGAAACTGATGAGAAGTCACCTTTAGCACAGTATGCCAGCTCAAAAGCATGGTGGAGAAGGAGTGATCATTTTGGGGTGGTTTTGAGGGTGCAACAAACAGCTAGAGGCCCAGACCAGGTCTTGAAAAGGACAATGAAAATAGATACAATAGCAACAACTTCTTACAATGTTCCAGTCCAAGTAATACTGCAGTCTGCCCTAGTGAGAGCTGTGCAGGAGCCATTGTCTGCAAAACTTACTGAATTCACATATTACTGAGATTTAAATTTATAAATCTGTTTAGCACAAATCCTGCAGATTTATAGAAACCTCTTAATATTATTGTTGAATGAGTCAGGTTCTCTTCAGGTGCATTTATATTTTTTTTATCTTAGTCTGCATTTGGGATTATATTTTAATTACTCAGTGATTGATCTCACTGTTAAACCATGTTATCCTAATCCCTTTAATCCCCTAATCGTATCTCAGGGGAAGAGATGATCCTCGTAGATGTTCCTTTAGTTTGCCTGAAGTTCAAATACAAAATGATGCTCATAAGAGTTTGAACCAGAAATAGAACCTCTTTGATCATCAGGTAGTTTGCATTTCTGTAAGCAACTCTGAATCTAGAAGATGGAGCACCAAAATCAACACATTTTGTGCAGATAAACAGAATGATTCACCAAATTTTTTATAATACATTTGTATTTGAAAAAAAAGAGAATTTTAGTGAAAAAAACAACAACAGGTAACACAATAAAGTGTCATTTTGATCTGCTGCAGTGCAAACTAAGATGGCGGATACACTGTTATGTTAGAGAAAAGAGCGAGGGACCATTTTTGTGTCAGTTAATAAAAATATTGGATGAAAACTCAGTAGACAGTGATATATGGGTAAGAATGAGAAGAGAAATAGAAGTTTCAACATAACCTCACTGCTTGCTGGATAACAAAGGAGTGCTGACTTTGCAGCTTCACAGTGTGTATCATCTGCTATATCACAGCATTGGGGTTAGGAGCTGGCAAACATCCCTCTGTCTCAACTGCTGGCCTCCTTTATGGCAATTTTAGGGCTGTTTCCTGAATAAACTTTTACATTGTCTGTGTGTATTCAAGAGCATTGTAACTTGTCCGTCAGTATTCCTACTAAAAAAGGGTGCTGTGTGTTAACAGTTTTTTCATATCATTGTTAGATGGTGCAGGCTGAGAGGCTGCTTTGCCACTTACAGGGCCAGAGAACGTGCAATCGCTTTGCTAAAAAAGGCCCAAGGCCAGGAATTGAATGCACAGTAGTAGCCATTCAAATTGTCCCCACTTTCCTTGATGGGTCCTTGGCTGGTCCTTGGTTGATCCCCTAAAATTCCTTTTTAAACATAATTTTTTTTACTAAAATATCTTTTTTGTCATGATTTGTGGACATTAAAGGAATAGTACACCCAAAACATGATTAGCCTTCATTTTCTACTCACCCCCATGCTGAACAACACTCTGGAGTACTTTTTTGATATCTCAAATGCATCTGGAGATCTGGGAGGCTTCTTGCTGTCTGCTGACATTCAAATAATGGAGGTCTATGGCGCCCGAGGCAGAAAGGTCCATAAAAGTCCACAAAAAACGTGTCAATATTCCTCCATACTGCTCGTCCAATGTATTCCAAGTGTCCTGAGTGGGTAGCGTCCATAATTTACTCGAAAAGAAGTAATTTAGAATGTTTTTAGAGCATAAACAGTAGTGTATAGGATTTCCTGAAAGCGCACACGTGCGAGTTCACGACGCTACGGAAGCCGGCAGACCAAACCAGATGAAAGTGCGCATTCAGCGTCTGCTCTGCCGATAATGCAAGCGTAGAAGAAGAAATGTGCTGTTTACCTGCAAAGAAAGAAACAACGAAAGAAAAATGTCTGAGGACTTCAGTGTTGAGGAAGAGCATGAGTTCTTTGCCGAGCTGAATGCGCACTTTTATCTGGTTTGGTCTGCCGCGGTTTCTGTAGCGTCGTGAGCTCGCAGGCGCGCGCTTTCAGGAAATCCTATACACTACTGTTTATGCTCTAAAAACATTCTAAATGACTTCGTTTCGAGTAAATTCTGGATGCTACCCACTCAGGACACTTGGAATACATTGGACGAGCAGTATGGAGGAATATTGACACGTTTTTTGGACTTTTATGAACCTTTCTGCCTCGGGCACCATAGACCTCCATTATTTGAATGTCAGCAGACAGCAAGAAGCCTCCCAGATCTCCAGATGCATTTGAGATATCAAAAAAGTACTCCAGAGTGTTGTTCAGCATGGGGGTGAGTAGAAAATGAAGGCTAATCATGTTTTGGGTGTACTATTCCTTTAAGAGCTAAAGAAGAGCGTCATCTCCTGGTCAGACCCTGTGATTCAGTGGAAGGGTGAAGTCAGAGTGAAAAAACATGTTGGGTTCATGGAGAGGAAATTGCTGGGAGTTGCAGGGGAGTGGGCTGCCATTCGACTGGCGTTTGACTGGGAAGGGCCATTTTGAATGCTACTATAGAAACATTTTGCAGCAAGGCACCAAATGCACAACGACATGCAACAACTAAAAAAAATGCATTTAGTTTTTGAAAGATGGACGTTGTGGTTATCCCCTCTGCCTTTTGGACATTATTCCAAACTCATCTGGCTATCAGGGAGGCAGATGTTCACAAATAGAAAAGCTGTAAGTCTATGAATTAAAAAAACAACCTAAAAATTCATGCTTGTGTTTCAGAGGGGTCTCCATTCAGCTGGTGGCTCGGTGGTCCCGGTCTCGGACTGGTCCAGACCTATTGGGGAGGAGCTCATCCAGGCAGTCAGCAGTGTGCCTGCGGCCTGCAGGGTGACTGCGTGGACCCACAGCTCTATTGTAACTGCGACGCTGACAGATTGGAATGGTACTGATGAATACTAAAACATGTATTTTTTTTTTTTAACAGTCCGCTGTGGACAGTAAAGCTCTCAGATGATGATCTTTTGGTCGTTTAGTGGTGAAAAATGGCTCTGTACAAGCTGCTTTTGCCTTGAGATAAATTCTTACTTGATGGAGAGTGACTGGAGGAGCCATTAGAGGAGGATCAAGGAGTCACTCAAAATATTTCTAAGCTGTGTTCATCAAGTGCAGGTGTGGCTCAATATTTTAAAGTGCTTGTGGGATTTAAGGAGGGTACCTTTTTGTTATATTTTTTAATACCCACCTAGCAAACAATAAACGGATTGGTAGATTGTTAAACTTTACGCTTTGTCGTCCTCCATTTTATCAGAATAATCTACCACAGGAGCACAAGTAAATCCAGCAAAAGCACTACTACAGTGACATTAAGATGATCTGTCCACAGGTGTAAATGGACAAAGCCGCTCACTCAGCTGTCCACCCATAGTGCTCTTTTGGGAAAAGGTTGTTAATCAGGAGGCAGGAGTGGAGTGTAAACTGTCAAGATGGACCCAGTCTGGCTGACTAGGAAACTGTCATCCTCAGGGAGAAAAAAAATTAAATAAAGATCCCCTCAGAGGCAAATCCTGCTGTTCTTGTTGTGGTGTCATGGAACCTAATTAGTCTAATTAGGATACATGTGAAAGGATAAAAATGTTATTTATCCTTCAGCTTTATTTCATTGTATACTTCTATTCCTGCCTCTCATCTTCTTTGTTCTTCTGTTTTTTCTTTAATCTTTTACTTTTTCACCATTTTTTGTGCCTATTGTTTACTCCTCAATCTTGCTCCTCTTGCATCTTCTCATTGTCTTCCTTTTGCCTCAGTTTCTTTGATTATCTTCCTTTCTTTCTCGTTTAAGCTAATCTCTTTTTTCAAATTTTTTAGTCACTCTCTTCCTTTTTGTCTCACACTTTCTAATCTATGAAATTACTTCTCATTTGCTCAGTTGTTCTTACCTTGCTGGTTTTACCTCCTTTCTTTTTCCCCTCTTGAAGGAATGAGGACTCTGGTCTTATTTCTCATAAGGAGAGCCTGCCGATCAGATCTCTGGTACTTGGTGATGTTCGGAGGCCAGGTTCAGAAGCTGCATACAGGGTGGGATCGCTGCAGTGTCATGGCGACAGTAAGTGCGTCACTGGCTCCCAATGTAAGGACATTTAAACCTAACAAGGATGAAACTAGATGAAATTAGCTCACAGTTTACTTTTAATTAGATCATGCTATTACCTCAATAGCTGAGCTAAATTCAAAATCCCAACATTAAATAACTACTAATACGCCTTTTATAAAATAATATAATAACAGGAAATACAGGTCATCATGCCATGTTTCAATTATTATGCTAAAGATGTCACCTACTTTGGTTTAACTGCTAACCTTTTCCTTGGTCTCAAAAGGTTTTTTATGTCCAAATTTTGACATAAAACTGCTTTTATTTGCATATATTTTATTTTTAGTTCTTTAGAGGCTCTATGAGTCCTGTTAGGTTAAACTTTTTTTAGATGCAGGTGCTTAAAATATACACAAAGTAGGTGTTTCTTTTCTAGAAGAAAGTCAGACGTGTCAAACGTACCACCTGCTCATCTTTATCAGCTCTCTGTTGAAGCAAAGATCAGGTTTATCCAGCCTGACCGAAACCTGGTCAACACACTTGAATTGTGGACCCAAGTCCAAAGAAGAGAATGATTATCTAATATGGGATGCATCTACTACTATACACAGTCAGTTCGAGCTGCACACACTGCTGCAAGGATGGCTAGGTTAGACCGCACTCAGTCAGCACAGTGCCGTCCACAATGAGAACTGACCCAGGGAATGTCTGTCCCGGATGTGCCGGTTGTACAAGTCACACAGGGTGTTGCAAAGTAGAGCAGATTCAGATGAGTCTGTCTCCACTCCCACAGCTCCAGGGTGGGCTCATATACATACGTATCTCAAACTTCCCACTTTGGATTTGCACCATCAACTCTCCTGTTTTTAGATTTTGTTTCAGCTATTACGACTCCATCCTCAATCTGAGCCCATCCAAATCCATTGTGGTGTGGATTAGAGAAATTTACTGATACGCTGTGAGGAATCAGGTTCATGTTCACAGCTGCTGTACCACATTATCTCTTTTCACTAAGCAGTAAACAAATAAAATACTAGGATTTTAGTTGATAAGTCTGAATACATTTTGGAGATCAATTACAACCAAACTGTTATAAGGGTTTTTGGTTTTTTGACGCACTTGCAGAACCACACGAAGTGTGAAATTCAACCTGCCAAAGACAATAATGTTACACTTCTACTCCTCCATCATTGAGTCCATCCTCCCCTCCTCCATCACCATCTTGTACACTGGTGCCACCACCAAGGAGAAGAGCAGACTGCAGCGTGTAATCTGGTCTGCAGAGAAGGTGATTGGCTGCAATCTTCCATCTCTCCAGGATCTGTATACCTCCAGCACTCTGAGGCAGGAAGGGAAGATTGTGGCTGATACCTCGCACCCTAGGGTTCCTCCTCGGGAGCGGAGGAGACAAAGCAGGTTAGGTTCAGGTACAGGTTCACGGAGTCAGAACAGGCAGGATGGCTCAGGCTTGCTAACCACAACAGGGAACAACAATCCGGCTCAGAGGGAAGCTCTGCTTCAGCTTAAGTAAGAAGAGCTTAATGAGCAGATGGGGATCAGCTGCTTCAAAACGAGCACAAGCTCTCAGGATAGGATCCACATCGCCCTCAGGAGGGCAAACCTCTGGATCCCAACAGACACTGCCTCTATATACTATATATTGTATATAAAACATTTTATCTTATATATATATATATATATATATAGGATAGGAAGCTCACTCATACCAGAAACACCAGAGACACTAACATTAATAAACTAAGTTTATAAAAATAAATCATAGAATCCGACCCAAACCCAGCCTGCGTCCAACCGTCCTGTGTGAAATCATGACCAGGCTTGGCTTTGGGCATAAAATCCGTAGTCTATCCTGCCTGCAGCTGTGCAGCAGCTACAGAAATAGGCCAACATAAACTATACGTTTCAATGGCTGTGACTCAATCCTACAGTTTAAATAGCTGATTCATGCCTTTCCTCACACTATAAACCTATCAATAACTGGTCCTCACAGAGAGCAGATCTATCTCTTGGCGAGTCGATGAACGACAACCTGAACCACACAGACAGCGGTTATAAGCCCTTTGCTTCCAGGAGAAATGCTGCAACTCTCCACTGGATATTGGAGAAAAAGCTTCTGCAACAAGATTCTCAGTTTGCAGCTTTCATTGATTCACAAGCAGAGCCTACAATATAATCGTTATGTAAAGAAAAGTCGTGTAAATCACAGCTGGTTTCCCTTTTACAGTTATGTCTTTAATTAGGAACACCAGAATGTCTTATAAGGTATTGCTGTTAGTGGTACCTGTTTTTTTTTTTCCTTTATTATAATTTTTTTATTTCCAATATTAGAATATGTAAGAAGCATAACTCTTTGCATTAGACTGAGAGCCTAATGATCTAATTTAAAATTCGTCTCAGCTTTGCTTCTGGCAGCCTGTGAAAAACACATGTAGATTTCTTTGAACCTTCAAAGGTTGCAAAGTCAGGCAGGTAGAAAATGGGATTTAATCTTCAACCAGAGGATTCCCAAAAATGAATTGGCTAAAAAAGTCAGCTTATGGTAGATGATCAGAAGTGTGTTGAATCTTTTTAATGTGATGCTGTCATGGTAGGAACCTGTTCTGAGTTAAAGATTTGTTTTTTTCTTTATAAAGCTGCCAGAGTTAAATAGAATGTATTTAAACCACTTAGGTTTGGTTTACAATTTCTGTGCCTTTTAATGTTTTCTGCTTTTAAAATAACACTGATGAATAATTTTAAAGTTGTGTGCCAGTTATGAGATGAATACAGTCAAATTGTGATTAGGCTAAATTTCCTACTTTACATGTCTACTTCTCTATGAAACCTTTTTTAATTAATTAGAGAATAGAAGGTCCTTTCCTTTTAATTACAATCACAACATCTGATATTTAATAAATCAAATATGATTATCAAAGATAAATCAAATATGATTATCAAAGAAACAGTGAACTCCTTTCTCAGAAATGCCAGTTCTGTCGGTCGCTGTGTGACTTCAGTTTAATAATCCTAGTCACGTTTCACAGGGAACTTCTGGAATGCAGCTTTCTTCGACAAGGAGACGTCATACCTCCACTTCCCAACCTTCCACGGAGAGCTGAGTGCCGACATCGCCTTCTTTTTTAAGACTACTGCTTCGTTCGGGGTGTTCCTGGAAAACCTGGGCATTAAAGACTTCATTCGCATCGAACTGAGCTGTAAGTGCTTTGGAGGCTGGGATTTGGTGCGGATTAGGATGATGTGTGTTAAACCTGGAGGCTTTAATCTGCCCACACCTAGAAGATACACTCACAGTCTGGTAAAAAAAAAAAAAAAAAAATCTCCCTATAACATCTCCCTGTAAGCTCTTGAGAAATAGTGTTTTATTTTAAATGAATTACTAATGGGGGCTCTACATGGACTATTTTATTTAAATAAATAAAACTATTT
This sequence comes from Cyprinodon variegatus, assembly GCF_000732505.1. Lineage (NCBI taxonomy): Eukaryota > Metazoa > Chordata > Actinopteri > Cyprinodontiformes > Cyprinodontidae > Cyprinodon > Cyprinodon variegatus. Next base: position 2,245,198 of record NW_015150470.1, read on the forward strand.
TAATTCTTTCCTTCTGCTGGCCTTGGCTGTAATCATCAAAAGGGGGGCTGATATATCTCTTTTAATTTTGATCAGCTATAAATTAAACACCTGTTTTAATTTAATTTAACCAAAAAATCTGTTTCATATACTCTTTACTGAACCATCAATTCCTGATAAGAGGAAGTCAGATTCAGGTTTATTATAAAAAACTCTGTAAATATATACTATCTCGTTCATAATTGGTTTTATTATTTGTAAATAATACATTGCAGTTATTACACTTATGAGTTTTCAAAGCTTCTCTGAGCTTTAACTTCAAGGATTATAGTTTTTTTTTTTTTTTTTTTACATATCTGAAATATGTGTTTTTATTAAAAAAGGTTATTTCTCTATTGCAAGAAAATATTATAACCAATTATTTTAAAACCAACTCATTCAAATTAGGTTTGTCATTCTGGAGAGAAACTAAAATGTAAGAAGGACACACTGTATTTGTGAATGGAGGGAAAGGAAAGAGCCCAAACATTCGCTTGGCATCTAAGGTCAAACAATACTTAGTTAGTTTCACACTACTAACATTTCCACTCAAACAACATCTTTGTTGGCACTACTGATGAGGATGTGCAGAGTATATTTTACTGTTGTAGGGGCAGAATCGTACTGTTGCAAAACCCAACATTTGATTTGGTTACACTTAAAACCAAAAAGTAAAAATTAAACTTAAAACCAAAAAAACTAAAAACCTAAAAAAGTTGAACAATGTTAGTACAGACAGAGAGAGGGTGTTTTTTACTGCTCTTCTTTGCAAAATGTGCTCTTTTTTTCTTCAAATAAATTTACACCATCATTTTTCTACAGCATTCAGGTCTTAAGACTGAGAAGATGCTCTATTCTGTGTCTGGCGAACCTTTTCTATATAGATTTCACCATATTTTTTCACCTACTGCACCCCTTGAAAACTAAGTTCACAAGGCCACCATGTTATTGCATACATTTCATTCATTCTGTAGATCTTATGATGCCATCCACTCACAAACATAGTTTCCATGGAGCTTGGAGCAGAAACAGAGCCATAGCATCATCCTAAGACTGACAGGTTGGACAGATTATGCTAGTTTAGTGAAGCAGTCTATTGTTATACCTTTAGCAGGGGTACTGAATTTGAAGCAGACTGTCCAATATAGCTAACATCTATTATATGCAATAGGATCTCACTGTTTTTTTCTCCATGTCTTCTGCACAGCTTGAGGTCAGCTGGCAGTTTTGTTGTTGCATTTTTCTTAAAGAGTAAATTGGAGATGACCCAATGAGAACCTAATACAGGAACAGAGATGCACCAACAGCTTCCCTCTTCAGGGAAATCTCAGTCAGTATGCCTGTTCCTGCTGCTACCGTTCCTGTACAATGTCCACCTCAGATCGCTCATAGAACAATTGCTGAAAAATGAAGTTACTGCAGGAAGCAGGGATGGTGTTTCATCTTCCCGGGGTGATACATCCGCCTGCAAAAACAAGAAGGATGGATGTTTATTTGGGAAAATACTGTCTTATCAGATTTTTCTTGGAATATAAACAGCATAAGTTTTGTGAAGCAGCTGTTACTAAGATGTCTCCTCCTCCTTGCATTTTTTAGAGAAATGCTTTACTCAATATTGTCAAAAGTGGCTGATATGGCGATCTGTACTCTGAGTTTTATAATTCTTAACTTGTCGAAATTTGCACCATTCATCACACATAGTTTGTGGGTGAAAGATTTCCAGCGTAGCACTTTGATTCAGTTTAAAAGTTTTCTTTTTCCAGATAAATAAATCAGTCTCATCTGGCAATATGAAACCTTTGCTGTAAGTCTTGTGTTTAGTACATCCAACCTCTAACTTTCCAACAGGCTTCAACCAAAGGAGATTGTTGAACAGTTGCTCAAATGTAGAATAATAAAAATAAAAAAATAACTATTTTATTTCCAGATGCAGCTGGACGGGTCAGTGCATATGACAATCCCCTACACATAATGATAGCCCTGCTGCTGGTCTCCACTCATTGCAAAATTTTGCATACTTTCTAAGGCATTCAGAAATACTTTAATAATCCCAGGGGGAAATTACAGATTGTACATCATTTTACATCATTTTGAAACCTATGAAGAAACCTATAAATTCAGATTTGAAGTAATCCACAAGCTATATTTGCAGTGTACTCTACATCCTTTGCTTTACCAAAATAATTTATATATGATTCATCTGTTTTATGTCTTCCCTTGTTGCAGCCTCAAGTTAAAGTGTGTTTTATATGGATTTTGTTGAATAATGCAGAGTTTTAAAATGGCTTCATTCAAAAAAATTTAGGTCTTGAATGCTAGCATTTTTTATTCAACCATAAATCTGTGAATCTCTCTTACTACTACTGTATGACGAAGCAGCAGATCTGAAGCTCTGCAGCAGGTTTGAAAGGAGTTAGCTAGTTCCAAAGTCCCAAATTATGACTTTCAGTAGGTTTTTAACCCTTTAACTCCCTCGAACTTGGATAAATTAGAATAACAAAGAGGAAGAGACCAAAATTCCTCCATAGAGATGTAAAAGATTTCCTTTAACTGCGAACTCTAGGTGGGTGTTGTTACGACCCAGAATGTTGCAACCAGCTAATAAGTTAATGTGGAGATAACTTTATCACACAGGGACAAATAGGGGTATCAATAAACAGAGAAAGACAATTTCCTCATGTTTTCTTTATTTATATATTTAACTTAAGTTAATTGCATAATTTCTTTTTTTCACTTTTGTTTGTAGCCGTCAGAGATATTTTTTTTTTACTTTTATTATTATCTCCCACTACATGTCTTAGAACCTCATCTTTCTTTACAAAACCATTGTCAAGTGCTACATACAAGCTGCTTAGTTTAATGGAGGGAACCAAACCAGTTTACAGGTATTTGCGCATACGCAGTTTAGGGCCCCTTATTCTGAATCTTTTAAGTTCAGTTCCTCCGAGTTCTGGGAAGTGTTTAAAAAGTAGATGAAGAAAGTGGTGTATAATTATTGTAGAATTAGCTGAACTTGTCTCTTGTTAAACATGACCTAAAATGAGAAAAGTTGACAATGGACTGCAAATATCTACATTTTTGTTTTTATTATTTTTTTACAGCTTCCAATCAGGTTGTTTTCTCATTTGATGTTGGAAACGGCCCCTTGGAGGTTCAAGTTAATAGCAGCTACCTGCTAAATGACAATCGTTGGCATCGAGTCCGAGCCGAACGGAACGTGAAGGAGGCGTCCCTCCGCCTTGATGATCTTCCAGTTGCCACCCAGGAGGCTCCTGCTGAGGGACACATCCACCTGCAGCTCAACAGCCAACTGTTTATAGGTGAGGACGGCTCCTTTCTCTTTCTTGGCTGCGGTGTTTGCTGCTTTCATCTCTTTATCCTTTAGTTCTCTCGAGCTTTTCACCGTCTCATATCTTTCAACCAAACTCTTCCTGGATATAAATCTAATCTAGAGTTTATTTTCTTAGACTATATCTTCTTTGTTCTACAGGGAATCAGTTGTTAGCTTCAGTGTTTCTGAAAACTGCCAAAAGGCGTTTTTTTTCTGTTTATCCCCTTTGTCCCTGCAGTATATCCCCATTTCACATATAGTATGATAATAATAGAACTAATTTTACCATTAAAAATTGTGTCATTAAAAAATGTAGATTGAATCATCTTGCTGTTGTTTCTACTGAAGACTAAAAGCCTGCAGGTTTTACTGCATTCAATGCTTGTTAAAAATATAAGTCAGAATGTTTATGTTAGTCAGTCTAAAGCTTCATTTTCTCATTTGAAAAGAGCTATAAAGCAAAAATAAACATGAAGGTTAAAAAAACAGCAATCTCTCTGGCTGGAATCCTTCCCCTCACTGTATTGAATCAGTTCGTTAATGTGTTTGAATACAGGCCGCAAGTCATTATTTATAACATCATGATTGATGGGTTGGAAACGTTGGTGGGATCGTTTGTTGCTGCGCTGAAAAGGTTCAGATGGTGTTTGACAGAGTGACACTACATTCTGTCATTTTTATATTATAAGTATAAGCAAATAGAAAACAACCTTGTGAGGTTCCCCTTGGCTCCCTTTTTTAAGCAACTTTTATTGAATATCTGTATTATCCATCTTTTTTAAAATATGGACTACTGTCCAATGTGGAGCATTTCTAGTAGCTAGAACCTGAACTGGTCCATACAAACAGGAACTATAATCGAAGACAATGCACTTTCAAGAGGTGCAACCTTTCACTGGAGCTGCAAATAATCTCCCACTCTGCTGTTTACAGGAAGATAACATGATTTAGGTGGAAGGATTTCTACAGATTTTTGGCAACACCTCATTGGCTCTGCTTACATAAATGTCAGCGGCTTATAGTCATGATGTAGGCAATTGTTAAAGGGGTGTTCCAGTTCATAGAGGTTACCTTTCAGTAACTTTCCGCTTGTATTGAAGCTTCACTTTAAAGCCCAAGGTGAAGGGAAAGGAGGCCTAGTGGTAAGAGCTTAGGGCTTGGAATCCTGAGGTTCTGAGTTCAACCCCCACTCCCACAGACTGCCACTCTGGGTCTCTGAGCAAAGACCCTTCACCCCACATGGCGACACACAATGGCAGTCCACTGCGCCCCAATGGGATGGGTTAAATGCAGAGTTAATTTTGTTGCTCTGTACTTGTGACAGTGTAATGACAAAGAAAAAAGCTGTAAAGGGATGAAATAGGATTTACTGTATTTTTGTGGATCTGACAAAACAACTCATCAGAGTTTATAATTACTGGTTTTTTACAGTTGCCTTCTGTATCTATGCTTCTTTTTCTTTGTCTGCTTCTGTCTCCTTTAAACACAAGTCGGCCTCAGCAGATGGCCGCTCACACTGAGCCTGGTTCTGCTAGAGGTTTCTTCCTGTTAAAAGGGAGTTTTTCCTCTCCACTGTCGCTACAAGCATGCTTAGTGTGAGGGATCGCCTCTGAGTCAATGAGTCGATGCAATCAACTGGTTTTCCTTAGAAAACCAATTTGACTGTATGATCTGGTTGAATTGTAAAGTGCCTTGAGATGACGTGTTATGAATTGGTGCTATATAAATAAAATGAATTAAATTGAACTGACTAAAATAATGGATATTGTCATTAATAGTGCAGATAAGTGGCTGAGAGAAAATAGTTTGTCTTGAGGAATTAATTAATTTCCAATTCATACATGGAATGAACCATGAAGAGACTTATTTAAAAGGCTGTAATGTATTAATTGTATAGTAATAATCATTCAAAAATTGAAAAGGGTTAGGGTTAGGGTTAGCTTTTACAGAAGTTCGAGTGAGTCTCATCTGATTGAGGTGTCAACATTTGTTACTGATCAGGAGTTGTAATAAACAGGAGAGATGGACCCAGTATTCAAAGTGAGACAGCCAGTATGAAAGTTCAAAACGTATAAAAATAAAACCATAAACAGACAGAACATAAGTGAAGCTGCTGAAGCTGTTCAGCTGTCAAACCAGGTATGTGACTCACTCTGATTATCATCTCCTGACAAATGATCGTGGTCACTTACCTGTGTTTCTCCCACAACCAGAGTGTCTGTGATTGGGCATTGCCCCGCGCCCCCTCCTGCAGTCGCCGCGAGCCGCAGATCCTCAGCAGCTTCGCCTCTGTTCCGTCTGTTCTTGTTTGCTTTAAATAAACGCTTTGAACTTTCCTACTGGCTGTCTCACCTTGAATACTGTGTCCACCTGTCCCGTTTTCTGACAGAATGATCAGGCCCCGAATACTCAGGCTGACTAAATATACAGCCAAGGAAACAGGTGAATGAAATAAATGATAATTACAACAGGGAGGGAGCTACAGGTGAATAAAATAAACAATCAAGGTGGAGGAATCAGGCCAGATCATGACAGGAGTAGCATGTTTGGCTCAAGAGATGCAAAGTCCTGCACCTTAACAGCATTGAACCAGTTTATTTGACACACAAAGCAACAAGAGACATTTACTGAAATATCCAGAGCAAAAATAATATACATTGACAGAAGCTGTTTGGAATTTCTTATGAGTAGAGATTGATGAAATTCCTGAGAGTCAAGTGTTTTATGATCTAACAAAATAAATGCATTTGCACGCTCTGTTTTCACAATAAATGATCATATTTAGACAAAGTAAATGTTATATTGTAGGAACGTTATATTGATTTGTATCATAACAAAACACATTTGTATATTTGAACATTACTGTTAGAATAATTACGTTTTCAGATTAAACCATGGTAATACTCTATTTTTCTTTCACTAATGGAGGCTACGTGTTGCGGATCTGACATATCTATGAACAGATGGAGCCCAGCAAATTTACGGAAACCCAAACAAATCTGAGTCAAAGTAATATATTGAGATATTAAAATGTTGCTTATTTAAATGCTCAGGGGTACAAAACTAGAGTTAATCCTAATTGTTATGTTTTTCTAAGAACGTTAATTGGGCTGTTTGGAGCAGAGAGATAATAGGTTTTCAGTATAGTGATCTGAAAATAAGAGAAGGAAAAGCAGATCTATACTTGGCTTCAAGGCTTAAACAAATTACATAGAAAATCAAGAAAGCCTAATATATAGAAATATATTAACTGGAGAAGAAACAAAGCCAACATTATTTAAAAGTATTGTACTTTCTGATAATACTCAAGGCTTCAAGTTTGGCCTGGACCACATACTTAAACCAGGAGCTCTGGCTGTCATGGTGTTTTTAAGAGATCTGACCCACATGCAGGAAACCACTCAGAGAACCAGAGTAAAAGTTTAACAGGTTTATTGAAATAACCAATAAGGTTGATCCAGGGTAACTCAGAGAGCTGGTGAACCGGAACTGGAAGTGAGAAGGGAAGTTCAGAGGTTAGTTCAGGGTCCGTGGGAACTTTGAACAACG
>NW_015150470.1:2252516-2264422 GCF_000732505.1 Cyprinodon variegatus
AGAGTCCTCAGATAATGAGCCAACCATCCGCAGGTGTGTGGGAGGACCAACGAGAACAGGGCGCCACCTGGTGGTGGGGAAAGAGAACACAAAAAAACAAACACAGCCCACACACACTGGATTCCTAACACTGGCTGAGAGTTATCGGAAAAAGTTAGGTACCATATGGATCCCTTAAAAAACAAAACAGAAAAAAACAGTTAAGCTGCATGTTAATGGATGCAAAACATGGGAAAGATCAATGATTCTTTTTCCAATCAGACTTCATTCCTTCATTTCTCAGCAAAAGATTTGAGCCTGGCTGAAATAAAATCCTGCTTTGTTCAACCTGTCAGTGTCAATAGAGTCCTTATCTGAAGTATCCACAAACCTAAAACTAAAAACTTTTTTTTCCAAACCACTTTGTGCCTTATCTTTGAATTAGTTGAACTAAACTTAACAGATACTGTAATGCAGCCACTGATCAAATCCACCCAAATGGTGTCATGAGAAGTGAGCAGGAGTTGTACTGTTTTAGCAATCAAGAAGCAATAATGGAGAAGCACTAACAACTCTATAATTGTTCTTTGCTTTAAAGTGAGAAATAAAGTAGTTTTTCCAAATGCAAATAGCTATTTTCACAACTTACACCTTCAAACAAACTCTCCTCCACTTTCTCTGATCAAACATAACCAAGCTGCCTAGTTTTTGACTTAATAAAAAGGACACATACTGATTTTGATGTTTTCAAATGAACTGCTCCTGCTAACCAAGCCCCTCCAGGGAGAACATACATTTCTCACTGGGCGACTTGTTAACCTGCAGGCTGTTCCTCTCCACAGACATGAATTATGCAAAGATAATGTTGGGTTATTTAGGTTCTGCCTCTTTAATGTTCTCGTTTTAATATATTTCAGCATCCCAGTACATGGGTTGTATTTACAAGACAGCAAACTGTTTCATTGTTTGAATTATTAGAATCATTGTTGGTTTGTGTAAATTCATAAGCTGTATTTATAGGCGTAAATCCTGCCCTGCTTTACATACTGTAGCTGTGAAGTCTGTTGTTTTGATTAATGAGCCATGTTATTTGCTTTCATGGATTTATAATCAGCATTGTGCCATTTCTTCTGTTGGGGCTGAAATCTGTCCACAGCAGTTTGAGGTGAGCTCAGCTGTGTAGAGATTTGTAAGCAATCCTTCAGCCTTGTTTTGGTCTTCTGTGTTTTTGTGACTTACCTTTTAGAGAGTTTTTGTAGAGTTTATACTCCCTCAAAACGAATAAATGTCATCCTATTCTAAGAATCTTAAGCCTGAAATGCTGAATCTTAGCAACCTCATTGCTTTATAAATCAAGCATTCATTTCTGCACCATCTCTTTAGAGATTTCTCAATCATGCATCGTCCCACGTCCTCTTTTATGTCTTTTCTTTAGTTCGCCCCACAGGTCTTTTGATCTGGGGGGAGCAATGATAGAACCATTTTTGTGTTTATTTGGCCATTATCCTACTGAAAGCTCAGAGATGACCCATTTTTCTGCTTTCTGGCCCAGGCCAGCAGGTTTTTATTGAAAATATACAGGGATATCTAAGCATTCATGATGAAATCCATTCTATTGAGGTTCCTTGGGGCAGTTCGAGGCAATGGATTTTTCAGGATAGGAGTTTTTTAACTTTTGTAATAGCCTATGGGCCAGTAGTTTATCTGAAATGCTGTAAGATTAGATAGGAAAACCTTCATTATGCAAAAATAGCAATATGCTATTTATCTTCATCCTAAAAAAGCTTTTATTTTGCATTTTACCTATTTAAGCTAAGAGCAGACACCACAATTTCATACTACTCAACATTAATTCAATTCTTCTCTTTATCTACATAGCACCAATTCACAACACATGTAATCTCAAGGCAAATTACAGAGACAATTCAAAAGGTCTTACAGTCAGATTGGTTCAAAGTTTCTATCTAAGGAATACCAGATGATTGCATCAACTCATTGAGGCAATCCCTCACATCAAGCATGCCTTTAGCGACAGTGGAGAAGAAAACTCCCTTTCAACAGGAAGAAACCTTAGCAGATTCAGGCTCAGTGTGTGCGGACATCTGCCGAGGCTGACTGGGGTTCAAGGAGACAGAAGCAGACATAGAAAAAGAAGAAGAGATACAAAAATGTAACTGTCAACCAGCTCGACAGGCGGCCCCATCCAGGAAACTCTGGCATATGTTGGATAAATTATCGGTCAGTTTTGTATAAGTTATGAGCATACATATGGCAAGTATGTCGAGAAACTTCTTGACATATGCCAGTGTATGGCTCATACTTGGGCTATAAGTTACAGGTAAGTTATCTGATCACTGAAATACATTAAGTCTAAGTTACTCATAAGTTACAGTGTCTAGCTTATTCTTTAAAAATTCCGAAAAAGTTTAAAAACAATCCACTGGACTTGGTTTCCAAGGTTTAAAGACGTTTCTCTTCCCCTCCAGGCAGCTTTCTCAATTCAAATGTCTGGATCCGCAGTCAGTTTGCATGTTTCCAACCAATACAAGGCAATACAAACCAAGTCCAGTGGATTGTTTTTAAACTTTTACGGAAAGACTATGACCTGGATGACTGAGAATCTTCATCAGCATATGTCTAGCTTATCCAAAACCTATGAGTAACTTGTGCATAACTTATGCGTAACTTATCAAGAACTTGTCTCCAATGCATATCAACGTATCTGACGTGTTCCAGACGACCGCTGAACGTGTTGTTAATGTACAGCTACTGTTCGATGTAGTATTGGCAGCATTTTGGTATGAAAGGGGGTTCACAGGAGGAAACTGTCAGTTCTCCTCCAGACTTCATCCCCATCATAGGGTGAGAGAGAAGGCGAATATGATGGATCCTCCCTGGGTTGACGGCCATGGCCATGACCAACAAACTTCCTAGCAGACATGACGTATCTGCTGCAACTGCAAACCTCCTATTTTATTCTTTTGGCGGGCGGTAAACAGCACCTAAGTTAATATTGCAATCAATTAAATCTTTTTATGCAGGCCCGGGCACCTCCGGGCGCATTGCTGCCCCCCTCAGAACACTGGCTTGTGACATTTCATGGGCATTATTCTGCTGTGCATTATGCATATGTTAGGCTGTCGTTAGACATATGTTCTGGACTCGTTATGAATAAACTATGCCCACTCCAAAATTGAAAAAATACATAGTAAGTTCAGCATATGCCAGTGTTTTAGAAGATTCTGGGACATCGGGCATACGTTGGCTAAATTTTTAAGGTGTAACAGGGCTTAACAAATTCTGCAGACCTGGAGAATAGAGATAGAATGAAGCAGAATGATGAAAAGGAGTACCTATGTCCTCCAGCACTCTAAGCGTATAGCAGCATACAGTAACTATAGGTTTTATCAAAAAGCAAAGTTTTAAGCCTGGCCTTGCTCATTGGCATTACCAATTGATCATTTCCCACATCTAGGAAATGTGACAGAAGTCAGGTTTAGGGTAGACAATAATTCAATATCCATATATACTGCAAACTTTATTCAGTAACAATGACTTTTCCCATATTTCGAAATACAGTACAGTCTATGATTACTGCATTTTTATCACTGACTGACATCACAGGTTTTGTGTTGTTTTAGGTGTTTTGTAGCAAATATTTCTAAGCTGTTATAGTGGTGGAAGTGGATGATCCTTTTAAAAATAAATCTCATACAGGCGTTTTTACAGGCATCTGTTATAGGGCATTTTTGGCTGTCTTTCTCATGCTTTAATGTGGCCAATATAGATGAAAAACCAATTCTACTGAAACATCTTCTTCCTGTGCATCATAAAAACATGAGACAACATGTAAAGACTGTCCACATGAGTAGCAGATATAAAACTTTAGTTCATCTGATCTGATTTTGTCAGAAAAATACCCAATTATACAGAACACGTTTAAACTATTCACAAGTTCTGTAACTTAGTATGATAAATAGAAAACAATTTTTAAACAAATCACAGGATTACAGCATATATTCTCTCTACACAAACGCCCATCTGCAAAACAGTGTTTTCTGCATAAAACCCATGTATTCAATACGTCCAGTAGGTAATGTATCCATATTAGAACAGGTTCATCCAGTGAAATTAAAGGTTTATACCGTTTGCTGCATGTTTAATCAACCTACACAGCAGATAAAAATTCACTGTGAAAAAAAAAAAAGGTTTGTTACAGAGACAAAACTATCTCACAGTAGTTGTGTGCTTGGGCATTTTTTTATCATTTATAACTCTGTGATAAGGTGAAGTAACGGTAGAGCAGGAAAGAGTAGCTCTGGTTTAAAAGGATGTAAGGGAGGAGTCAGTAGTATCTATAAGTACTCCTAGATGTACATTTCTTTCAAACAGTTACACACGTAAATGTAACAGATATAATGTACCTGGTTGCTATCCACCTCTGAAGAGTTAGCCTGAGAACATGGTACTATTTTTGGTAATGCCCACTGAGAGTACAAACCTTGGATGCAGAAGTAACTTCTTCTGAACATCAGAAAAACTAGGGAGGTTGTTGTTGATTTCTGGAGGTCCAAGGGGACAGATTACATCCTGCTCCTGGTGCACCAAGAAGCAGTGTAGCGTGTGGATAACATCAAGTTCCTGGGCTGTCACATCTCTCTGACCTGTTCTGGACCTGAAACAACTTGACGCTGATGAAGACGACTCAGAGGATCTTCTTCCTGAGGAAGCTGAAAAGTGTTGGCCCATCCTCTGGGTTGCTCAGGAATAACAATAGAGAGCATGCCATGTTCAAGTACAAAAGTGCGGTAAGGGAGCCTTAGGACACGGGGACGAAAAGACTTGAACAGAGCAGAGGATGTCAGATTGTCCTTTCTTGAACTGGACTTTCATACTGCTCACCTGTATGTACTCCTGCTTTCAGGAAAGCCATGCAGAATTCAAATTGAACTATCTGAGAACCCTCATGTAGAAAGTTTTAGGAAAAGGGAGGGACATTGAGTAAAATTCATCAAGCTGATTCTGCCTCCCATGTCGAGTTTTAAGACAATCATAGCAGCAGTAGAAGCTTAATTTGTTTCACAGCCAGCAGTGTTGATTGACAAATCAAACTCTTATCAAATCCTTTCTGTGTCAATTGGGGTGGAGGTTGGACCTGACCCAAATACAGAGACTGAAGTTGGTTTCTTGAAGAATTAACAAAAAGAGTAACATAAGCAAAAATCCAAAACTACTGAAAACCAGGAATACTCACAACAATGGGGCAAAGAAATTACGACAACCAAGCAAAGAGTGACTGAACAGGAAGAGATTATATGGGAGAGAGAAACAAAGACCAGGCTAATTAGCAGATTGGGAGCAGGTGTGAACAGAGGAGGCAAGAAGGGAGCTAGGGAAAGGAGGCTGACACAAGATGGCAAACAAGAAATATTTAAGAACTTATATACAATCAAAAATAACTAGATTACAAAATGGAAATAAGACCAATGAAATCTCAGAGATGAAATTTGAACAGAACCAAAACCATTAAAGGCTGGAAAAATAGGCAAACAACTTCCCACCCACAAAAAAGCGTAATTTTGCAAATTTTTCAAAAAGAAAAAGAGGGTTTTCCAGCTAAAACTGGCATAGCTACATTTGCTTTACTTCAGCCTTCCTCCTCTGATTGACGCGTTGACATCATACAATTCGCCGCATTTCATTGGACAGCATTTCTATATCGAGACAAACTTATTTGAAGGCTAACGGCAAGATGAATGGACTTTTGTGAATTCACAAATCTCACAGTTCATATTGAATTTTTTGCAAGGTAAAGTGTGCAGAGCTGTTACCAAGAAATTTAAACAGAGGCTGTGAATAAAGATAAAGTTGGTTCCTTTGATCTTTTTGGATTTTTAAAATAAAATATAAGGACACATATGGATTCTATTTACTGGAACCATCAATTTTTTTTACAGCTTTATAATATTGCTGGGCTTTGCATTCATCCACCACATAAACTCTAGAATATAATTCCCAATAAAATACATTAAGTTTGATGTTTTTCTAGGCTTAAGGTTTGGTGATAAAGAAAAACCCTGCTATCAGTGAAGTTACTCTGAATGCAGGGACACTCCTCCACTGCAGTGGGTCTAGGATTACATCATCTGTTGTTAACAAGTGCTCGTATTCCCCCTGTCTGCTCACAGAGCCTGAAGGTGAGTTGTACAAATAAAACAGACTGTCAAATTATAGCTGATTTTGGTTAAGACTAGGTGGTTATATTCTTTTCTGGATATCTAGAAACGTTAATTTCATCCCTCATAGTAACAAATTGCTCTCTCAATGCAGATACGGTTATCTCTGTCTGTCAAGCCTTGCAGCTTTGATCACTCAGAGCTGCTTTATCTGTAGTTTCTTCACTCTTCTCTCTGAGCAGAGGCTTAACCATCAGCTTTGCTTTGTTCTTAAAATAAATCTATGCTTTACATTCCTCCTTTTTAGTACCAAATTTGGTATTCTTACTGTCGATTTATTTCGATTAACAAATTGCTGGTATAGTCATCCACTAATCTGTGCAGACTGAGCTTTGTTTAATGATTCATTAATAAAAGGTTTATCCTTTCTGGTCCTCTTAAAAAGCCTGAGTTATTTTAGACTTTTAAGGTTGTTAAATGACTAACAAGGTCAAGCGAAGAGCTTTTCAGTCTTCAAAAGGCTGGAATTTCCTCGAGTGAGTCCGATTTTGCTCCAACTGTGATCTGATGAGGAAAACACGACCATTTGCAATCATGCATGGTTTTCAGTCGCAGCCTCAGGACAAGCTGTGGATGAATTTTCACCTCAGCCTCAAATTTCTTTCTGGATAAAAACGAACATGAAGTGTTAAAATGTTAAAAGCACTCTGAGGCATTTAGTAACCCAAGCTTCTATTTTCACAGGAGGAATTCAGTTGTTGTTATTGTTGTTATTGTTCTCATTTAACCACTTTTCCCAATGCTACACTTGGTTATTTTCTAAAAATTCCAGGTTATGGTAGTAGGACAAATCCAGACTTTTTCCCCCCTCATGTCGATGTTTTATGCTACTAATTGTGGATTTAAGTCAAATGCTAAATGTATATCAGAGGACTCATTTATTGCTTTTTGTATTCTTTACTTTCAACATAAAATATCTATTAGGCATACTCATTTTGAAAATCCAAAGTTTGATTAATTTATAGGCATTCAAACCTCTAATGCATACAATAAATGTGTCTGTGATGTCACAACGGGCAGCACCATGAGTTGAGATTCAGATTAATATGAACATCAATCAGCTTGAAATATATTATTTGTAAGCAGTTAAAATTTACATTTTAAACTGATTAAAATAGTAACATTTTCTATAAGACAAGGTTTTGAAAAAATACAAATTTAATGATGTCTGTTCACGTCAGGACTCAGAACGGAGTACCCAGTATTCAAAGCAAGACAGACAGTGGGGTTACTTAAAAAGCATTTCTTACATTCTTACAAAAACAATCTAGAATAGGTAAATATGTATTAAATCAAGTGTATTTACTCTTAATCTGAGTAGGTAAATCAGATAGTTTGCTAATGGAATGAGTATGTTTACTCTTAAATAAGATAATTAGATAATATGCACTTGAAATAAGATAATGCAATTGTTTTTTTTTATTTTAAGTGTAAATTGTCTTGTTCCATTGGCAAAATTTCTCTTTTACCTCCTCAAACCTAGAACAAATGCACTTATATTAAGAAAAAATTACTTATCTAGATTTCGATTTTTGTTTTTTGTCTTCCAAAAAAATAAATACTCCTTAGCAGCAACTGATACATTCTATCTAGGGTGGCCCTAAATCCATGCTGGTATCATTTTTAGATACACAGGGAGGGTTTTAAATGGTCTTAAATCAAAAATATGATCGTGGAAATGAGGTGCACCATCAATGCTTTAATGATGTTGGGGGGGTGGGCGCTTTTTGGTTGTTGCTAACTATATTACCTATCACCATTAATTTAAAATCCGCATCTCTAATTAGGATTTGTTATTTTCAAATATGTTACTAAAACCTGCTTTGCATTTTTTATTAAACCCTTTAAAGCCAGATTAATTTTAATTAGATCGCAATTTGTTAAACCTCAGAATTGAGAGAAGGTCTTGCTTGAAGCTTTAAATATGAATTTTACTAGAATGAATTTCTTGCAGGTGTTTGAGGCTGAGTTAGTTGCTCTTCTGGGAACTGTTGAAGTGAAAATGTGAATTTGCAGCTTAATTACCGGAATCATTATGCAGAAAGCAGAATAACAGTAGCTGTGAGTTTGACACTGATTAAACTGTGGTGATATTTGCATAAAAAGCCTGATCGGTGGCTGTTAAGTGGATCCGTGTCAGCGTGTGAGTGATCGTTAGAAGTTTATCTTTTCATGTATTAATGTTGGTCATTTACTAATGAAAGACAGACAACTGCTCCTCTTTGTGTTTTCCCAGAAGAGACACTAAAGGAGGTTTCCTGTCATCTGTAGCATTACAGCTTTAATAATTTATGAGTCATATCAGAGCACAGACTGTGGGCCTAGAGAGGAGAGTCTTACAGTGATTTACTGGTGTGGAGAATAGGAAGCTGTCATCTCGAACCTCAGAGAGCAAACAGCTGCTTCATGAGTTTGCTCTTCAAGTACAAAAGGAGCTTCAGCTCGTGATCTTTACTTTGAAAGGTTGTCATGTTTGAGCTATGGGAACAACAGAATCCCATCTGAATGAAAAAGAAAAGCATCATTAAAACTCCTCGTTACACAATTCCTCCTAACTTACTTCTTCATTTTCAGCTGAAAAGTTTTTCTTTGAAAATCATGAAACTTGAGAATGTGTGGTTAATTCACTGCAGGGTCGGCTGCTGGAAACCAAAGAAAGCATTTGCTTCATTTTGAATTTATATGCAGACCCATGAAATATTAGAGCTTATGTCTCTTTTTAACCCTGTGGGAAAAAGGTTTTACTTACAATGGGAAAAAACGATCTAGAAATAAGTAAAAATGTCTTGAATTAAGTGCATTTACCCTTAATTTGAGTAGGTAAATGAGATAGTTTGCCAATGGAATGAGTATTTTTACTCTTAAAATAAGATGATTAGATAATATGCACTTGAAATAAGACAATGTAATTGTGTTTTCCTATTTTAAGTGTAAATTGTAAATTGTTCCATTGGCAAAATATGTCTTTTACCTCCCCAATCCAAGAAGAAATGCACTTATTTTAATTTCAATTTTTTCCAATGTAGTTTTTATCACACACTGGAAAAATGATCAAGAAATAAGTAAAAATGTCTTTAATTAAATGTATTTACCTTTAAGTAGGTAAGTAAGATGATTTGCCAATGGAATGAGTATTTTTGCTTTTAAAATTAGATATTTAGATAAAATGCACTTGAAATAAGACAATGCAATTGTGTTTTCTTATTTTAATTGTAAAATGTCTTGTTCCATCTTTTACTTCCTTAATCCTAAAACAAATGCACTTATTTTAAGAAAAAAATGACTTATCTAGATGTTAGATTTTTTTCCAGTGCAGCTGTTTGGAAGATTAAAGCACGCTATTTTTCCTTTGACTGTATCTTTATTTAAAAAAGAATATATATATATATATATTATCATATTTTCATGTGTATGTCTCCAGGAGGCACGGCGTCCAGACAGAGGGGTTTCCGAGGCTGTATCCGCTCTCTGCAGCTGAACGGAGTCACTCTGGACCTGGAGGAAAGGGCAGAGATCACGCCCGGGGTTCGACCCGGCTGCCCCGGTCACTGTAGCAGCTACGGCTCCCTGTGCCAGAATCAGGGACGCTGTGTGGAGAAAACCACCGGCTTTCATTGTGACTGCAGCCTGTCTGCTTACATCGGAGCCTTCTGCCATACAGGTACGCAGAAAACAGAGGTGACTTTAAGTCTATATTTGAGCAGAAAACAAGAGCTATAGAGCTGTAATCAACATTTCCCTCTCACACCAAGGTGAACTGTGTATAATAGTGAATAAAGATAAAAAAAACAAGCTTTATTTCTTAGTTCATATCTTGCAGAATGACCCACAAATCTGTGATATCTATTTAAATTCTATATTTACTTATAGACAAAGACCCCAATCACAGTAACAAGGATTATACACTTATAATAAGAATTTTGACTCTGATGAGATCTAATTTCTATTTTTTCATTAATCTGATGTAATATTCTTATCTTAAATGTTGTAATTCTACATGACATCAAAAACTAATCATAGTTAACAAAAATGAAGGCTTTAAAACATCAGACTGTGTCTAATTACTATTGTGTTTTTTCTAATTGAACAGAGTTACCAGGAAGGTTTTAAACGATATCCTGTTTTATTATGTATGACTATTTTTAAGTTATTTAGCAGTTTTTCTCCTGAAGAAACATAGAAATCCCTCTTGAAACTTCCCTAAAGCTTCTACATCGTGCTTTTTATACCTTTCAAAATCACCTACAGGCAAATATATAATGAAACAACACCTTTAGCACTACATGGGTATTGCTTTTTAATAAAATATGGTTCTTTTCTTCCAACCCTAAAGAAAAAACACTTGCCTTCAAATTGAAGCCAACTCCCCCCGTTTCATGACCTCGCCTTATCATGCCAATAGGAAGGTTGAACAAAGTCAGAGACCACTCGCTGCCAACAACAGATTTTCCAGACTTAGACATAATCTAAAAGAGAGAGGTTTCTGACCTGTTTTGATTAGCTGCCAAAAGAGAGACCTCATCTTAACTTTGCACTCTGCTTCACATCACTCCTTCCTGATAGGAGATAGTGGGCATATTTTGCAGTCAGATCAGCATACCCCATCAGACCACCATAACCATAGTCAATACCCACTTTCCCTTCAGTTTATCCCTTTACTTTATCCCTTCAGTATATCCCTTTAGTTTTGTACAAAAAATACACTTTAAACTACCTCAATGGGCGTTTATCCCTTCAGTCATGTATAAAAAAACAATTTACTTACTTACTTTTTGGTGTTTTTTGAAGCGTGTGGAGATCCGACCTTAAATATTTTTTTGTACATGACTAAAGGGATAAACAGGACTAGCATACGCGTATGCAAATCTGAGATCTTGAGCATGTGTATTGACTATGGATATGCTGATCTGACAGAATGCCGGCACTGCGTGGTTAAGGTAGCTGGTTCCAGGAGTGAGCCATGTTATTTAGATGGCTTCCACCTGCTGATTTAAATAGGTCAAGGAGGTGCTGCTACACTGACAGCAGGACTCATGTGGATTACGCACAGATGCATAAATCAAGAGAAAATAAAATAAGATAGAATAGAATAAAATATAATATAATAGAACAGAATAGAATTAAACTCTATTGTTATTACACTGTCACAAGTACAAAGCAACAACATGTAGTTTGCCTCTATCCAGAAGTGCTATACAGGATATAGATAAGTATTAACATGTGGGCATGGACTATTCAGATTATACAGGAAAGTTGGAATATGGATTATATGTATATATATTAGGGGTGGAACGGTTCACAAAATCCACGGTTCGGTTCAGTTCATGGTTTCGTGGTCACGGTTTTCGGTCCGGTATATGTTTATTGTTACACCGAAAAATAAAAAAATTAATAGAAATTAATGAAAAAATAAAAATTAATGAAATTAATGGAAAAAAAAATTATGAATTGTAATTATTTTTAATGATCCGCAGAAACCATGGATAATTTCCGCAGGTTCTGCTGCTTTGAATTTAATCATCTCGCGCATGCCCTCTATCATCTCCAAGGAACTCAGAGCGGAGCGGAAGGGAGCAACAGCGGAAGCCCAGACCGCCTGCAGGGCGGAGAGCTGACAGAGTATGAGGGATTTCGGGGTTAGCATGACATGTTGGTCGTGTTGCTGTTAGCATGAACAAAACGTGTTGCACA
>NW_015150470.1:2265058-2279984 GCF_000732505.1 Cyprinodon variegatus
AATATATATATATATATATATATATATATATATATATTAGGGTTGTCAAAAGTATCGATACTCAAAAAAGTATCGAATACAACACTCATTTTCAAAAGTATCGATACAGTGCTACCACCAGTGGCACCTAAACAGTCATTCATCTTATGCGCAGATTAGAGGAAAATGCACTTTCTGAACACTGTGTGATTGAATAATTCTGTGCACTTTTCGGTTTCAGACTTTTTTCTGTAACAGATGCAGCTGCTGAGAATTATTTTTGGTTTTTAACCGGTTTGGCTAGCGTCATTGTTATGTGTGCAAAGCATAGCCAAGGAAGATAACACTTAATTTTAATTTTGTAAGTTTTTTTTATCAAGCTTTCTTAATATTGTACACAGCATACAACCTCAAAATATTGTTTATTGTATTTATTTATCTATTTATTGTATTTTGTTTAATAATGAAAACATTTCTGTTGAATTTTGGAGTCTTTGCTTGTGGTATCGAAAATGACATCGAGTATCGAATATTCTACATAGTATCGGTATCGAGTTGAAAAGTTTAGTATCGTGACAACCCTAATATATATACAGTATATATATATATATATATATATATATATATATATATATATATATATATAAGTGAAAAGTAAGTGGTGTTGGATCCGTATGTCTATGGTTCCATTATGTGCATGATTTTGATGGAGGAATAGAGTTATGACAGTTAAAAAATCAAAAAGCTGATTTTGCATGGTGTATGCACTTTAAATCAGTTCTCAAATCTTTCTTAATTAGCTCTTATTTAATAATAAAAAGACAGAAATAAATACAAATTTATAATGGACAGATTTTTGTATTGAATAATCAGAGAACAGGTTTCTGCATTACTTCACCTCTGTTTCAGAAGGTGTGTTATGGTCTGTCTGACTTTTTTTTTTTAAATAAACTCTTTTTTCTGCCATTACTGCCACTGAGAACAAAGTGATTAACAATGCACTTTTATTCTGGCAATCCATAAGTCCTTTAAGTTGAGAGAGTCGAGCTGTCTGTGTTTTGGAACGACCCTCTTAACCCACCACCCACCAAGTATTGACATGCGTTGTTCCTGCTGCACTCATCTCCTGCTGCACACTGCAGGTTTTCTTTATGAGTCACACTAACATACTCACTGAATAATATTTTACAAAGAAATCACAATTTCCTGGTGAAATAACATCTAAATCGTCTTTAAAAACATACCTCCTGTATTTACAAAAATGTTTTTTCCCGACTAAACAACCATATAATGTTCCAACAAAAGCAGATGTAGTGCACTGATAAGCTGCATTAAACTACCTGCTGTTTTATTTGCCTCATTTGCAGATTTCTTCAGTTATTGATTTTTTTGTCAAACTTTATCTAATATCCTGTATCAGCTAAAGTAAATACAACAGGCAGATTTAGAGCAGATTAATCTTTCATCATTTCTTAATCCAAAGTTAACTCAAAGGCAAAAAGCCATTGAACCAGCCAGACCTTTGTTAACATAAATTACTTGTAAGTTACAGCAGGTTTGATTGAAATTTACCATTTGCCAGAGAAAGGCCTGATTACTGCAAAGTTTTTAGAATCAAGAAATGTGTGACATGTTTGTTAAAACATTAAAAGAAGCAATGCATTAACTAGATATTAAAGCAGCACAAAGTATCACAAAAGTAACATTCTAGCTTAATAAATGCACTTCCATGTCCCTGTGATGGGATCTTATACAACTGGACAAAAAAAACCCACGTAAAATCAGCTTTTAGTGCCAGTGGGAACGGCTCACTGAATGATGTTGACCCACGGTAAGCGACTCGGCAAGCGACTTGAGTCAAATCGGCATACAGGGGGAACATCAGACTTAACTACCTCTAAAACTGTGGAATTAATTATGAAATATGAAATGGTTTAAATTAATTCAGTGTACGTTTAGACCATTTTTGTTTGTGAAAAATTATGCTTTTTAAGAAATGTAACACAAAGATTTACAGTCAGTAGACCATGTAGACCAGTGGCAGCTGGTAGTTTTTTTTCTAGGGGGGTCTATAACTTCAAAATATATCAAAAAACTATTAAATGTACAATAAGGTATCACACCAGTATATTTATATGATTGCCAACAACGATAAACAACATTAAAATGTTCTGAAAAGTGCTTTAAAACAGTGCTCTTTATCCATGCTGGGTCAGATCCTGACCTTTGAAAAAGGAGGCAGGGAAAGCAGAATAAAGCTTTAGCCTCACTACATGCAGTTAGCCAAGCCTTGTTGCTAAATAATTATATAAACCTGTCAATCAACCTCAATTTATAACAGATGACTGTGACGTCATGTGGGGGGAGGTGGAGTGAAAATAAATTTGCGTTCAGCTCTAGGCAAAGGAGAGCTGCACCCCAGGATGGTCCTATCATTGAAGAGGAGCTACTGGGCAAGGACAACTTTTACCGAGTCATTGGTGAAAGATTTTTGCACACCAGGGTGGAAATAAGTCACCAGTCTGATGACAAACAAAACAGCTTTACTCATCATTAAATATTAAACATTTATCTTGCAAAACTAAAAAATATATATTAATATATTGCAAAATAATTTTATTTTTTTGTGTGTTTCTATGTCTTAATCAAGTTAATTTGGTAAGTTGGGTGGCGCCCTCTATTGGCCAGTCGCCACTGATATAGACTATACTTTCATTCTTCTTTAAGTTAATAAATGTTAACAAAGTTATACCATTCAGGTGATTTTAGTTTAAGTTTAAAGAAGTAAACTACAATGTATTTCCAAACTAAGTCAACCAGCTGTAAGGTTCTACTGTTATTGGTCTCTGTGTGTGCGATGCATCGTAAACTCCATGTTTGCCTTTATCCCATAATTTCTGCACGAGAAATCAAAAGTATTCCTCTCCTGCAGCAGATTGGGCTGTACTTGATATAGAATTATATTTCAATTAACTAAGGCACTGACTGAAAGGAGGAAAGTTTTTATATGACCCTGTTATTGATAGATAGCAATGTTAAAGATGCTGTTATTCTGTGACACCATTACTCACATCACTGCTTTCTTTAAACACATTTTAAAAGATATTTTGGGCTTAACTTACATTTTGAGACTTATTCCAATCTACAACTGATGGACAGTTTAGGGCAGATTAAAGACAGAGGGATATTAAATTACAAACTTGAAATTTCTTTCCTTATAACATAGCTGATGGAAATGCTTTCATCTCTAGATATACTGTATTTTCCAAACTTATGAAAGCATCATGTAAGAAAATCTGAAGAAAAAGTCATCCTTCGCAGACTGGAGAGAGGTTTAAAAATCTAGTAAACAACATGACCTTTTCACTTAATTTACGTTTAATTACTGCCTGGACAAAACTGTAAATTAGAGGCTTAATAACATCACTGAACAATAAGTCAGCGACACTAATGTTATTAAACCTGTTCTGAAAATGTCAGCAATACCCCAGTTAACCATTTACAGGTAGAAATTAGTAACCTAAGTACTGTTTGGAAATGTCACTTCTGAAGACTTTGGAAAATTAACTTTGTCCTTTTATTATAGAGATAAACTCAGAATAAAATCTATGAGAAATAAAAAATATTCCAATAAAATTCTGATGGGAATCAAACGAATGATGAAAACAACTCGACTCCCACATCCCTGAAGCTTATACTTCCCAGTTATAGTAAAGCATTAAACGTTTAATTTTTTCAAAATAATAAAAGCTAGCTGTTGGAGATCATCCCTGTTCTAAAAAAGCACCTGTTTTCTGTGATGCTTCTGCATCTAACATTGTTTGCATTGCAGAAAATCAGACACATTCTTTTAAAGGGATCTCTTATGTCTTCCAGAGGTGTCAGCCGACTTTAAACCTACAACGTCTGTCAGCTACACAATCAAAGACCCCAAAGAGCTGAGCAGAAACAGCAGTTATTCGCCTTCATCCTTCCACCCTGACTCCATCCTCAGGGGAGAAAATGTCTCACTGAGCTTCAGAACGACGCAGAGTCCAGCTCTGCTGCTTCTCATCAGCTCCACCTTCACAGAGTATTTAGCTCTGCTCATCAACAGCCATGGTAAGCAGGATGCAAGTTCCTTAAACTCTTTTACTTTCTTCTCAGCTATGATATACGATTATATTCATGCCTTTATGTATCTGTCATATTAACACAAGTGCAACGATGAACGTAAAATAATAAACATGCAAAAGAAGTAATATGATACTAAATTGTTGCATCAACAATAAGATCTCTGTTTTCTAAATATTTGGCATTTACCAATTAAGTAAGTATTTTTGAGCATATTTATGACCATTAAATAAATATCAAAATAACAAAATCCGGAATGTTTGAGGTAAGTTTCTTTTCAGGAGTATAAAAAACATGAAAAAAAATATTTGGTGAAAGGCAACTTATAAACATGATGAATAATCGGTAAGTGACTTTAAGGCCCCGTCCACACAAAGTCAAAACGAACACGAAACGCTAATATTTTCCAGAACGTTTGTCTTAAAGACGGAGACGTAAAATAAATGTGATCGACCACACGAATGCATGAAAACGCTGCAAAATGTATGCCAGGCCTGTAAGTGGCGCTGTGGTGCCAAAGCAAAAATAGGCGAAAACAGGCAACGAAATGTTGGGCATGCGCACTAATATTTATACATGGTTGCCCTGCGGGTCCATTTTCGTGGTTCAGTCAAATTGAGGCGATGAACTATGTCGTCTACATTGCTCTGTTCTTCCTGGAGATATTCCAGAAGAAGAAGATTCTGTTGTAAGCCCGACAGCAGGGTGAGTAGCATGAGCAGCAACCATTCAACACAGTACGGCGCCATTGTTGTTGTGATACTGTGTCGCGCATGCGTGTTTAGAGGCGACGCTATGACGCATGCATGTAAGAAAAAAAAAGCGGTTAGAGCTTAAAGATGGAAACACGAAAACTGCGTTTAAAAATCTTCCCACTCTGAAGGCTTAAAAAAAAAAGATTGTTTAGAGACCCCCGAAATGCCGGCTTCGTATGGATGAGAGGCTGGTTTGGTGAAAAATGTGTGCATTTAGGCCAGGGTTTGACTTCGTGTGGACGGGGCCTAAGTCACCCAAGAAAATCAAAATGGAACAAGACAATTTACATTTAAAATAATAACAATTATTGCATTGTCATATTCCAAGTGCATTTTATCTAAATATCTTAATTTAAGAGTAAAAAATACTCATTCCATTGGCAAATCCTCCCATTAACCTACTAAAATTAAGGGTAAATACACTTGATTTAAGAATTTTTTTTACTTATTTCTAGATAATTTTTGCAGTGAGTTGTGTAAGTGACCTGTAGGTGGAAGGAAGAGTCTGTAGAGTTACACCCGAGATTTATATGGTTAACCTGTAGCTGGTAGTAACTTTAAACTTCAAAAGGACTTCTGTAATTTTTAGACTTGGTTACACTGTAAGATCTTTAAATGTATCATTACTTAACCAGCATATTTGGTTAAGTTCTAGTAACTAATATAAACACAGCAAAAATTATCTAGAAATAAGAAAAAATGTCTTAAATAAGTGTATTTACCTTTAATTGGAGTGGGAAGATAAGGTGATTTTCCAATGGAATGAGCATTTTTATTCTTTAAATAAGATAATTAGATAATATACACTTGAAATTAGACAATGCAATTGTTTTTTTTTGTTACCTTAAGTATAAATTGTCTTGTTCCATTGGAAAAGTGTCTAACCTCCTCAATTCAAGAAAAGGTGCACATATTTTAAGAAAATAAATGACTTATTTAGATTTCCATTTTTTGCTGTGCTTGTTTTTTTTTTTATGAATTTTAGAAAGAAGACTATTAATAATTCAAGAAGTGTAAAATTCAACCCCCATGTTCCTGAAGTATTATTACATTTAATAAAATACAGTATAAATTCTTTTAATCTTTTGGGGCCAGCAATTTCTTACACTTTATACTCAGCAACCATCTTTTTTTTTTTTATGTCAGCTCGAACAGCTATATATGCTACCCTTTACCTGTGTAACACCTGATGGGCTCTCCTGGGGGCACTATCTCCTGCTGTCAGAACTGTGCCCTAACTTGGCTAATCCAGCAAGTGCAAAGGTCCCCAGATGGATATGCCAGAATTCTTTATTTCATTAAAGTCGGGCAAAACTCTTCACTCATTTCTGTGCCTTTTTTGGGTGGTGCAGTCTGCACATCCTCTGCGACTCAATAAAACACTGTCACTCAAATCACATGAGAATATTTGTAATCGTAGCGTACCAACTGATCCAGACTTTGCAATACGAACTATTCAAAATAGAGCATCTAAGCATGCTGGAATGCAATGCCATACAGCTGCAAAAAATACCCAAATCTATACAGAGGAAGGTCCTTTTTCAAAATTCTTAACCCATGGAAAGATGCAAGAACAAGCAGCAGCATGACTGCATTCAATCAGCACAGGATGACTGACTGCAGCTTGCAGTATGATGGGAAGGTGATTTTAGACTCTACTTGGAGCAGCTAGTATGTCACTTACTTATGTTATAGTATACTAAGTATATGGTATGTTTTGCATGGAAATGGTTGCATAATGTTCCAAAAAAAAGAAAGTTAAAAACAATCCACTGGCCTTTGTTGTTTGAAATCCAAAAGAGATGCTGCAGAACACAACGTACATCTACATTTTATGGACTTGTGCACATTTTGGACAAAGAAAATAGGGGGTTTGAGAGGGACATGAAGGAAGCCATCTATGTTAAGAAAGAAAAAACAACCTTAAACAGATGGGTTAGACTCAGGTTTCAGCTTTTTAGAGCATACAACGCAGCAATTGAGTTGATCCCTTCCCTCAGACAAAGTCCAGTCGATTGTTTTTAACTTTCTTTTTTTGAAATGACTATGACCTGGATGACTGAGAATCTTCTCCAACAAGTTGCATACTGTTGTTTTAATTTAACATTTACTGTAAAAAGTTAAATAAGTTGTTTCTTTTTTCTGATTTTAATGTAGTTTGTATTTTTTATTCTTCACCACCCAAATGTAAGCCCTGACTTGGTCAGTAAAAAGCGTTCCTCTGTATTGGTTCTGAAAGCAGCTAATGTGCTGCATTGGAATAAAGTCCTACAAATAATGAGCTCTGGTTCACTTGTCCCAATAGGAAATCCTCCTACTGATAACAGACAAGAATTAAATCCATAATCAATACAAAAGTAATGGGGGGAAAAAAATCCACAATTAAGGTATCTTTTGATCCGAAACAGATCAATCTGACTTTATCTGTCCTGTATGAAGATCAAATAAAAACAAAAAGAAAATGTGTTTTTTAACAAATAATACATAATAATAAATGTGTAGCCATTTTGCAATATATTAGTTTAATTAGAGATAATTCTGAAAATATTACTCCTCATCAAATGATTATATTTCGATATAATTTTTTCATAAGTGTATGGAAGACCTGTAAGGTTCAAACAGTAAACCAGAAAATTCTTACAAATAATCCAGTCCTGGAAAGCTCTGGAAAGCAACCATTACCTTTTGGAAATGTTTAGAATGTATAAGAATTAACATATAAGCTCTTAGTAAGTTCCTTAATTTAACTGAGACGTTTTTAGAGTTATGTGTAAAATCTTCAAACTAACATCTTATATCTAGAAAGTAACTTCAAGTAAGTTCTATGAAATATCTAGAAGGTAACCTGTTAGGCTGATTTATGTACTTTGTAATTTATTCCTCCATGAATGTTAATATTTCTATGCGGTGAATTAGCTGTAATACTTTGTGTTCATTGTACATTAATTTCTTTGACAATAGTCTGAACCTGACCTGTACGTTTTAGAAGGTAATCTTACAGTCCACATAATTCAGGATCTTTTTATTGAAGCAGAATGCTGCAGGAATGAGAAAACACCCTGCTGTTAGCAGGCAGATGTCATCACTGCTTAAGGAAATGATTGAATACTTGTTTTCACTGTATGATATGTTCTGGTTCTGCTTCTGATGTGAGTTTCAGAGTCATGCAAGTTGAACTTCAGACTTTTATTATTCAGGAATCAAACACAAATAACACTTTGTAGCTTGTTTGGCTGTTAATGTTTTTTCCCTGCTGTTAATGACTTAGAGGAAGCTGATAGGAAGTGAGGCATTAAGATTTTGTGCTGACATCTTAAAATTAAAGCATCCAATTAGATCCCCAAGAGCTTTTTCCCTTGTTTTGCCCTCAGATAACCAAGACTTCAGATAAACCTCCTGTGCTTAGCACAAGTGCTTTACTGAAGGCCTTTTTATTTCAAATTAATGGAGCAACACCAGATAAAAGCCTTCATCATTTCCCAATATTACTCATAAACAAGTGGCGGGTTGTATTTTCAACGAGTTTAAAGGATTTATTGGAGTTTAAACAAACAGTAACAGGTTGTAGAGCAATGTACTGATAAAAGCATTACATTATAGCTGAAACTCTCAGTAATTATTAACTCTTTTGTTAAAGCTCCAATGTAATATATTTAAATATCAGGAGAAATAAATCCATTGTGTTATTGAGAGGGAATTATCCTCCCAATATAGCAAATGAAATAATTAGAGGACAGAAACAGACCTGTATTTAACAGATTAAATACATAATCCCAGCCTGTTGGCAGAGATTACATAGAACACCAAGGCTTTCTTCTCACAGAGGGAAAAAAAAACATTGAGTTCTAAAAGATGTTCTGACTTTGGACATTTAAATCAGTTGCTTGGCTAATTATTTTGTCTTGTTTTTTGAAGACGAGCTGGAGCTGAGATACAAGCTGGGCAGCAACAGAGAAGCAGACGTGCTGAGGAGCAGCATAAGGGGAGTGGCAAACGGGCTGCTGCACACTGTTAGCATCAGGAGGTCGGCCGACTCCGTGTCTCTGCAGGTAAAACCATCTCATTAAGGTGCTACACACACAGAGCAGCACCTGAATCCCTGTAGGTTTTACTCTTTTTTTTTCTGTTTGCTTCTGTTTGGGCTCCAAAATCTTTTCAAAACACATCAAAGCAAATCTTAGTCTTGTTTTTATTGATAACTTTGGCGAAGCTATGCCTAAATATAGGCTGGTCCTAAACTCTTTCTTGTTTTTGTTTTTTTTTTATTCCACCTGAAGAAGAACAGATGACCTCCCATATATCTGTCTTAGATGGAGACTTGAGCACTTTAGTAATGACTAAGGTTTTGTTTGGAGGTTTTTCTTGTTCTTTCAGTCCAATATCAGCCAAAAAAAATATCTAGCCTACATGTAAAAACCTCTAAAACCTAATAGTGTGCTGATAAAACCCCTCTGCTTTCTATGGTGCTGAATCTGTGACATCAAATGTGAGATTTCGCTTTGAAAAATGAAACACTGAAAATTCAAACTTTGAAAAAGTAAATATTGAAAAGTCAGTCATTGAAAATTCAGAATTGCCAAACTAGTACCAGTTTGTGTTAACATCACAGCTCTGCAGTGACACTGACATCATCTGTCAATGAAAAACTTCTGCAGCTAAAATTATTCACTTTTGCTTCTATATTCTTTTAGAGGGAATTTTGAATTTTCAGTTTTTTAAATTTTCAAAGCCAAATCTTACATTCAATGTTAATGCAAGCAGTCATTAATTTAGCTCCATACACTTATATTTAAGGTTTGTGTAACCTATTAATCAATATGAAATGGGTCTGTTGTTACCATTATTATTTTTTTTTTGTTCTCTGAATATTATCACTTTATCAAGCCTTTTCTAACATTCTCCACAACAAAATAACTAATAAAAAGAATGTATGATTTGTTCTAATATAGTATTGGGTCAATGTTGGTATTGGTCAATATTCAAAGCTGCAATAACCGTATCAAATCAGAAATTAAAATGCTGTATCGGGACATCTGCATAAAATCAGCTGAGGTTTTGCTTAGTCTATTTGAGCAGAGACAGTTTACCATAAAATACAACTCAGATTTAGTTATTAAAATGAACTGATTAGATAATTCCAATCTGATTATTCATAATGTCCAATACAGTCTATTCATACAGTGAGATTGGGACCAAATTACACACAGACCAATTTGGTCCAAAGAGTAAGATGAAATTCAAAAGTCAGTTTCTTAGAAACCAGTAAAGGGTTATCCATCTTAATTAGACCAGGTGGTTTTATCCAGTTACTGACTTTGTGACAGTCCCTCTTTCTGGAAAAGCACACGGTGACAGTGGAGAGAAACAACTTTGTTTTAAAAGCAGAGTAGCTCACTGCAGAACCAGCCTCCGTCAAATCAGCTAATGTCTAGTTTATCTCGAAACATTTCCTTTATTTAACTTTTTTTTAAGCACTGTGTCCCACACTTACTGTTTTGGTCACAAAAGTTAGAAAATGGGTCTTCTCACATGGATGAGAGCTGCAGTCAGAGAGACTTGAGAAGGATACAGGCCTTATCTGCAGTGACTGCCGATGATTTAGGAGACAGGAAGGAGAAACGCAAAGATAAAAGAAGTACTTTCTACAGTATGGACATAGAACCCAAATTTAATTGTATCCATTTTATTGAAAAGGTTTAACATTACTGCAGAAAATTGATAGGTGGACACCAAAGCATATAAATTTAGCTGAGCGCCGCAAAATTCTCCTCAAATTTTCAGGAGAAGGCATTTTCTGACATTTTTCCTTTATGTTATGATGCCAGGGCCCTGGGACACACGGCGTTAATGATACTGTGTATTGTGTATTGTCTTATTTAACTGGCTGTTAAATTATCGCACTGTTTCCCCAGCTCTCAATGTAACATCTCGCTCCATTCATGTTGCCCCGTGTTTCCTATTTAATTATCAATTTTTTTTACTAGACTACATTAAAAAGGTAATTTCACATCCCACTACAAATGAGATAATAGCGTATAATGCATCTATGCGATCCATTTTCAAAAACAGGCTCTTACCACAATGATCACTTTATGTAAACCCACTCTATTTAAGTATAGTTAGTGTATGTTTTTATGATATTCTATTCCACTTTTTATGACACAATATGCAGTCCTCGTCCCGGCGATTCCGTGGTAAAGCTGAAACATAGACTATAACAGATTATAGGCCCAGATTACAGCATAGACATTGGTCCTAGGTTTTAAGTCAAACATGACTTTAAATAAAGTCGGAGTGAACAGCTGCATAGACAAATCCTTTCTCCAGCCTTTGAATTGAAAACCGCTCCGCGCTCCAGATATTTATTCCGCTCCACCCCACTCACATGCTCTGGTGGACACATCAACAGAGCAAAAGGTTCATCCTTTACTCTAACAAAGTAAAAGTATCAAACATGCATTTCCCTCCTGTAAGTTAACATCCGTAAAACTTGTGTTAGTGTTGATATAAAGGACGTAGTGATATGGCCGATATGGCTTTCTACTTAGGATGGCATCTTAATAGAGGACGGCTGATAAGACCCCACACTGTCGGTTTTGTCTATTACCCTGTAACTGTAAGTCTCTAATTGATTTAACCTCTGAGGCAGGATTATTGATGAGGGAACCAGGTGTTGTCTCTGTTGCACCAAATGCAACCTATTGAGGTTTTAGCATCAAGTTCATCTCAAATACGTGGACTGCTGGTAGTCATGTTTCAGCGCATTAGAAAAAAGGCTAACTCTGTGGAGTTATACGAAAAACACCAACTACATAATGGATGCATGAACAGAGCAAACCTCCTAAATAGTCCTATAGTTGCAATCTGAAGCATGACTCACAAGTTAAATGTTAAAAAGACAATCATCAAACTATCTGGAAAAAAGAAAATATGATCAACTGGTGGCTTTTTCCACCTGAAGAGGTAGGAGGATAAAAAAAAAGCTGTAGACCTTCACCAATGCTGGGAAGCAGCAGCATATAAGGCTTCTGTTTCCTCCAGAAGGCCCACACTACAGCCTGAAGGACCACATGCCTGAACTCCAAACCATACACCGGTGCCAGTCTGAAATGAGGGCTCCAATTCAATTTTAAACCAACACTAAGTAACTTTTCAACCTACATAAAACCAAAGTAAAATATTTCTTTCACACAGCCAGTGGAAACAGAAATGTAGTTCTTTACCTGCTCCTCATGGGAAATGCTGTCTTCCTTCAGGTAAAACAACACAGCTTTTGTCCACAGATGGGAGCCAAAATCGACCAAAACTGAAGTTTCTTTAGTACTGCTTTCACTATTTAAATGAGCCCAAGAGGTTTAGGAAGAATAAAACATTGTGCAGAAAAGAACACAAGGTGAAGACTTGAGCATGAGACTGGCTTTATGACGCTCTGGGTCTGGGAACCTGTAGCCTGAGGAGGGGGAGATGGATTCAATCCGGTGTCAGGAACGACAAACAGGACAAGGATTCTAAGCATATCTCTGGCAACCAAGGCTTGATTCCATGAGAGATCTTCAAAGATTCCTCCTCACATGTAATCTTAGGAGCGTCAAGCTATTTAATTTGATATCTGCAGTGTGGGCTGACTTATATTAGA
The DNA here is from genome assembly GCF_000732505.1 of Cyprinodon variegatus. Taxonomy (NCBI): domain Eukaryota; kingdom Metazoa; phylum Chordata; class Actinopteri; order Cyprinodontiformes; family Cyprinodontidae; genus Cyprinodon; species Cyprinodon variegatus. The sequence continues at coordinate 2,277,542 of NW_015150470.1, forward strand.
TACCCCGACCTGCATTTACATCCAAATTATGCGATTTTTTATGGATGGTTACGTTTTGTCCAGTTGAATTGATTCATCTGCCTACAGAGTCTGCATAGATGCACATGCTTGTGCTCCTTTTAACATGCAGATTTATGGGTAAAATGTTGGCGTGTGTTGCTGTGAACCGGCAGCTGCCGCATCGGCTGGGTGGAGGGCATGCTGATGTAAACGAGATGTAAATCTGATTAACACTAAACCTGCTCAGTCTTCATTTGGCAATGAGGTGCACATTTCAAGGGCTTGTAGACTCATGCAAATATCCGAGGGGAGTACCAAGAAACATTTTATTCATCCATGTATTAAATTTCTACTCAGCACTTTTGTGTCACTTCAGCTTGTGTCCAAGAAGAAGCTCTGACAGGGCAGCCATATGTGGTGAAATATGAAGCACCCTAATCATATCTGGACTTACTGAATCACCGATCTTGTTAACAACTTCGGATGATATACGAGGGGAAATGCATCTACGGAGTACCCAGCAGTCAGTGGGTATGTGTATGTGGGTGTATGTTTAATTATAAACACAGTGAGATAAATAACAAGGTGACCTCGTCTCGCCCCGGTGCTGCCTCCTGATTCATGCCGTTTGTGAGGTTCCAGTGAAATATGAGCCTCATCTTATCCGTTTATATCGTCCTGAATTGTTTTATCTTTACTCGTCTGCATTAAAAAGCAAGAGGCATGAGGTGATCGTGGGGAAAATTATCTCTGCAGTCGTTTGCAGCAGATTTACATTTGCCGCATCTCCTAATGCGTTTTAGGCATATATTTTTTTTCCTTCCTCCTTTCAGATAAGAAATATCTTCAGCCTGTTTCTTCAGCATAAATACTGAGTATTATTCTTTTTATCTTTCAGATTGATGATAATGCCAGAGAAGACTTTAACCTCAGCTCCGCTGAAGAACTCAGCAGCCTCAAGTCTCTTGTTCTGGGTCAAATACAGGGTAAGTTAGGTGCTGAACACTGTGTGTTTAGTTAAGAGGCTCTTTGACTTATTAGAATAACATCTCTGGGCTGTTTGGCCTTGTTTCTCCTTCAGTTAATATAGATGTTATCTCCAGGACTGATTCAAAGGATTTGGTAGAAAAGTCTGAGGCCAAAACAGAAAGTAGAAATTAATCAATCCTTACCAATTCGAGGCTATGAATCTTGTATTACCTTGCTTTTATTATATTTCTGTTGATCAACGAGACATAGTGAAAATCTAGTTTCATTTTCAGATTTTGTTGCCTAAATTATTTAAAAGTGTTTTTAACGAGTGCTACAGACTTTAACCTAATTTTGCAGTAAATGGCTCGCTTTGTATTTTCCTTCCAAGAAGACAGACTTTATTATAGTATTTTGGGGTGAAATATTAGCTTTTCATAGTTTTTGTCTTTTGGATTTGTATTCCTTTTTTCAGTCACATTTTTGAGGCTAATTATGGTAAAATATTTTTAAAAATAGGAAGGTAGATATTTGATAAAAGAAGATCAGGCTCAAAGGATTTTCTATAGAAGATTAAACGGATTTAAAAGAAGGAACCCTGCATATTTTTCATTTGAACTTTCTATAGGTTTTGCAGCTTCAAACTTATAGATTTTTTCTGCATTTCTTATAAAGATCTGAATTTTGTGTTGAAGTACAAATCGTTACCTTGGAAATTCTTTTTACAGCCTCATTATCTGGTCTATAAATCAGGAAACACAGTTTGTTTACTGATTTGTAGGTCTTACCTAAAAAAAGGGGACAAATCCTCGCTACTTCTCCTATCTAGCAATGCCTATCCCAATCCTGACCAATCAGACAATTGATCTTAGACATGTTGCAAGGAGAGAGATCTGCTCAGACACTGTGCTGAGAAAAAGCAGTGAGAACACCCATACTCCCTTAAGGCTAGTTCAGAGACACGAATAACCCTAACAATCATATTTTTGGACTATGGGAGGAGGCCAAAATACCCACAATTAACAGGGAGAAGATTCAAACTCCATGCAGAAAGATCCTAGGGTGGTATCGAACCCAAGACCTTTATAATACAATGCAGTACAGAGGTACAAACTGCACACCATGAAGCCTTTCCATGTTGAATTTAAGTCAAATTCAGATGAAAATTAATCACACAAAGGAGGTACGATGGATCTACCACGTAACACTTAAGTGAATTTTTACCTAAAAATTCCATCCAAGCCTCTTGGATCTCATCGGATGTATTTAAAGCAAATACAGAACTAATATATACCTGAACATGTGTTTGCAGAACCAAGGGTGTAATGGGAATATTAAGATTACCATCATCCATCCATTCATTCATCCATCCATCCATCCTCGCATTCATCCATCCATCATCCACCCATTTATCCATCCATCCATCCTCGCATTCATCCATCCATCATCCACCCATTTATCCATCCATCCATCC
>NW_015150470.1:2281153-2283386 GCF_000732505.1 Cyprinodon variegatus
AACAGCCAGGTTTAAAGACAGCAGCATCATGCTGTAGGCATGCATGTCTTCTATTGAATTTAATAATCTAATGAAACACAGTTGAGGGAATCCTGATAGGCTGCAAAAATCCTGAAACTGGGATGGAGCCTCATATTTTGCCCTAATGCCAGCCAAAGCTACAATGCAAGAGGATTCGTGTGTAAGGCCGGTATAAAATCTGATGATAAACTCAAACTAATTTGCAAAAAACATTTGCAGCAAGTCTGGTATTTAGATATGCAAAACAAATGATCTGTGACTGAGATTTCAAGAGGTGCTTCTCCGCTTTATTGGCTCATGGGGTATGAATTAGAGACTGACATTTTTTCGGGAATCCCACGGGTCACGGGATTCCCGTGGGATTCCCGTGGGATGGGAGTCAGTATTAGTAACGATCACGTGATTGGGACGGTACAGGATTAAACATTAACGGGAGCAGACGGGAGCGGGAGCAAACCAATAGTAACTAAAAAAAACTAGGATCGCTGCCAAAAAATAAAATAGAAAGAAAAAAAATCCAGTACTGGCGCCGCCATTTTGGAGTTTTTTTCCTAGAAGCCTACACTATAATACGAGTCTTCAAAACTACATGACCCAAAAACCAACAGTGTTTCCGTTCTGAGTTTTTCACCCGCACTCAAAAACAACAAGAATGAGAGTGGCGCAGAAGCGGGAGTCATTCTGAATGGGAGTGGGATGGGAGTGGGAGTAATTTCACCAGGAGTGGGACGGGACAGGATTTAGATTTTTACTCTGGCCCGGGATCGGGATGGGACACAATTTTTTTCTGTGGGAGTGGGACGGGATAGGAGTTAAAAACCACTCCCGTGTCAGTCTCTAGACTAAAAAATATGCAAACATAACCCCTCATTCAGCAAAGCATATATCAGATTGATGTAACTCAAAACTTGGTGTTGTACAGTTTGGTTGAACCCTGTCATGTCCGAATGTGACCCACCATCTCAGCTCTTGAGCTGGAGCAGGCAGAGTCAAATCAGCATCAGAAAAAGCAGCAGTGAGCTGAATTTTCTGTCGTTTCCTTCTAAGCTCATCATCCATCAGGCTAACTAATGGAGCCGGAAAGAACACAGGGAGACCTGAAGAGATGGAGAGAGGTGATGTAGCGAGCAGAGTAGCAGCTAAAACACTGCTGAAATGTTTCCTGCTGCCCTCATCAACATGCAGATGTGTTCAGGTAGCAGTCAGCTCTCAGTCATCTGATCAGACACTGATGCAGCTGTTTATAGCCGTCATGTCGTCTCTAACAGCTGCTGTTTATGCTGCTGCGAGGGAGGGCAGATAAAAGATGGAGGGGGCCTGAGTCAGTAAAATCAACAGATAATGGCAGAGAGGGAAGATTTGTCTCATGGAATAATGGATGCAGAGTTCACGCTGAATGTTTGATAGCCTGTCAGCTGATTTGAATGTTTTTATGAACTAATGTGAGTAATAAAATGAATCGATGAGCTCTGGAAACAGCATGAAGTGAAACAGAGTCTGTTTACTTGTTTGTGCATTTTTTATTATAGGCCAAAGGAGTTTGAAACATTGTGAAAATCTTTTTTGAATCCTCAGATTTGGATGACTTGGATCCGGATCTGGCCCGTCTGGGATCTCTTGGTTTCACAGGCTGCCTTTCAGTGGTTCAGTTTAACTCCATCACCCCCCTGAAAGCAGCTCTGCTGCACCCGGAAACCAGCCCTGTCCAAGTCCTCGGACCTCTCGTCCGGTCCAACTGCGGCTCATCAGTTTCAGCCAATCCCTACTCGGCTGAGAACACGCGCCACCTATCAGGTAACAGGATGACTGTCACTTGGGTAACACAACAGATGATTACAAGGCTTCTCATTATTAGAAAGATAACTTTAAGGTCTGCAGGCCACATTCAACCCACCTTACATTTGCATCCTGTAATAATTCTCTTTTTTTTTTTAGTTTTTTTGGAACTTGTGGATGTTTTTTTTCAACTGTAGAATGACAGGAGAGGGGGTATGAGAGAGGGGAGAGACATGCGGCAAAGGAACACAGGTCGGATTAGAACCTGGGTTGGCCGCGAAGAGGACTAAGGACTCCTTACACGGGTCATGAGTATGGAGGATAAAAAGTGCCAAAATTAAATAAATAAATACAGCATTAAATAAATAATTAAATGTGTCAATAATTAACTAAATGTGGAATTAAATAAATAAATGTGAATGTGTCAATAATTAAC
>NW_015150470.1:2284753-2287320 GCF_000732505.1 Cyprinodon variegatus
TTAATTATTGACACATTCACATTTATTTATTTAATTCCACATTTAGTTAATTATTGACACATTTAATTATTTATTTAATGCTGTATTTATTTATTTAATTTTGGCACTTTTTATCCTCCATACATGCGTGCTCTCTCTTTATTTATTTAATCAAATGAAATAACACTTTTTTTTCTTGCTAATTAAACTACACATCCCATAATGCAACACAATTTGACTACTTGATTTAGATGCATCGCAGAAACCTATAGGACTTCCTGCGTTGCAAAGACTTAATAGACCCAGCCACACCAACGGTGCACATGTTGCTCCTAAAATTGCTGCGCTGGATGATGGACTTACAACTGTTTTGTTGTCCATTCGTTTTTTTTATGTGGAGAGAGCATGTGCAAACAACCAGATGGCCTTCATTGAACTGCGGTATAGCAGCACATTCAAGGTAAAATATGACTCAGTGGGTCCCACATAGTTTTCCTTCCTTGTTTCTTAATTAATTTCCCAACCCAACCTCCAGGCTGCCTTCATGCTCTGCATGTTTGGTGTGGCAGCAACAACCTGTTTGAGCCACTTTATATTTTTTCTCTCTGGTAAGGATAAACAGGAAGACACACTTAAGCTAAATCACTGATCTGCTGCTCCAAAATACTTACACCCTGAACATCAGATATATACTTGCCAGAAAGAGAAGATAACATGTCTTTTAAACTGTTTGTGTCAGAATCTGCAGGTTAGTATTGGTTTTGAGTTGGTAAGTTATGACTTACCATATTCTTTCCTTACTTTTGCCAGTTTTTTTTGTGTTTTGTTTATTTCTCTTTTTTTACATCTTTTTTTAGTTGATTTGGTGTTTTTGTTCTCTTATTTCTGTCTGTAAAAAGGTTCTCTTAGCTTCTTCCTTGCAATTTTCCCTCTTTATAATAATATCTCCGTCAACCAAAGGCTCTTTTATCCAGTAGATTCTGTTCACCTGTGCCTCCTTGCTTTTGCCGTTGTCTGCACCTGTTTTCTCCATTACTGAAGCCTTCATCGTTGTGAATCATAGTTGTCAGTATTGATTGGGTTTGTAGTTTTTGCTTCATGTCTCCCTGCCAGTTTCCCCGTTTACCAGCAACTATATTTGCATTGAATTTTAAAACTTACAATGCTTCCTCTGTCTGCGCTTACTGTAGGTCCAGAACACCAGAATTTGACAGTTTTTATGACTCCAGTAGCAGTTGAGATCAAAATCGCAATACTGTTAAAATCTGTTTCTCATTCAGCTGAAACACTGAGGAAGAAAGTGTTGCTGTAGAATCTGATAAACATGTAGGATGAACGATTCGAGGGAGCTGTTAATATTTATTTTTGATGACGCAATTAGAGGGTTTTAGTCAATAGTTTTCACTTACAGAGGAGTAAACACAATGCTAAAGAAAACTTTGTAGTGTTTGAGCATATTTATGCTCACAAATGACATCTGGAGGAAACTCAATGGTCTGGCTGTTGACTCCCCTGGAACTATATCACATCCATTGCATAATCTGTGTTACTTATCCATTAGCCTTGGATGTTTCCTTGATAAAGTCTAGTGCAACAGTTATTGCATAATTCTGAAAAACCAAGTGTTTCAAACAGAAAAATAGTTTTTTCTTGGGTTACAAATTGTTATATATTTGTATTAAAAAATGTCTTTTTGTCAAGAAAAAGGTCTTGAATGAAGTGTCTTCTTCTGTGGTTTTGGACAGCAAGTCATCATTAATTTATAGTAGTTTCAAAATGTTTTGGTTTTTTTAATCATAAAAGTATTTTTAAAATACTTTGCTTAGAGAAACAATTGAAATATTGTAGATTTTCTGGCTCTAAAGTTCTTTTATTATGTCAAAGATACCATTTAAACCATAAAGCAAAAGTTTTTTTTACTAATTAACTTCAGCTTTAATGTAAAGTTTCTGTTTTTTCAGATACTTTCCTTTTAATCTGAGTTGGTTTGAACTGGGCTATGGCTCCATTAGCACTTTTTTGTGTTAACATTGAATAACATTAAATCCAAATCGACATTGGGATATGCAGATATAAAGTGTATTTAGAACATGTTTCTGATCTGGATCCAGACATACATGATTGGAGGCAGATGGGACTCAGTAGGAGCTTAATGTTGAATTTATATCCTCAGGCCACGGCTGTAAATATGTTTCATAAACAAGCACAGGCCCATTTCCTTGTTCTGAAAATAATTGCCCAGCCATATGCTCTTTTGATTCACAGATGGTGTTTAAGTTATCAGCAGAAGAGCAGAGCATTAATATTTACGGTGAAAAAAACAAAATAGTTTTTCTCAACAAGTATTTTAATGTTCTTGGATATCTTTAAGCTCTGATCCCAGAAAAGCTTTTTCAGTAATCAACATAGCATAGGAATTTTAAGTTTGGAATTATGGTACAATTTACAAGATAAACTGGGTAAACAAGTAATTGAGGATAATATTTGAGCTGCACAGAATTTATACATTTAAGCTTAATATATATGCATTAATTCCCACAAGTGTTTGGTAAAATGTCTTCTTAAAAGAATAGTACACCCAAAACATG
>NW_015150470.1:2288742-2325233 GCF_000732505.1 Cyprinodon variegatus
TCTACTAATAAATGTTATAATACAATTTAGATTTTATTAGGCTTTCTTGATTTAAAGTAATATTTTCTGCATGCTTTTAACATATGTTTGTAAATCTTTGATGATATTATTAACGAGGATAAACTTTTTTCCAACTTCAATAGTTTTTGTTTATATTTTTAAATATCGACAAATTCAGTAACTCAAATAGTTTTTGTGGTTTCTGTATTTAATAGGTATTCATTTTTTAAATTCAAAGGGTTTTTTCATGTGATATAGGTCATTATTACATGAACACTAGACACAAATATTCTGATTGCTCCTTTATTCAGTCCTTGCTTGTCTATTGTTCTGTTTTCTAAGGCTGTGTTATGAGCTAATTATATAGCTGGTTTCTGTGAAAATTACCCTGAAGAGGATTTGGACCACTCCTATTTATTTCTGCTGGTATTTCTGCCTCCTTGTCTAATTCAATTTAATGACAAAACTCTGTTTCCTCGCTTTAAAAATCCTGTTATTTGCCTTCAATGCTTTTAAGTTTTATTTTGTGCATTATTAATCTTGTTTCTTCTCATTGTTCTTTCATGTCTCTCCTCCTTTCCTTTGTACCCATTTTCTCTCCCCTGCAGACCAGTCTGGCTCTGTGGGTTCTGGTCAACCTCTTGTTAATGCCATGAAGAGGGACTCAGCTTTGATTGGAGGTATGTTATGTGTAAAAAGGACATTTCTTTTTCTCCCTATCATACCGTCTACTCCGTCCATCAGCAGTGAGAAACAGTCCTGCATTAGTGATGAGATATTTAAAAAGTATAAGAATATATTCCTTTTCTTGAATTGAAACAAAAGAAAAATCGGAATTGTTCAGTCAGTTAAAATGGTATAAATCTGTAACTGGCACTTAGAACACAATGACCGTAAAACTAATTAAAGCTGAAACCCCTACAGAAACTTTTTTCCTCTGTAATCTTTAAATGTGTTAAAGTTTTAAAACCATGACGATCCAGTAAGAAATGATTTCAGACATATTCTGGGAATCCAATTAGAGGAAAGTTGAAGAAATGAGTCAAAGTGAAGGACCTGACTGTGTAAAAGTCTTAACAGTTAGTCGAACAAACAGGCTGCAGGGCAAGAAGAAATGATTTAACCAAGACATGCTGAGACCACCCGGGTAGATTTACTAAAGGACTCAATACAGTTCATGAGTTGTTAAATATGATCTTTTTGTAGAATAATTTTCTGCTCACCCTGAAATCTCAGGTTTCATTTATTTCTTTCATAAAAGCCACTCTAGCTCGTTTTATTTGAGTATTTACCAAAATGATTTAAGCATTTACACTAATTATTCCCATGTTTTTTCACCAAGTAGGATATAAAGGTAGACCGATACATTGGCCGGTCAATGTTTTAGGCTGATATTAGTGTTTTTTTCTCTGCAGCGTTGCATTGCTGCACTCTCCATTTGCATTCCATTGCTACTTGTGTAACTTGTGTAACATTTTTTAGCATTGTATCAGTTTTATCATATCCTTTTCAAAAAGGTTGGCCCCCAAAAAGCTGCCTGCACATGATGATGAGCTAGACTGAAGTCAATAATCTGTGTCCATGTTAGCCTAAAAGTAACCTACGTTGGTCCATCTCTAGTAGAGTATGATGCCATATCTGGATTTGGTCCACAGTGATGTGAAAAGACCATAGAGATTTTTTTCTGGTAGTGTTTTTAATCATAAGTATTTAAGATCGTCAAAATATTGTTACTTGCAGTCAAAGATAACCAGTGTAAATAGTTAAAAATAACTGCTTGGTTGGGTAGTGATTATCTGTAATGGACTGGTGACCTGTTCAGGGTGTACCCCGCCTAACGCCCATAGGCAGTTGGAGATAGGCCCCAGCTCCAGTGCCAACCTGATGGAACAAGCGGGAGAAGATGAATGGATGCTTGTCATTCCTGGTCACAATAAATTCCATAAGAAAATAATAATACCGTTCAACCACATTGGAGTTTTTTTTTTAAGAATTGAAACCCTTTTTAGTTCTATATATTACAGAATCTCACTTAGATTTAAGCGGTTGGAGAAACTGAAGTTAACTTCTCAAAAACATCTGGTTGATACTGTAACTGTTAGATCATGATTCAATATGTAGGCGGTACACATTTTACAGAAAGACGTCATTCATTGCAATGTAGTTTTCCTTTATAGTATAACCTTTATACTAAAACCCCTTATTAACTCCTATTTTCTAACTCTGGTTATCTTTGTCTAATATTGGTAATTGATTATCTTTACTAAGCCATAACATGAATATGAAAAGGAGGGAAGTACTTCCTAACAGCACTGTATTATCAAATGTTTGTTAGATAAAATTACCATAGTCCAATAAAATTCATTAAAATTTGATCTACTAATTTTATATATAATAATCTTTTTGACAAATTTTGCAACAAACAGGTTCTGGAGACCCAACATTTAGCCTGGCACAACAAAATTAAAGGCTTTAAATGGTTTAATAAAATTCAAACAGGCACAGGAGCCATTATGGGCAGAGGGATCAGGTTAGTGGCAGTTCAGCAACTCAGGGAATTAGAGGAATTCAAACTGAAAGCTACTAACCTCTTCTGAATCCGAGGATTGATTAGGATCCTGGATCCTGAATTTGGTTCCTCACAGATGAGAACCGCTCCATAGAATAATCGGGAGTTTGTAAGGGAGAAATTCTTGCAGGCTTTAAAAACAGAGCTGACAGGGATCAATGGTTCAGAGGCAGAACAGTATCACAACTAGGGGGGCAGAATTGGAACGTACAGTTGGAATATTCATTCGGTTCATTTTCATTCATCTCCTGCAAAATAGCAGCAACTTCGGGTGGCCAGTTTCGGCTTTTAGTGAAGAAAAAAGAAAATATGTCAGATTTTAATTCTAGAGTGAGAACATCATGCAGCTTAACGACTTAGAATTGAATTAAAATCTAAAACATAGCAGATCAATCACTAGAGCAAGATGAAATGTAAAATCTGATAAGCTAAATTCTTATATCCAGAGTTTCATAGAAGCATCTCTTGCAGCAATGGTTTTCTCTCATTTCATCCTTCACTGTAGAGAAACTTTGTCAATCTCTGCTTTTTACAACATAACCTCATTGCTTCCTTGCTCTAGCTTGGAAGAAGCCCCTCCATACATGACTCTAGACTATTTGGTACAAATATGGGTTTATTTTACTGAAAGGTGCTGAAGATGTGCTACAAAGCAAATCCTGCAGAAACCTGCTTTAACTCGCCCTAACATGAAAGGCTAGTTAAGGACTCTGAAAGTCAGTGTCACTTTAAAATCCTGTGTGGATCTTGATTGGACCTTCTCTTCCTGTAAATTTCTGGAATAGAAGAACCAGTTAAGGTGATTTTACAGAATACAATCCTCATGTTCTATAAAAATATAAATCATTCAGTTTAGCCAGCAGAAAAACAGTTATTGGCTCAAGTTCATTTTATGCCGTTCAGCATCTATGATGTTACATAAATTGTGTCATGGTTGGTTTGTGGTTTTATAAGCAACATGAGTGTGAAGGTTAAGCACTGTACAAAGCAGCGTGGAGAGTAGGAGGCCCTCTGTACTCAGAAACACTTGATAAATGATGATATCTGCTCAGCAGCAGCCTTTTTAATTAAGAAAAGCAATTAACATTAAGATAGATTGTTGATGCAGTGCCGTTCTTTTCATTTCTTATTTTTTTCAGGGCTTTCATGGCCTTTATTTCTATATTAGAAGGGTTTCAAGTTTAAATTACCAAAAGATTCCTTAAGCATTTCTTTTATGCACATTTTAAACTGTCTGATGCTAACAGTTACATTTAAATGAACTGACTGAATTTAACAAACAAAAGTATTTATACAAACTTGAGCTGGTTATTGACCTGTTACCTTTGCATCCTGTTTATAATAGCCAAGCGTAACCTAAACATATAACATTAAACTTTGTATCATCTCGGTAATTTGCATAACATTGAATAGAATGTCTTCTTTTCTGACAAGTTTGCTTGAAATTCACATTAAATTCTATGGAAACAGAACTATAGTAAAATATCCAGGTTAAATGTGAACCAGCAAACCTGACGTTTCTATAGCTGTACAACAAGCTTATATTTAACCCTTTAAAGCCCGATCCAAGAATAAAACAAAACAGAAAATTACTTTTTTTTTGCTTTGAAGTCCTTATTTGGCCTTTTAACAAAATATGTAAAAAGAAAAAACAGAAATACATTTTTGATATTAATAATTGATTGCTATGCGATAAGTCAAGATTATTTTTTGTGTAGTCTTCTGCCCTCTGTTATCAGGTATATCTGATTGTGTACAATAGGATTTTGAGCAAAGTTTTTACCATTAAATTATGCAAAAGGTGTCAGACGCAAAACATTTCAGAAACCGTATGTATCAAATATGATACATTTGGCATTATAGGGCTAGATCATCTCCACCTCTTGACTTTGAGGTGCTTTTTTTCTGATTGCTGGGTTTTAGTTTGTGCAGTAAAGGTAAAAATATCTACTTGTTCTCATTTATCCAAATAACTTTGTTCTAGAAGTCAGACGTTTTTCAAAATGTTCTATACTGAACTTTAAAGAACATGTGAACTGATGCCTCTAGGAGAGAGCCTTTGGGATTCTGCAGATCTGATCCTGACATCAATTGCCTTGGATGTACACTCCTGTAAAGATTAGAAACTTCTTTGATTGAATGTTTATTCTTTGTAGACTTAGACTTCTTTTATTTTTTATTTATATATCCAATACAAAATTGAAATTTTTTAAAGTGCAGCAGTAATTAAATATAAGCATTGTACATTTGTAGCGTTCTGAACGGCATATTTTGTATTCGGCTGCCGTATTTGGTCGCTGCCGCCAGACGCTGCCATGACTATGATTTAATTAAATCTTTCTCTTTACAGATAGATTGTCTCCTTAGGAGCATAAAAATTCATATTAGTGTTTTCTTTTTTTAAACTTTGCTCTTATCCCTAAGTACAGAAAAATGACTGACCTGCTGAAATGAAAACAACAGTATGTCAGCAGATGCAAAGTTTTTATATGCAACACCAATGTGGCCTGGAACTCCTTGCCTAGCTTGCTTCAGACATTTAATGATGTCATTTTATATGCTAGTTATCAAAGCTACTATATTACCATTGTGCATAAATGAAGTAGAGTTCATTTTTCTCCATAAAAACAAACAATTCAGGATGAAAAACCTTGCTGTCATCTTATCCCCGTACTTAGATTTTTCAGCTTGATGTCTAAACCATGAAGGAGTGTTCTTATGTTCAGCTTTTGACAAGTTAGAGAGAACTTTACAAAATAGAATTATAGTCACAAAGCAGAAAGTTCGATTTAAAAATCCCAAGAATTAGATTATATTACTATGACAAGTGTAAGTATGCTTCAGATATTTGTATGTCAGTATAATCTGTGCAGGATGCACATACCAACAATGCTCTCTGTTCTGCAGGTGTCATTGCAGTTGTGATCTTTGTGATTGTGAGCGTCTTCGCCATAACTGCCAGAATCCTCTACAGGAGAAAAGAGACGTATAGAAGTCGTGAAGTCAAGGGAGCCAAACAGGAAGACAGCCAAGATTTCCATTACAACAACCAGACTGATGCCCAAAACGTCTCTGGAGAAAACTCTAAAGACTTTTTCATGTAACTGGAGGCCTGTTGGGATGATCTGCTGCTGTTTATCTAAGAAGAGGCTGCAGACAGTTGTCTGACCATGCCTCAGGACTTCACACTGCACTAGCAGCCAGTTACACACTTTAATGGATGCAAAATGGTCTCGGAGGGGGGGTAAAAAAGAACAAAGCACACAGTTTTGTCTTCTGCTGTATATTGTTTATATGCTGACTTAAACAGACAGCAATACTGGAACTGAGAGGTGTTCACATACTTGTTTAAAAACTGTAAATATCTAAAATGTAAATGTGGAAGTAATGCGTGGTCGGTGAAAGAACTTTGAACTTTGTGTTTGTAATGTTTCTGATGGCACTTTTTCTGCAAGAATGAATGTTTGCACAGTGTAAGCAGGTTTCTTTTTAATCTTTTCTCAGTTCCTTGAAACATGTTCTGTAAGAGCTGTTGTTTGCTCAAGGGCAACCCTTTTTATCGTGTGTGCTGCTTTGTGGAATAAGAATATCAACCCTTCAAATGTTTTGGACCGTTGTTGAAGACTTATAGGAACCTTTATTAATTCTGACATGTTATTGTCAGTAGCAGTAGTCACTAACAGGCGGTCAGCATAATTAGATTTGGAGAAACAAGGAAGAACCATTTGGAGGAGCCATCTTTACAGCCAATGAAATCTCCCACCATTTAAGGGCAAGAACCAAAAATAACCTAGCCGTTTGATCTAAAGCCAGACCTATCCTCTTTTTTGCTGTTTCTACGCCTGTACATATTTGGTGAAAGTTAATTAATAAGTTTATTAACATTTTACTTTTGTGAGTGGTTTAATTCCTTTTCAGACCGAAAACTCAGAGCAAACCAACATCTGCCACTAAAACCAGGCAAAGTTATTCAGTCTATGTATTGCTAAGAGTTTTCTTAGTGGGTTAAAAATGTATAGAATGTAATTAAATTATTATTTTGTTTCATGCTGCTATTTCTGGTAATGTTATTTAAGAGGAGTACCAATTAATTTCAGCAGAGTTCTTGAAGGTTGCATGGATGTTAATGCTTTACAAAAGAGATGAGCAGCCACTGTTTATCACTTAATCCACTCTAACAATGGCAGAAAAACCTGGCTGCAGAAGGGCTTTTGGCTCAAGCTTGCAGAATTCACACGGTTACAGATTTGGATCACATTCCCGACATAAAAACGACTCAACTGCTCGGTTTTCAGTCCACACACTCATCAGAATGCTGTGTTCACTTCTACTCAAACAAAACTGGAGTCGGTAAACAATTGAGTTTGTTTCAAACAGACTAAACACATCAGATGTGAAAGCACATTTTATGCTGTTTTGTTTTTTTTAAATTTTACATAAGAATAGTGTTTTGGTTCGCCATGTTTTTTCTAAACGAAACAACATTCAGTTTGTTCCAGTTAATTGAATACAAAATAATAGCTTAAGATAATCTTTCACCAATAAACGATTACTGTTTTCAGTAATTCTTATTTATGAGATATTAAAAAAAAAAGGCTCAGCAAGCATTTGAGTCTACTGAAGTCAATCCCTGTGCATCCTGTTTATGCCTCACTAAGGCCCACTGTGTAAATGACCATTTTTAGCCAAACCAAGGGGTAAAAATTCTATGTAAGGATAGAAGTATGAGGAGCACACATGGGACAATGACTGCCTTTGCAAAGTACAACTTAAATATTAGTCAGAGAATAATATTGTTTCATTTTGTTTAAGTGTTGGATGGTGTGCATTATTTAAATGTGAAAGCTTCAAAGATAATTCTAATTGTACCTGTAAGAATTTTTCTTTTTAAGGATTGCTGTTATTTAGAACCAAACAAAGCAAATATACGTAAACTTTTTTCCTAGAGTGCTGAAAACTGACTCTTAGAGGTTAGCTTTTCCCTCAACTGGCTATTCTTTAATTTCCTTTCAATATAACATTCAGAAGAAGTTAGTTTGCTCTGAAATAGAAACTAGCCTAACTCCTTAGTTAACCTATTAGGAAACTTAAACCTGAGAGGAAACTAGCTTTGCTCCTTTAACTGCCTGATCTGTCCTGGAAGCAACCTAACCTGACATAAGCCAGACTGATACCATGTAGAATTCAAATTGAACTACACAGATTGATCCGGGAAGCCTCAGGTAGAAAGTGTTTGGTACAATTCTTCCAGTTGATTGGTTACCCGCCTCCCATGTTGAGTTTTTAGCCAATCACAGCAGCCGTAGCAGCTTGCTGTGTTTCACAACTAGTGTTAATTGATCAATCAGAAATGCGCACACATCTTCCCATCCACAGAGGCAAATTTCGCATCCAACGCAGCCATTCAGTCCACATTAAGGAAACTTCAGCCTTTCTCCTCAGGTTGATGCCTTGACATCATATTCATCAGTGCATTTTTTTGGACCGAAACCTTTCTGTATCACTGCAAATGCATCTGCCGGCTTACAGCAAGATCTATTTTCAGGAGTTTGTCTCGCTACAATTCATCTTTTTGCAAGGTAAGCAAAGTCCATGCCATCTCCTATCTGGCCATGCTATACAGATCGCCATTGAATTCTTTAAATTTATGCTACATAAGGCCCTTTGACATTGCTTTTCAAAAGCCAGAGGCTATTGAGAACACCAAACACATTTGCCCAAGCAACTTAGTTTTGCAGGGGGGACCTAGTGCTTTCTATCTATTTTGTTTTTTTACATCTGCAATGCTTTGTACCAACAATAGCGGCACTAACCGATGAAGGTAAGTGTACAAGTTGATTTCATGCTTTTAGTTTGCCACAAAATAATTTTAACATGTTTTGAACAGAGAAAATACACCGCAGAAATGTATCTGTGTTTTCATTTTATTCAGACATAGCCTAGGTTCAACTCTATGAGGAAGACACAGAGTCCTGTGTTCTCTGGCCGGTGTTCTGTCAGATGAGCACCTTTAATTTAATAATTAGCTTTTAACTGAAACAATTCTGTTTGTCCTGCAGATATCTGAGAATTACCTGGTCATTATTATCACAAAAGAAGCATAACTGTGTCAACATTTTCAGTAGTTATTTATAACATTTCATGCTGTTAGAAAAAAAAAACTGCCCAGATGCAGGTCGATAGAAAATGAAAAACTATAAAATATATATTTAAACTTTTTAGAATATTTTATTATAGCTGATCTTCACTGGAAGTGTGATTTTTTTCCCAGACTGAGGTTTTTAGAGTAATGAGAAAAATGGGATTGGTTTAGCTGGGTAATATAAATCCTGGGGCTTTCAATGGAATAGGGGCTTCAGTTAGCCTAATAAACTAGCCCCACTCGCCAGCGGCCAAAATCATTTTTGCCTACGAGTGGTCTAGCCTCGTTCAATGCCCCAGGCCCCAAATCAGGCGGGCCAATCACAACGCAGACATGTGGTTGGAATATCTGGATGCAAAGCGGGCGGGGATTTGTGGGCGTGATGATAAAGCTGTGCAACGCTGAAGAAAGCGCAACAAGGAGGATTGTAACAACTATTAAAAAGTTCTTGTTTGACTCAGCTTTGGAATCAGTTTTGGAAGGAATAGACTTGGGGTTTTCGTTGAAACGTGAGCAGGAAGAGGTATTCTCCAGGCTGTTTGTTTACACTCCCCCACCAGCTTTCTGTCGCACTTCCTACGTCACAGTCAGTTGTGTTCATTGGTCAAAGAGTTGGCCAATAGGCACAGACATGGTTTAAAAAACAACAGGTTGTTCTCATCAACAATCTTCCGATGTCTCATTCATCAGGCCCAGATTAAATTACACATTTAATCCCACATATAGTCTGGTTTACCAGGCTAGGCTGTAGTGTAAATTAATAACAGCAACTTTACTGACAGAATGGATTCATGCCTTTCTGTTGAGATCCTTTCTGTTTCGTTGCTCATCTGATGTCATCATTTCACAAGCTTAAACCAGTCCAGCAAAATAGGACTACACCTTTTTTTTATATTGTTCTTTAGATTATACATTATTGATTTTGATATCACATTATACATTATTTGAGCACAAAAATATTAGTCATCCCAAATTCACTACAGTAAAACCTAAAAATGCAGAGCTGGTAGAACAGAACACTTCAGAGGACAGAACTCTTAGTTCTTAGCATTAGTTTAATTGACTCTGAACTTCAGATAACTTTATTTCAGTAGCTGTTCATTTTATCCTCATTACTAATTCAGCAAACCCACTACAACTATCAGACCATATCATTAAGACTTAAATTAGCCCACTTTTTAAAGCACGCCGAAAAAAAATATATATATCTTAGTAAAAGAAACTGCAAAACATTTTGGTATGGAATAAAATTGCTCTTTCTAAACATTAATGTTTATTATCAGATTTTAATAAAATTATGATCATACAACTACTAAGAGGTCAGTGGGATTCTGATGACTCTTTTTTTGTAGAAAAAAAACCATTTATTTTTATCAGGCCTGTGCTTTAAACCTCTGCCAGGTTCACCTCTCATTCACTTCATTCACTCTCCACAGTATCAAAAATTATATTCCAGATTATCACAGAAAAATTCAATTAAAACATTCCTCAAAAACCCTGAAAGTTGTAATTTAGTTGTTGTGAGAAAAAATTTAACATTTGTTTTTGCACGTCTCTGCTACCCTGCCAAGGCTGTGCATATTTGGGATGTTTGTCCAATGCAAGAGTTATTGGTAAATTATTTGCCTCAGTTGTGATTTCCTCTTTTTACGGTGTTGTTGTACTTTTTAATCTTTATCTGCAATGGATGAAAACAGGAAAATTAGGCTGATTAAGAAAGCCAGAGAAGTTTTGGTCAGACCTGAAAATGATGCTTCTTTTTAAAAATCACTCCTTCACCCTTACTTTCAAGAAATTTTTAAGAGAATGATTTGCTCTGCTTTGATGTCTCAGTGAATGAAAAGGATTTTTTCAATTTATAACAGCTATAAGTATTTATCTTTTCTTATTAAATCTGTAAATGTTCTTTTGAAACACTCCTTAGTTCTTAATCATGTTAAATTGGTGCTTGTATCAAACAGTTTTTGATGAGTGGTATTTACAAGTCAATCTTTATGTCTGCTTTCTATGGTGGTAAAAGAAAATTTGTAGGATCACCAAATTTATCTGCCTCTTGAATGTTGCACATAATCAAAATAATCATAGCCATAGAAGATGAGCTAAATGAGCACAAAAAAGCAGTTTTTCAATTATGATTTTCTTTATGTTGAGGGTGTAAATCTTATTGAAAAAGTAAAATAATGAATTGATAGTGATTAGCCACTTAGTGGCCTTCGCGGTGCAGCAAGAAAGATCCAGGCTCAATTCGCGGCCCGGGTTCCTTCTGCATGGAGCGTTCATGTTCTCCCTGAGCATTTGGGGTTCTCTCTGGGTACACCTCCCACAATAACAACACACATTACTGTTAGGTTAATTGGCTTCTCCAAATTCTCCTTAGGTGTGAGTGTGTGGGTGAATAGTTGTTTGTCCTGTTTGTCTCTGTGTTGCCCTCTGATGGACTGGCGACCTGTCCAGGGTGTACCCCGCCTCTCGCCACTAGACAGCTGGAGATAGGCACCAGCACCCCTCACAACCCCGCTTTGGATAATTGAAAATGGATGGATGGACAGACGGACGGATGGCTGGACACTTTCCACTGCCTGATCTGCAGAATTAAGAAATCGCTTAAAAAAGAAGCTGTGAGACAGTGTGAAGTAGGCTAAAACTTCCCGACAGTCAATTTCCCGCTCTGACAAAGACATTCAGATGATGATAAACGTCTCAAAGTGCTCATCATGTCCTTTGGTGAAAAGTCTGACAACTTAATGGAAAGCAGAATTGATCATGGCAGAGATAGTTAGAAGAGCTCCTTAATGTTGAGGTACCAGCGGTGGATGAGATTTGCTTCATGTTACTGAAGCATGGGTTGATGAAGGGTCGGTGCAGTTGAGTTGCCTCTTGAATGTCAAATGGAAGACTGTAAAAGTGCGGGTTGGTGTTCCCTGTCTTTAAGGATTGGGTTTGAGAGTCTGATCCTATTTCTCACCTTCCCTGGAAAAAACTTGCTGCAGCTAAATGTAGTGTGATGGTCTGAGCCTGTGTTGCTTTATCAGGACCTGGATAATTAGCCAAAATGAGTCATAAATTATGCTCTCCCCTCTAAAGATCCTAAAGAGTCTGCAGCCTTTAGTTCATAACCTTGCCCTCAAACAGACTTGGGTTAATCAGGACAATCAGCTAAACTAACATGTTTAGCTCTGATGGATAAACAGAAAATGTTTTAAGATGATCAAGTTGAACTCTGGACTTATTTTTGAAATAAATCATTTATGAAGACCCTCCAATATGACAGAATGAAAATAATTCTGCAGAAATTAGCATGATTGATTCCTATGAGGTAAAAGATCCGTTACAACCCATCAGTAACATGGCAATGGCTTTGATGAGTTTTTGTATCCCCTGCAATTAACATTTAAAAACTGACTTATGATTACATGAGTTTGATTTAAAAAAAAAAAGAGCAAATACTTGTCACAGAACTTTGCAGCCCAAAAAGTTTCTTATAACAGATTATTAGCCATATTAGTTATTGTACTCCACAATTTCTGGACTATTTATTTACATTTCATTGCTCCAAGCTTAAAAACAAATCCACTTGTTGGACCCTTTAGAGAGAAATCCTTTTTTTTTTTATTTAGACGATAAAATAGACTGCTTTGATAAAACATCACAGAGATCTGAAAAAGAAATCCCAACTCCCCCATTTATACCAATAAAAGTTCTTTCTCTTCTCACATTTAACTTATTTTCCTTTGAAATTTTTAGAAAAAGCGCTGCTTGAGTTTTTTTTTTTAATACAAACAGTCATATCAAGAACACTGAGCCTTGAGGAGTAAGAGGGGTTTGAAAAAAAAAAAAAATTAAGGAGCATTCAGTCAGTAAATCTCCATAAAATACCAACACATTTGATCGTTTTTCAAACTAAAGTCGGCACATGAATTAAACATTTTTATGAGTGATTTTCTTCCAGCGACATTAAGCTACTGCAATCTTTTTTACAGTTATCAAAAGGCATCTTCAAAGTCCTCCTCTCTCCAATCATGCAAATGAGCAAACCTTACATTTGTTTGATGCGTACTCCACTTCTCCTCAGCTATTTGTGAAGATATTTGAATAAGAGGGGGGTTATTTTCATTTTTAACAATTTTACTTAACTTTCTAGTAGTTTTTGGAGGTTTTAGGGAAAGTCATGCACGGATTGTTCCTTCTTTTTCCCCTGTATGTGTTCTCCCTGCAGAAAGCTTTCCATACATCCCTGTTAACAGCTTTGATGGCTGAAACGTTTAACGCTGACAGCAGACTTCACGTAGAGCTGCTGAATTTGCTTTTAAACTACTAATCTTCTTCGATCGGACTGGTGGTTTGTTTGGTCTTGTGATGAAATGAGAGGAAAATTCCCTGAAAGGCTTTCTGAAGCGTCGAGGTACAAGAAGAAAAAAATGTGGGGGAATAATAAGGAAATCACTCGAAGTGTTAATCCAGCTCTTGTGTATGGGGGTCTGCAGTTTGAGGCATGATGAGCAGTGACTTAACTCCACTGTGTGAGCTCAGAACCACAGATGGGATTCTAATGACAAAAGTTGCTAAATCCGCAGAGTGAATTATTCATGTCTCAGTTTGAGTTTTTATCACCACAGAGGCCATGATTTGTCATGTTTGTTGAAGTCTTTTCTTTTCTTTTCTTTTTTTTTCATAGTTTGATCTTTTGAGTAGAGATAATTTGGACTTACTCTTTCAGCTCCTCTACGGATGTATCTCTTTCAGTGTTGGGTTGTAGTGCACATTTACCAAGGTTTTACAAGTTAAGAGATGGTTGCTGTTAAGGAAGAGATTTTTTTTTAACAAACTTTGCCCAATTCTTGCAATGCCTGATATTTTCCAGTATTAGCAGAATCTTCTCACTTGATTTCCCATGTTATCTTACATGCTTCTTTTTTTGTCAGGATCCTTTATTGATAAAATGCAGGCTTTTCCAACTACTTCAAAAGGACAAGCAGGATCTGATTTGCCATTCAACACATTTCAACTTGGGTAAAATCCCATTCTTAGTCCGTAAGCTTAATATGTCATCGCTCCATCCAGGTGGAACAGCTTAGCGTCTCGGGGGGGTGGCTTTTAACAAGCAGTTAAGGAGTTTGATAATTGGATTATTTGGACATTTATTTCTAAAGCACATTCATAATGTCAGGACTTGATGCTAAGCAAATTGGTTTGACTTTCAGTCTCAAGTTAAATTTATCCCTAAAATTTTTGAGATGTCAAATGATTGCATTCCCTCATCCGCAGCCACCAAGGCTTGTAGAAGCCTGTTAATCACCCATTTATTTAAGTCAGGTGTCTACAGGCAGGAAAATACCTAAAACCAGTGGCGACTGGCCAATAGGGTGCCGCCCTCACCCACCCGCTGACCTTTATTAAAGGTATAGGGGAGCATTTTCGCGAAAGACTCGCCCTTTCAACTTAAAAAAAATGCACATGCACAACCTTGTACCCGCCCCCGAGAGGGAAAAACTATTAAACGTGTGGGAGAGCATGCTGGAGTCCAGTTCTCCTCATCCAGGCTCTGTTTAAAAATTATTTCTCTCATAGGTCATACAAGCTTACTGTGCCCGAATGTCTGCCTTAACCCCTATATTCCTCAATCACTATGCACATTGACTGCCTGCCTCCTTTTTCAAATGTCAGGATGTGACCCAGCATGGATAAAGACATGTAGGACTGAATTAAAGCAGTTAAAAAAATAAAAAAAAAAGCAAATAGAGAAGAATAAACAATCTGGGATTCACATGGAAAATACTATTAGGATTTTTTTTCTTCTAGATAATTGTTAAATTACATAGTGGCTCCTAAACAAACACATTCTCAGAAAATACATTTTAAAAAACATAAAACATTTTTTAAGTTTGTGACACCTTATTGAACCATGCAAAAAACAGATTTGCCTTCACAAAGCCTCAGAAGGGCAAAACTTGTGTACAAAAATAAACCTGTACATGAAATTATGCTTTGTTTTAATAAAGTGTTTTATAATGTTTTTTGTAGTTGGAATTAATATATATATACTTGTGTGATAAATTGATATTTTAATTTATAGGAGAAAACTCAGAGAGCTGCTACTGCCTAAAACACAAAGGACTGAGAATTTCAGCAAAACTCTCCTCCTCTTGCATGTTTCCTCTGTCCATAGCATTTCTTGACAGTGTTGTTTCTAAGTCACCAATTTAGTGCTACTTGGTCACAATGTAATTTCCTAATAGCACTAAGTTGCTAAATGGTTAGCAGGATGCTTCGGAGGCACCGGCCACAATCAGACTTGCAAACCTTCCGCCACAACAATCCCTCCCTCTTGATAAGCGACCAATCACATTCACTTTATTCACTCGTGTAAAGTCGTGGACACCTCGTGAGAATTCGGAAATGTTAGGGTTGGTTGAGCCGTTTCCCTACGACTTAAAAACCCCTATTCAAGTACACTAATGATGGCAAGCAGTCCCAGCTGCCTTGAGGCAAACTGATATAGGGGATGCTGCGATGCACCAGTGCAACCTTTTTTCTATTTTCTTTAGGTTTGAAAAGGAGTTTTGCATGGCTATATACGACACTCCCAAGGAAACATAATGATTGAGTAAACATAACAGCATTGGCACAAACATTATGAAAAGTGGCAAGCTTAGCCAAACACTGAAAAATGTTAATGTAATTATTACTTAACTCCACCAAAGAAACAAAATTCCGTTCAAGCCATAGACCTTTGTCTATCTTAAAGAGCAGAACTGGATAAGACTCTGTTGTTGTACAACTATTTACTGAAGAGGATGCTCAGGATTTTCCATAACCTTCGTCATCTTATGAAGAATTACTCTTCGTAAACGCTGGAGAAGATTCTCAGCCATCCAGGTCGTAGTCATTATAAAAAAAATTTTAAACTTTCAAAAACCTACAATGAAACAATGGAGTTCCAATCAACAATCCCTTTCCGCTATCATCACAGCCCCAGCCCCTATACAGGAGAGCGGAGGACCTCGTCTATTCAGCCAGGCCGAAAATTCCCTTTAGACCGATCTTTCAGACATTAAGACAGGTATGGGGCATAACAGGCTAACAAGAGAAGCCAAACGACCCCCATTTCAAAAGGGTGGACCCCTTCTTCTGTTAAATTTGCATGTTTTCAAAACAAAAAACAGACTTTGTTGGGCTACTGTATAAAACCTCGAACTCAACGCTATACATTTTGAATTGAAAAAGCTTCTTGGATGTGAAGCAAAACGTCTTTACTGGAAAGTCCAGTTGATTGTTTTTAATTTTCTTTTTTTGGAACTCTTTGTAAAATAATCTTAGGTTAGGACAGAACAAACTTTCTCTATCAGCTTGTTGAGCTTCTTTAAGTCATTTGTCCTGATGCAGTTACCCAACTAATGGCGCCAGGAGAGATCACACTCTCCCCAGCAGACTGGAAGAAGCTAAGCTTCTTCATAAAGTGAAGTGGGCTCTGTGACTTCTTGTTGACAGCTTCACGCTTTCGTTCTCCAGTCCACAAAATTCTGATAGGAAATGTGAAGCTCAGATATGAGTTAATAAAGCAGAGGCTGGCATTTCCATTTGTCTTGTGAGGAAAAGGAAAATCAGAATAAATGCAATAGCTTTTAGACCTGACACCCTAGACAGGGATTTAAATGTGCTCTGTGACAAGTCCCGACTGTCCTCAATTCACTATAGATGCAAATGACAGCTTAAGACAACAGCCATTACTTTAATACCTAAAGAAAACATGCTTAGGTCGATGTAGTTTTCCTCACTGGCCTTGTAAGCAGAATATTTCATTTCAGTTAGCCATGTAATGGATGTGTAAAAGCAGTGAGCAGGGGCCGCTAAAAGTTTAACTTTTATTTAGAAAAAGTCCCTCTAATTAAATTGTAGTAATCTAAAGGTAAGCTCACAAAGCAGGTCTTGATAGTTGTTCATTTTATTATCTATGAGACCGCCGTCAGACCACAGTCTGAAAGGTTCACAGCCTCCTAGCGCTGTTAACCTTATAAATGTCACACAGCAGCACACTGATTATTCTGACATCTCTGTATAATTATTGAGTTGTGCAGTAATGTGAGTCAACGATTTAATGACCATATCGAAACAACGCAAAGAAAGGTGAGAAAAAAGCACATCTATAAACAGCCCGTTGTGAAGCATTTATACTGCAACGCTTATAAATGTATCCCATTAAAAACACATGGAAGAGTCACAATTGTGTCACACTTGCCTGTTGACCTTAGAATCCTTATTTATTGTGTTTTTCTGTTTTACCAACAGCCTGCCAAACATCCATTTACTGTATACCCATTATAAATGTTTCTCCACCGTGATAGTTCATATACAGCTTTGCAAAAAAAAAAAAAAAAAAAAAACAAACCAGAAGACTTTCCCAACAAGGAAGAAGACGCTCCGCCCCCCCACCAAGAAAAACATCTTCAAACGATGACCTGGATGACTGGGAATCTTCACCAGCATACTTCACATACAGCTGTTCTCTACAACTCAGCTTCACTCCATTTCTAGTATTGCCAAGTCCATTGCATGAAGACAAGCTTCCAGAGGCCTAAGTTACAGGAAGATATATTTTCAAACAACTTAAAATTGGAAAAAATTATTTAGCTTGGAATCCTCTGAATGAAACAAAAATAAAAATATCCATCATTCATTCTGTCATAGTCAAGAATTTCAGCATTTTTGTCATCAAGCATGGAAAACAGTGTGTTCAGATCTGTTATCTAGCAAACAAAACTGAAGAAATAAAGTCCAGGTTAAAATACTTTATCAGGTGATTCCTTTATAGATCAATTTCTGTTACATGAGTCTGATACTCATTTAAATCTGATCCCAATTTGCATACCTTCACATTTACTGTATTTGTTCCTTCAAATTGCACCGTGGGAGGAAGCACATCCTTCAGTGCTGACATTTCTAACGGTTGTTAACATCCCAGAGATGAGAGGAAATATGTAGATCTCCACAGCTTTGAGGAGCGGTGGGTGTCAGAGCGATTCTCTGTGAAGAGCCACTTATCCTCTCTGCCTGTTTCAATCTTTAGACACCTGAGGATACAAGATGATTCAACTGCCTCAGATCACTAATCCCCACTCAGTTTATCTAAATCTCCTTTTACTGGATGAGATCAGAGACCAGATGCGAGGCTGATAACAGACATCTTAAACATATGTGAAAATATAATTATGATCAAATAATCTCTGCAGACTGCTATAATTAGGATTTGGGGCTCCTTTGTGGGCAGTGCAATTTAACCATGACTTTATCATTGTCAGGGATCCAGCTAGGTGAGATTCAGGCTGTAAAGCTGGAGAATATTCTGTTCTAGGATTTTATAAAACAAACCTTAAAGTGCTGATGTTTCATCTGCAGCTGAAATTTGACATATAGTGTTTTATGTATTCTCGTCTGCTGTTGTTCTCATTGATCCCTGCTGCGTTTGCATCTGGAAAAGACTTTAGAGTAGCAGCTCAGTTTCTCTGACATTGTGCAAACACTGCAACATCAGACAGTTATATTTGCTACTATATCATCTGCGTGTTTTGAAGCAGCATCTATGAGGCAGAAATATGGTGTATGTCTATTATTACTATAAATCGCACTTCACAATATTAGCTTTCTCTTTCTAGGTTTTTAGAGGTTTTTTGTTCCTCTTAGAAAGGTTTGAGGAATCAGGCGGGATTTCACAGAGGAGCTCTGCAAAAATTATCTAGAAATAAGTAAAAAAAATTGTTAAATCAAGTGTATTTACCCCTAATTTGAGTAGGTTAATGGGATGATTTGCCAATGGAATGAGTATTTTTACTCTTAAAATAAAATATTTAGATTAAATGCACATGAAATAAGACAATGCGATTGTGTTTTCTTATTTTAAATGTAAATTAACTTGTTCCATTGGCAAAATGTCTCCTTTAACTCAAGAACAAATGCACTTATTTTAAGAAAAAATGGCTTATCTAGATTTTGATTTTTTTCCAGTGGCATTAAAACAAAGATTTTTTTGTTCCCTTAAAGATCTAAAACACATTTCATGACTTATCAAGGATCTTAAAAATATACTCAAGTTTTTTATAATAAAAATAGAAAAAGTGTCTTGTTAGGATGAGTAGGGCTACAACGAAACATAAACTGTAAAAATAGTTAGAATGAAAAAGGCAAGACTACTTTATTTACAAGGGGCGTTCAATAAGTAATGCCCCTAACCCAATTCCAAATGTTTGATCGAGCTGAAATTTTTCATGTGAAGTTATTTAAATCTTTATAGATTAAGTAGCAAATTACAACTCTGAACTATTTGTGGTTTCTGACTTACAGGTGTTTGAACTGATTAAAGTCTGAAATGGAGCCTGTTGAGTGTCGAGCAGTGATCCAGTTTTTCTATTGGAAAGAACTCACGTGACGGGAGACTTTTAATGAAATTAAAGTAACTTATGGTGATGATGCCCGTTATATGACCTTGCAAAATGTTTTACAAGGTTATATTATGGGACATTATCACTATAAGTTACTTTCATTTGATCAAAAGTCTCCTGTTGTGTGCGTCCTTTCAAATTAAAAAAACTCAGACTTGACTCAGTTTTAACACCAGTAAATCAGAAACAACAATTAGTTCAGAGCTGTCATTTGCTATTTAATCTATAGAGATTTAAAATACTTCACATGCAAAATTTCAGCTCGATCAAACATCTGGAAGTGGGCCAGGGGCATTACATATTGAATGCCCCTCGTAGATAGCACTCTTTGGCCAAGGGCAACTCAAAGTGCTTATGCATAGGCATACTTACAAATACAAAAAAAAGGTTATAATAAGTTTAAAAAAAGAAAAAAGCATAAATAAAAGTATTTAGGAAAAAGACAACATAACCCAAAAAAAGTTTTATCATTGTTATAAAATATGATAAACAAACTTTATTGATCCCACATTGGAGAAATTTACCTCTGCATTTAACCCATCCCCTTGGGCAGCAGTGGGCTGCCATCGTGTGGTGCCCAGTGAGCAGTGAGGGGTTAAAGGTCAGAGACCCAGAGTGGCAGTCTGTGGGAGTGGGGCTCAAACTCAGAAGCTCAGGATTCCAAGCTCTATGCTCTAACAACTGGGCCGCTTCACAACAAGAGCTCAGTGTGGAAGCTCTTTAAAACAAAGGTAAAGCGATTTTCTGTGGCAAAAAGATACCTGTCAGACTCATTTTATATAGTTTAATAGGTTTTAAAACTTCTAAGCAGCTGAAAGATGCTAATATCTGTAAAACATTAATGAACTGCAACCTCTCTGTTGCAGTTCTAGCACCATGTTTAAAGTCAAACAGATTGCTGAAAATGTTCCTTTTTCATTCATTATATAATTGCAAACTAAAAGGGTTATCAGTAATTTCGACCGCGCATCAATATAGAGAACTTTCTGTGCTTTTATCAGGTGCTGCCATTGTCTGAGATTCAAATCACATGAGAATATTAGTAATTTTGATGTAACAGCTGCACAAGGCTACAGAGTAAAAACATGCAGTGGGTTTGTCCTGTTTATAACTCCATTCATCTTACCATCAAATCTGAACAGCTACCTTGCCCAAGCAGTGAGGTTTTCTGACTGAGAGGTCAGCAGAACACTTAAAGGACCAGTAAAAACCAAGCAGTGGGGAACTAATTACAAGAGCTGTTCATGCAATGGTTGCATTGTTATAGTAGTAAAATAAAATTAATAGGAAAACAATTTGATAAGAAAATGGTGATTAAAAACATGTCTAAAAGCAAAAGCAAATCAGTAAATGAAAATTACAGGTGGAACAAAGAGGTGCAAAATATCTTATAAATGCTCAATATGTGTTACTAATAACCAACAAGACACAACATTAGGCAAAATCTCCTTTTTATACACATGCTTAAGGCATTCATTTGTTCTGCATGATAACAGAATTACTTGGTTATTATTATAACAAAGAAGCATAAATATGTCAAGAAGTTTTGGTAGTTATTTCAAACAAGTCATGTAGTTAAATAAAAGATTCTTGCCAGATCCTGTCTGTTATCCCTTCATCACATTCTCCATCTCTTATAAAACACATTAATAGAAAAAGAAATAATGGTGAAACTCTAACTTGGTGAAGTCAGACAAACCCAAACCCAAACCTCTTGTAGTGTAATAATAAAGCCAAGGATCTAACATGGAGTAAAATTAATGCAAGTTTTAACATCATAAGAGTTTCAAGTAACAAGTTGCTGAACTTTATTCTGAGTTTTCTATCCATTTTTTGTTCCAGTTGTTGTTTCAATAGTAGCTTGTAACACATAGAGCTCACTGATTTTCTATTTTGACTATGTGACAACAAATTAAAGCAGTGTACCCTAGACAGAACTAAGGTGTAGTGACCTTAGTTCTGTCACCAGCGAATAAAACTGGTAATAATTAAGAATTGCAGAGTTGCATAATATAAGATGATGCAGCCTAATCAAATGCTGGTTAGGATAACAGATGATAGACTCCTACATCAAGGCTGGAGCAGATGTAAAATGTGGTTAGACATAAAAAAAAAAACACAAATTCAACATTTTCTCCTAAATGCTTGTATGAATCATTTAAAAATACATTTGTTCATACAAACATTTCTTAAATGAGGCCTTTTAGGCATTATTTTAGCAGAGTGCAGTACCTTAAGTTATCCTGTCAACAGATTGTCTCACCTGAGCTGTTGATCTCTGCAGCTCCTCCAGTTTTACTGGGTTTTTTGGGTTTTCGTTTTTAACTTCTTCTCTCATCATTTCCTTTCGGGGTGTGTTCTAGTGTATTAAACATGCTGATGAAGATTCTCAGTCATCCAGGTCATAGTCATTCCGTAAAAGTAAAAAAAAAAAATCCACTGGACTTGGTTTCCAAGGTTTGAAGACGTTTTGCTTCGCCTCCATGAAGCTTTCTCAACTCAAATGTCTGGATCCGCAGTGAGTTTGGGTCTTTATAGAGACAAGGCCTTGTATTGCTTGGAAACATGCAAATGAAAACCAATGAGTGGGTTGTTTGGTCCATTGTTAGTCTGTAATATCAGAAACCTGTCTATGATTGTTAAGGGTCGGTTGTTAAGGAGGTATTGTTCACCGGCTGAAGAGAGGAGGTGCTTTGTTCCTCTGTGATGTGGTGGAATTGCTGTATTAACCATACATGTAAAGAGAGTTTTATGGGGCCCCCAAGAACTCGGGAACGTGTGAAAAGGTGCAAAGCCACCTGTGTCCCAAATGATGAGAATTGGGTCACAAGTAGCTGCAAATGTTTTGTTGACCAAGGCTTATCCATAATTGCTCACATATAAATGTTTAGAATAATCTTTAATACCTAATATAATAATATTACGCTTTTTTCTCACATATTTAGGACTAGCAGATCAGTGCTTCTTTGTCCTGTTCTGTGTGCTCTGTCTTCTCAGCCTCCCTCTTGGTCATGGCAGGAAGCAGTTCACACTAAGCCTAGTTTTAAGCTTTCCTCTTGTTAAGGGGAATTCAATTTTCCACTGCATGTTCAGTATGAGTGATTGTTGCAAAGTCGATGACATGATTGAAGCAACTTGCTTCATATTCATCTAATGTAGGGATTCCTGCAAGACAACGACTCAAAGCAATTGATGAGTTTTTAGAAACATTTTTGCTCGAGGGCAAAAGAGAACTAAGTACAAGTTGGTAGCATGCAGAGAGGAACAGATGTTCTGCAGCTTAAATAGGCCAGCCAAATTGTTTGGGTTTTATAAATATATATGAATTCCACAGAGTGTGGGAAAAATCACATGTAAAACGGGAGTACAGCTCTTGCTGACTGCCTGAATTGTTTTGCAGGCATTTTCATATTAAATGTAGGACTGCGGCTTTAGTATCAACAGCTGATTCATGAAAAGCTCTGGTTGAGACAAAAATGCTACTTGCTGCTATTAATGACTCCTTTTTAATCCCTTCAATGGCATTCAGTAAAAAAAGGAAGCTATTGCTGTTTTGGGATAATATGCGTGGTGAACAACATCTCAGTTTCATCATCTTGAGTGTCAGAGTCACCATTTAATCACAGCAAACCTCCCTCCCTACTCGAGCTCTCTGCTGCTATTTACAGGGCAGGGGTTCAAGCTAATAACCAAGATATTAGAAAAATTGAATATATGCTATGTGGTGCAAGGACCGACTGCATAAAAAAACGTGGATTATTAAACATTTTTCATTTTCTGCATCTATATTAATGATTGATGTGGTTGTATCATTTAAACTGTTCCAAAAAAAGAACATAAAAAAAACAATTGACTGGATTTTGTTTCCAAGTTTGAAGATGTTTCGCTTCACATCTAGGAAGCTTTTTCAATTCAAAATGTCAGGAATAGCGTTGAGTTCAAGGTTTTATACACCATTCTGAACATTTTGAATTGAAAAAACTTCTTTGATGGGAAGAGAAACGTCATCCAACTTGAAATGTTGTTATATCTGACAACTCAAAAAGACATTATTAAGGAGTGATCAACTTTAAAATTTATGAGGATGTAACCGGCTTTTGTCATGTATGGTGTTTTTTGTTAAATCCTCTAAGTCTCTCAGAATGTTTGATTTTCAGAAGAACATATTATCATACAATTGGTGAATGCATTTGTTCTCTTATGGAAGAGGAGGCGATAAACCAAATTGTTGACACAAACTCAGTAACCACAAGAGCTGGACACCAAGTCTGTATCAGCCATCAAGACCAGCAATTTGATGGCACATTATTGATATAAATGTAATTTACTTTACTATTTAAGTATTTTAGTTTAGCACCTGGAAGAGAAATTAGTTTTAATGATTCATTGACCCGAACTATATATTAAAGTTGTTTAATTCTATTATTTTAATAATTTAGCTT
Organism: Cyprinodon variegatus; assembly: GCF_000732505.1. Lineage (NCBI taxonomy): Eukaryota > Metazoa > Chordata > Actinopteri > Cyprinodontiformes > Cyprinodontidae > Cyprinodon > Cyprinodon variegatus. Next base: position 2,312,329 of record NW_015150470.1, read on the forward strand.
ACTGCTTATAAAAATCCAAATGCAGTTTTGTCACTAAATTTGAATAAAACAGAGGATTCAATAAAAATATATTTTTCTAAGAAAATGTCATGATTGTTACTTGCCTTACAATTATGGGAAATAGAGCATACATTCTCAATTTCTATAAGCAGGATAAGCTACAAAGGGTCATAGCTAAAGTTTGCAGTTAAAAATACTTGTTTGTAAGGTTTAGTGGAAGGAAAAAGTGTGGTAGAAAAAGTTGGCCAGTCAAGAACTGGGTAAATGCATCACTGTGCTTGACTGGCCTGCAAACTATTCTGACTTAAACCTCTAAAAGAATCTGTGGCATATCTTTAAGAGGAAGATCAGAAACACCAGAGCCAGGGATGCAAGATGAGATAAGGATAAAGGAGGTTTTTTGAGTTACCTGAGCTTTCTCCACACCTCAGCAGAGCTACATGTCATGATAGGCTTAAGAGACTTAACCCACATGCAGAACACAACACGAAACTGAGTAAAAGTTTAACAGAGTTTATTGAGGAAACACACACAGAGTAATATGAACAGGTTCTGGTACAGGTCCGGGACTGGAATCACTGATATCTGCAGAGATGGATAGTTTGAATAGCCAGGCAGCTTCGATGGTTTGTCGAGTGTGTTTATTCGGAATGTACCTTGATGAGGTTCTGGCAGATCCCTTTGAGAGGGGGAACCGGTTGGGTCCAGAGACTGTAGATTCAGCAGAGAGCTCAGCAGCGGCAGCGTCTAACTTCTGGTTTGTGAGTTTCAGACCTTGGCTTTGTTTCCTAGCTCTTCCTTGAGAGCTGGTGGAGGGATCCAGACTGATATCTTCAGGTTTGGCTTCCTAGGGCAGGCAGGCAGGTTTCCAGGCAAAGCTCATCCAGAGCTTCAGACTTCAGACGGGTTTTCTGTGAGCAAAGAAGACAGAGGCAGGTTAGAATCTAGTTTCTCTCTAGAGCCAACTAAGATCCTTAAGATTAACAGAGGCTCAGGTTCGCTAACCAAACTTGGTCAACACTGCGGCGTTGAAGGAAGGTCTGACTGCTGCTTATGTAGAAGGTCTCCTGATGGGCTGATGATCCTCAGGTGTGCTGAGGGATCCAGCCCAGGAGACCCAATGGCGCTCTCTGCTGGAGACAGGTGGTAGAACTCCAGATCCCAACACTACAAGCTTATCACCTCCAGGCCGTGCTGCACTGATGCAGTAATTAATGCAAAAGAAGCCCTAAACAATAATTTAGCACATATACAAATATCATATATCTGCCTTAAAAAAAAGAGGTTCACTTTTGCAAAATTGACAAAGGTGCAGTTATACATTTCTGGTCTTTTTAGAGAAGGAATTTTCTTTATTCCCAAAGTCATCAGTGCTGTTGTTGCAGTTTTAAAATACAAACTATAACTGATATTTATGCAACTTATTAGAGACTAAATTCAGCTTTAAGATGCAGAAAAGCAACATCTCATTTTAGAATCCTCCACCAGTTCATTCTTAACTTATTTCTGTACACCTGCAAAGTGCTTGGTAACTTCACACTGGCTATAAATAAAGCCTGGTTCCTTTGTTCTGAGACAGGTTGCCATTGTTTTTTATTTCAGTTTATTTCTTGAGCAGTGTCTGTTTCCTGCAGGATCCTGGGAATTGGATGTTTGGACAAGCTGCCACTGCAGTTCTTTGAATCTTTTGTATGTAAATAAACTTTTTATTTACTTATCCTGTGTGTCTGTGTTTGGGTTATTTTTCATTTGATTTAACATTCAGCAGCAACAATTTTCATGATGAAATGTAAAGGTCAAAAATTAAAAGGTTCATGTCTTTTATTTTTACCTTTGAAATGTATCTCTTTAAAGAAGAGTCTAACAAAGGAAGATGTTGTTTGATGTTTATATTTATAGTACTGCTCATTGTTCTTGGCATTTCCTATTGGTGAACAGACCAAGTCACATGGAATATAATTATTTCAAATCAGATCTGGGCCATATTTGTATTTAGTTTGAAACCCGACAACCTGATTAATCCAGGTGTATCTGGCTCGTTGCTGTGGTTCTTTTCTTTCTATCTCTCTCCTGACTTCTGATTGCTATTTTAGATTTTTCTCTCTTCTCCTGTTCTTTCCATCAGTATTCCGATTTTCCTCCACTTTCATTCAATATTTCCATCAGTCTCCCCATCTCTTCCTTTTACATCTTCTATCAATCTTAAACTATTCTAAAACAGAGACATGATATTATAAGCCCTTCCAAAAACATTACAAAGTATGAAATGAAAAATTACAGCAAAAACTAAAAGTTAAAACAAGTTTTTGTTTTACACAGCTATTGTAAGGTAGTTATTTTTAGATGAGGTACTGGGGTTATTCAGGAATCTCATCATAAAGATTATTATTTTCTTTTTTTATTATATGTTATTTTTTTTTATCCTGATTTAATATTTGATATGCTAATTACCACAATATTTGTAGCTGTAAGCCAAAATAAATAAATTAATAATTAATAAATAATTAACAAATGTACATTTAACAGGTAGTTACCTCTGACACCGTCATTCTCAGATCATGCAGATCTTGTCTCTTTCAGTTTTCCTCTTACTGACTCCTATTTTTTCATGAGGAACTTTCATTTATCCAAACTGACCAATAGAAAAGCACACCTAAGCATGGAAGTTTTTTGTTGTTGTTTTTTCTTTAACCAAAGATTTATCACAGGGATCAGCCCAATCCACATCAAATAAATCAATTAGCACACTCACCATATATATTTGGTCTCTAGGTACAGTATAAGGAAAATAGGACAAAGGGAAATAAATGACTGTTAGAAAAAGGACAAAGGGAAAACAAGGGGAACATTCAATAAAGGTTATATTCACATTGCAAACAAATGCGGCCCAAATCAGACTTTTTTGCCATGAAGTGACTCTGGTGAGATTTTTCTAATGACTGTGCGAACAGGCTAAGTCACAGGGAATCTGATTATTTCAAATCTGATCTGGGACACATTTGTATTTGGTTTGAAATCATCTCATCATGTTGGAAATGGATTTACGAAATGACTGGCAGTGTTTTTAAATATAGAAAGCCTGAAAATTTTTTTGCCATTTCTAGGTTCACCAGATTCCCGGAGATAGAACTAGTATGTGAATATCACCACCACCTCTGGTTTAGTCTGCATGCAGAAGTAGAAAGTTGAGTCAAGATGGTTGGAAATGGATCCAACATACAAGTTGAAGGCTTAGATGAAGATAATAGTTTTGCTAACTCTTAAACTGGATCAAAGCAGTGTGAAGGCATCTGGGGGGGGTTGCGGGGGGTGGGGGGGGGGGGCTGCGGTTGACACTCCATCAGACGCTCCTCTGGCTGTGATTGGTTGTTTTGACTCATCCCCAATTATTCTTTCCAGATTGAAATACAGGCAGTATGCGGGACTAATTGAAGCAGTTTTTTTCACAGGTTACATATCACATGTACTGCTGTCTGGGCATAGGGACAGTTTTAGCCAATATGACAAAAAAGTGATTTTTAAAAACTTACAGACTTCAGCTTTAAAGGGGGCAACATTGTCCAAGGCAGTACACAGGAAACCAGTAACCCCATCAACAAATCATCAATTTTGAAGCGGAATAAATTAAATGGTTGCACTTTTCAGTATTGTTCAGTGATACAGAGGAGATAGAAACTTGAATACATTATTTAAAATGTATAACTACATTACCTGATAATGATCTGCAAAAAGTGAAACCTGCTTTTGGGCAAACAGAACACTGTTAAAGTAATCCTGAAGGTTATTAAAAAGCGATCAGAAACGACAGTGTTGAGAGGAAATACTGTTAATCCTTTGCATCCAATTTCATATGTCAGAACAAGGTCCAAAGTATGAAGATGGGAATGTGTGAGAGTACTCAGATTTTGAACAAAGCCAGTTAAATGCAGCCTTGAACACCTTTAATATCTTAGCATTAAAGGCTGCATAAGCTTAATGAAGGGTTTACAAATACAGTGTATAGTTTCAGCCTTTATCGAGATTCACCAGACCCATTAAGATCAAAACTTGCATACCACATTAATAGATCATATTTTTACAAACCTGATACATAGCAACACAACAAGTGGATTGTTTATTCATGATAAGAGCCACCATTAGCCAGTGGTTTCTGTTAATCACATTTATTAGAGGATTAAAGCAAAACTGTTTATTCTCTGCAAAAATTACATATTTAAAGGGTCACTAGTTTCAAGTTGGTTTTGGTTGAAGCTGAGACAAGTATTTTCTGAGTTATAAGCAGCTCTCGGATGATATCACACCAGAGATAAAAGGCTAAAAAACTGGTTTAACAAAAGAAAATTGTCCTTAAACCTCGTGAAAAAAATATCTTCTTATTTTGAAATTATAACGGAAACAAAGATGTGAACATTAACATAGATGGGGTAAAGAGGGAACAAGTAAATGAAATAAAATTAACGTGTGATTATTGACTACTTGATCTGCTAGGAGCCTCACATCAAACATGTCCAAACTTAATTATTGGAATTCCTAATAAAGCAAAACATTTTATGAACTAAAAAGCGCTACACATTATTTACTGTTGAATTGTTTCCCCATACCTGAGCTCTTGTGTTAAAGCCTGGGGTAACATCTACAAGACATCAGATAACAGGATAATTCACAAGGCTGGTTATCATGTCAACACTAATCCATTTTTTATTCTTTCCTGCTTGCTCAAATTGCTATCTTTAATAACTGTATAAATGAATATGTGTGTAAGCACATGTGAATAAGTTTATGTTTTTATGTACATAAACGTATGCTCACTTAATGGACATGGAGCAGTATGAACTAATAAGTTAAATGGGGTTTGGGAATATGGCTGGTAGGATGGACTATAGGTAAAGAGGAATAATTGATCTATTTCTTTACCGGTTTGTCTAAAATAAAGCTATCCTTTATTTATTCACTGCTTTAATGCCAATGTTGCTTTGTTTTAAATGCAAAGTGGCTTAAAAGCAAAAAGACACTAATATAACATTATAATTTACCCAGTATTGAGGAGATACATTGTTGACAATAAAGATACATACATTAGTCAGCCTATCTTTGGCTCTCATGTAGGAGCAAGTCCTAATATTTGTCTAAATGCGAATATGTTGACATGGGTATAATACCTCAGAGATATAAACGGCACCGTTTTATTTCACCATCTCTTGAAAGCATCCCTTTATAGGCTTTAACATTTTTTCCCATATAAATATTTTCTTATTTGTTACCAAAAGCAAGCTCTCAACCAACCCTTATGCTCCTGAGCTTGAGCCAGAGCAGTAATAGACCACAGAGATCCTGTGTTCGCTGACTTACTGTTTATCTGAGCTTTTGCCCTGAAAACTTGAAGGACTAACAGAGCAAAGTTAATGCATGGTTTCTTCCTTGAGTGCTGCTGTTGTCTAGTTAGATTGGAGCAAAAGCCTCTGTAGCTGCATTTTTTTAAGCCCAGGGCAGCAAATATTGATCACAATGGCAGGGTGGTCTCTTATACCACCACCCCTTCACCCAACCATGGGATTCCCTAGACTGTTTGCTTGCTTTCAGTCAATTCTAAAGCTCAAATATTAACATTATCTCCATGATTTAATGTTTTTAGTAGCTCATCTTTTAATGTGGAGTAAAATATATTTTACAAAGAGAAATAATAATGACTGAGGAGCATGTTTTCTTGCTGCACAGATTAATAATAAGAACTGAATTCTCTCACTCACTCATAAAGCTTTGCTTGGTAAAAAATATAATAAATCCCTTTCATAGCACAGTTTTATTCATGTTTAATGGTTTTAATGCTGGATTTGCTACAGTTTCCCATTTTCTATAATTCAGATTTTTTTTCTTAAATTGGATCAATAAAGTATTTTATAAATAAATTAAACTGAATTAAAGACAGAATGTCCATAACTAAAACTGAAACTATAACTTTCTGGTAGATGCCAGCATATATCTATTTAAAATATGTATGTCACATATTTGATGATATTTAATCTGATGAATGTGAACAGCTTTTGATGGGAGAACAGCCCAACAGCATGTGTGATCACCCGGTTATTAATCGAGAGGGAAGGGTAAAAAGGAAAGGAAACATCCTGAAATATTAACTGAATTTATTCTGGTCAAGTTTAACCAAATCATTGCTATAAACACAAATTACAGAGGAAGTCTTCACTTTCTTTTTCTTAGACCTGCCTTCTAACCATAGCTTAGGAAAAACCAAAATGGCTCTCATGATAGGTTTCCTCCTCTACTTATCATAAAGCTACACACCCCCTCAGGATGTGCAGCATCCCGAGAGGATACATATAGCTGGTCTTAGAATCTTCACCACTGACCAGAGAATTTCCAAATAAGGTAAAAACAGTACCTCAAAGGGAATATTGAACATTGCAATGTCCCTCAAGCTGACGTACACAAAAGTTAACATACATATAGAATAAATTTAAGAAAATAAAATAAAGAAAAAATTATCCTCCAAGGGATCCATTCTGGCTGTCACATGAAACTATTCTCATCCCAAAAGAGTGGAATGCCTTGTCTCCTGTGATATGCTTGTAAGTGCTGCATAAACTCTGTGTATATAAAACTAATCTAACATGTTTTCTAAATCCCATCACATCACTAAAAGTAAAAAAAAAAAAAAAAAAAAAAAAAAAAAAAAAAAAGGTAAACCATCATATAACATCACTAGAATATATAGTATAAATAATGAATTACAGAATGATAGAGATGGTAAAGAAATATAAAAGAAAAAAATTAAAATATGGCTGAAAATAAGTATAAAAAATCTAAACTATTCCATCTGCTTCTGCCTCCGAAGTCAGCAATGGCGCTCATCAATGGGGATGCATTGTTCCAGCCTCTAAACATCTCCAGGGTATTTCCTGCTCCTTCTATCGTGGAGAAACCTATGACCCTTTAACCTTTTAGCCAAAAAACATTGTGTGTCTCCATGATTCCTCTAGCTGACACTCAGGGGGTGCATGGGCATCTGGTTTGATATTAAAGTTTTGAACAGAGGAATTACGACAACAGCCAAAAAATAGTAAAAGAATAACAACAATACTACGAAAATTAAAAGTCATGGACATTAAAGTTCTCCACTTACTTTTACTTTTTTTCTTTTACATTTTTATTTAAAAAGGTCTACTGCTGTACTGCCTTTCCTGAAGTAATAACTAATTCAGCAATAGCAAAATACTGGATCGTAGCAATTTAATTAAAAATAAACCATAGTATTTCTTATAACACTCCTAAATATTTTTTGGCTTTGAAAACATGCGTTTTGAAACGGACGAACCGGAGGAAATCGTCCGTTGGGAATAGGGGTAGTTTGGGATCTTTTTTAGCCTGCAATACCTGATACCAGTCTATGTTTCTGAAGGGTGGTGGGGGGGGCGATTATAGGGAATTATTAGCCTCGCTGAACAGGTGAGGTTTTGTTTTCGGTCCACATATAAAGCCTTGAACTCAAAGCTTCCTGGAAGGGAAGTGAAACATCTTCAAATTTGAAAAGAAATGCCTGTGGATTGTTTTTTTACTTTTTTGGAATACAATAGATTGTAGTACTAGAATATAGTCAACACAGCAAAACCGATATTTGCATATACAGAACATTTTTTTCAACCAATTATCACTCTGTAAAGGTGAGATCGAAAACTGTAATCTACTATTTCAGGTAGGAGTCACTCCCCTACTGTCCTGCTCCACTCTGCATACTGTTCCATGTACGCCCTCTGCAATATGCCTATGTCTATGAGCAAACAACACGCGAGCTTTGTTGAATGGTGCAACACAGTATGTCAATGCTGTGACAAAGTAGGCAAATGTTGCCGGAAAGATGATAGGGGCTCACACCATCAACAAGAAGTACAACAGCTTTAATTTACAGAAACTCATCTGACCTCTAATACACCAACTTGTTCTTCCTCTGCACCTTCTTTCAGCATTTGGACACCCTCTATCGATTCTCATAAATAGAGGGTCAATACAGAAAATACGACAGGTTAAAAAGCATTGACCAAAACAAACAAATGTAGGCCCTGGGAAACACAAAGTACCTAACATGGTCTGACTTTGCTGTAAGGCTGGAAACTAGCAACACCTATATGGAGGTGTTGCTTTTGGGGGAGTAGAACTTAATTGCTTATTTTGATAGCTGAAGAAAAGGAACATTTAAGAAATCTATATGGATCATGATTAATACTAGAGAAACACAAAAGTATACAAAAGAGCCACTATGTAAATACACACATTATTATAAAATGCATCTCCTGTATTATATGAATAACAATATTTAGCAATGCTTAGTGTGAGGGATTGTATTTGAGTCAATGAGTCGATGCAATCAACTGGTTTTCCTTAGATAGAAAACTTTGTATCAATTTGACTGTATGATCTGGTTGAACTGTAAAGTGCCTTGAGATGACAGGTGTTGTGAATTTGGCGCTATATAAATAAACTGAATTGAATTGAATTGAACATCAAATATATATATATATATATATATTTTTTTTTTTAAAAACAGTAGCGTAAAAGAAATTAACTGGATATGCAGTAGACTTTACACAACACAATTACCAATAGGCACATAAAATAATACCATAGATATATTATCTGACTGACTTCAAGATGTTATGTTTAATGGTTAACTGAGATTGTAACTTTCAAAGTTAGGTGCCAATAAGGTGAGCAACAAACTCACTCTTCAGGCCTGACTAAATAAATGTTACATGTTGTTACGCTCAGAGCGTAAGGACCCAGAATTCAGTCAGAACAAACAGGTGACGTTCAAAGACTTATTTAAGGGTACACTGCAGCCAGTTGCAGGGTTATCATCAGCATCCTGACCTGAAATGAGGACCAGGGTAAGAGCCGAGTAATCCGAGGTCCAGAGACAATCCAAAAGGAAATCCAAGGCAGAGTCAGGGTACAGATCCCGGTGAGGTAACAGGCAGCAGATTCCACAGGGGTCAGGCTAGCTGAGATAATTGGGAAACAGAACAGATCAGGCAAACAGGCAGGCAATCAGATCAGGCAGTGGTCAGACAGGTATCAAGAGAAAGATCAGGTCAGGCAAACAGGCAGGCAAGAAGTCAGGAGCAGAACACTGGAATGAATCTCAATAATGGCTGGAAATAATCTGGTACTGTTTTGTTTTTTTTGTCTGAAGGCTGGTTATATACTAATAGGTGCAGGTGGCTCAGATGAGTAGTGAGGAGAAAGGGGCGGAGATGAGCAGGTGTGTCTTGTGAGGAATCAGACCAGCATCATTGCTGAGATGATGACACATGTAGAATTTTAAACATGCAACAATCACTGTAATTTAAGCTGCACTTAGAAAGGTGCTATTGATAAGCAGGAATATGAAGTCATAACTCAATATGCAGCTATCAGTCACAGCATTTCTTTTTCTATATACATTACCTCTGAGTTTGTTGAGTGGCTGGTTGTATCAGTGTGGAACTGTAAACTAAAAGCAGGTGGCTATTTATTAGACTTTCAATGGTCAATCAGCAATGCTCCAAAATAAGCCGATTTTCACATGACTGGGTGACCAGATGGTCATTATAAAGACCACCGATTTCAAGCACAACTCATTGTGTTGTTGATGAGTTTTTTTCTGAGCTAACATGCACCTTTCTTCTACGTTTGGTCCATGTTTGCTTTTGTCAGAGAACAGAAAACAGAGGGAAGGAGATAGCATTCTGAGCTTCAACAGAAGCTGCAAGAAATCAGCCAGCCAGGCCTCCTTCAGGATTTAAGGAACCAGAGAGGTACATCAGAGCAGACAGAATCCTCCTTTGTCAAGTAAAATTTATTTTTGCTTTGTTCGCATGTTTCTGCTGTTTCCACACCCATTACATGTTTTTTATCTAGAAATAATATGTAAATGACAATTACCATTAAACACATTCAGATTTAACAGAACATAGTGTTAGCTGTGAACTTTTAAACCCTGCAATTTGGCCCTACAATTTGAGCTGTAGCTGAGTACGACTGAAAATATTTTACAGTATATGCCCACCTTAACGCTCACAGACTCACAATAAGAGCAGAAAGTATTCACTCAATTTCTTCTAGATCACTCCACAAACATTAGATAAGTTCTCCGTTAAAGTTTTCTTATAGGAATTGATAGTGGTGCCAATAATAGCTGTACCTGTAATGAATAGTAAGAAAAATACTAAAACAAAGATTTTCCAGAAGCATTTATTCCACTTTGAATACACAAAGCATGGATGGCTATGTAATGTTTTTTTTGGGAGTATGTTTTTTGCATGTGTTAACCAAGGGTGCTGCTTATGAATGTGTAGGCTGCATAATTGTCAGTTTTGGTACATTTTCAGCTCAAACAAACGCAGAGCAGTGAGATTTCAAGATTTTTTCTATATTTTAAAGCTTTTGCCTATTATGAGATGATGCAACTTAAATAAATCTCTTCACCTGCCCAGATGCTACTGTAGCTTCTCAGTGTTTTGTCCAAATGAGTTGGACTGTGAGGTGGCATGCAGTGCACCCATTGCCTTATCAAGTCAGGAGGGTTTATGAGAAAGACAGCGGCCCACATAATGATCCCAGTTGGACGGCTCCATTTTCATTCAGGTATCACCTATGCTGTGCCATTACTGTAAATATGTAGCTTTTTGCAGCTAAACACTCTCATTTACCCTCCGGCACACCTGCCATTACCTTCGCCTACAGACTGACATTTACAGAGGCCCTTCATTTGTTATCTCACAGAAGGAAATGGTGAGTTATTTCACATTCCCAACCAGAGCTTAAAACGACACTTTTATTGACAAGTTGGCACAATATAATTTTTATATGAACACAGGATGCACATATTGTCAAATTCTTCCCCAGTTTATTTCTTATCCAGATGGGATGTAAGGAGCTCCGTCGGGGTTGAGGGTAATTCTGACATTTTAGTGCTTTTCTGCCTAATATGATACTCAGAAAAAAGGTCCATTGAGCTGAGGTTCAAAGAATAAACACAAATCTCAACACACCGTTTCCTGAAGAGACAGTAGGATTTATCCAACCGACAGACGCGTAAAGTAGGTTATAGTCAGCTGTAGCTGGAATCATTAGTGTCAACCCAAGCCTGCTGATGCTTTAAAAGGGCAATATATTCACCCCACAACCAGGCAAGAGAAATGTTTCCCAGCTATAATTTAAAGCCATGTCTGCTGAAGGGCACATGAATAATGCATTCGTAAAGAGATCTATTTAAGCTGAGATAGGGGTTTCTGTATTTATTTGTTTTGCTCACAGAGTGGAGCAGAGCGGACTCCCAAATGCAGTTTAATTTCCCCCTACAGGCAGATTCTCCTGTATAGAAACCTTTTTTTGTATTTGCCATTTTAAAGTCACTGTGAGACAGCAACGTCGATTAACATTGCTGCAAATTAAAATGACATGATGTTTCCAATCCTAAATCAATAAAGATCTTTAACACAGTGCCTTGCAGAAATATGCATAGAGATTAAACCTTTTCTACTTTTGTCAGATTGCAACCACAAATTTCAACGTGTGTCATTGGGACATGTAATAAGCCAATGCAAGGTAGGGCATACGTTTTGAAGTGAAAGAAAAATAATGCATTAAAAAAGTTTTGCTTTTATTTGTGTATACCCCTTTTATTATAAAAATAAAATCAGTCACCTAATAAACAAAAAAAGGCCACCTGTGTGTAATTCCGTCAGCATAAATCCAGCTGCTTTATGAAAAACAGTGGTTTGTTAGATAACATTAGTGAATTAAAAGCATAATGACGACCAAAGATAGCAGCAGCAGACAGACCGAGGAAGAAAGATGAGTCATAAAACAACCTCCTGAACTTTGAACATATCACAAAGATCTGTTCAATTCACCATATTAAAATTGAAAACTGGTAAATCAACTGTAGAAATACATAGACATGTTTACCCCACCCAACCTGAACGCCCTGCAAGGAAAATGCTCATTAGAAAACCGCTTAGACGCCCACAATAACTATCAAGGACCTACAATGTTCCAATTCCAGGGTGGGACAATGTATTGACAGGACAGCTATTACACGTGATCTCCAAGAAGACATTTTAAAAATAGTTTTTTGTTCACCAAATGTAATTTAAATGCAAAATAAACATGTGGAATAAGTTAAAATACAAGATGCTATGAGATAACACTTCATGTTACCACAAACACACCAAGCCCTACTGTGAAACATGATGGAGGTGGCATCATACTGTGGGGTTCTTTAGCAGTGACAGGGTTTATTTTAGAGTTTATAGAAAGGTGGACAGGGACACATAAATGGGAAATCCTAGAAGAAACCCTGTTAGTGGCTACAGAAGACTTGAGACCAGGGCAGCAGTCGACTGCAAGCATACAGCAACAATAGTTAAGATAAAAGCATGTTAGGGTGTTAGATCAGCCCAGTCAAAATCTAGATATAAATCTAAATGGCAATCTCAGAGCTTCAGCTTTTCTGCAAAAAGGCATTTGCAGATTTTGTATAGATGTGTAAAGTGTGGAGACAAACTACTGTAGAAACTATTTCCTTTAGACTTTACTATCAATTCAAAAGCCTCCCCACTTATGCTCTACATTTTGAGAGTCTATCACCTCAACCCCCCCTCCCTGTAGAAGCCAATGAGTGCAAAGTCTGTATAATCCAATCTAATCCAACTTTCCTTATAAAGCACTTTAAAATTTCACAAAGCACCAAAGTGCTGTACAGTGAAACAACATAAACAATTACAAGACATAAAAACATAAGAGCATAAAAGACATAACAAAACCTAAAATCAGAACTATAAATCTATAGCAAAGTAAAAATAAAATAATTTATCACAGGCCAAAATCAACATTTCACATAGTTTTGAAAG
>NW_015150470.1:2326184-2329879 GCF_000732505.1 Cyprinodon variegatus
TCAAAAATATAATAAATGTGCACAAATAAGGAATGGTTGTATTAACCATACATGTAAAGAGAGTTTTATGGGGCCCCCCAGGAACTAGTTTTGCCCAATGGTAAATCCGCCCCTGCCTCAGGAAGCAGCTGATTGAAGGCAAATCAGTTTTGACCACTTGTAGTCAAAACTAGACTAAATTGGCTTTAGCCTTAAAGATTTGGCAAGTTGACAAAATGTCTAAGGAAAAATGTTTAAGGAGTAAGAAAACTTTTGCAATCCACTATAGTTGCAGTTTACAATTGTATACAGCAGAAGGTGACTGAGATCCCCACCTAAACTCTGAGACCCTGATTGAAATTCAACAGTCTTACGGACACTGGTGAGAAATCCTCCCCCTGTACCAGGTGACAAATTGAAACTTAAAGAGTGGAAAAGAAAACAGCTGTGATTGAGTGCTCTGTCAGGTGCAGACCAAGATCTCCAGTATTTTTTATTCCCTTCTCGTCCTGTGGGTTTCACTCAGCTTCTCAGAACAGAAGAGCTGGTATTTAAAACCAGAAAATGTTTTAGTCATGCAGTAAAGCTATTCTACCTCAGAGCTTGTATATTCCCGCTCATCCAGGCAGCAAGCGGCTGCTAAAGTTCAACCACGCAACCATGATGCTGTTCATGTCCCAAGGTCAGAGCCACAGTGATGGATTATCGCTTTGTGTGGCTCTGAACTGTGTTGGACAGAGACGGATTTGGGTGAATATAGAAAAAATGTGACTTTACCGCAGACCGTTTTGCTTCAAAGCATCAAAGAGCCTGAATGAAAAATGGCCTGTGTGTTTTTATTAAAATTTGACATTAAACAACACTTACACTCATTTTGATATATTTTTAACAACAAAGAAACAGGAGCTTATCATCTTTTTTAGACTTTTGTTGAGATTTATACTAAAGCAGTAGTCAAATAGACCATTGCATCACCAGGGGGGCTGCTCAGTGGCGCAGTGGCACTGCTGCCTTGCAGCAAGAAGGTTCCGGGTTTGATTCCCGGCCTGGGGTCTTTCTGCATGGAGTTTGCAGTTTTCCCTAAGCGTGCGTGGGTTCTCTCCGGGTACCCCAGCTTCCTCCCACAGTCCAAAAACATGACTGTTAGGTTAATTGGCTTCTCTAAATTCTCCTTAGGTGTGAGTGTGTGCATGAATGGACTACTGGAAATCAATGTACCAGAGCTAGATGAGAGTCCAACTGATTTGCTTTCAGAAGCAGACCATTGCTCATGGTCCCTCATACTCGTTACAGGACCAGGGGAGATTGCTCCTTTCAAGTGGTCGCACTGCTGCCCTGGAACGGTCTCCCACTTTTTTTGCACTTATCTGATTCTGTTGATGTTTTAAGAGTAGACTGAAACCTATTTGTTTAAGAGAGCAATTTAATTCTAGTAGATTAAGGGTTGTTTTATGACTATGTCTTTTGTGACTGGAAATGTATTTTTATTTGCATTGTGATTTTGTGAAGCACTTTGTGACCTCTATGTCTGTGAAAGGTGCTTTATAAATAAAAATTACTTACTTACTTATTTTGGTGGTTGCTTTAAGGTATTCTTGGTAGTTGCATATGAAGCTTTATTGAACATTATTTAGGAAGTAAAATCGTATGCAACTGACACTGAGATGGAAAACTGAGAAAGAGAAGGGGAAAATATCAAGGTGGAGAGAGAAAGAGAAAGAAACAGGAAACAGTACATGAAAAGAGGGTAAATAAAACAAAACAGCAAAAATATAGAACAGAGAAGATATACAGTAAATCCTACTGGTCTGGTTCCACACCTGTGGCACTAATGGGTCAGAAAAGAGAAAAGATAATAACCGCAAAAAGAAGACAACAGAAAACCAAAGTAAACATCAAAAATGTTTAAAGAGCAGTGTGTATCCCTAAGATATCCACGTGTTTGAAAGGCTAAACCTTTGGTGATTACAGTACATAACATTATTCAGTATGGTATATATATACCTGGAGCTGCAGCTTAGTGTTTACGATTAGTCTATATCCGTGAACACCTGGAACCAAATTTCCGTGGTAAGTCTGCATGTGCATTCTCGTGTATAAAGGATTTACAAAGCTTCTTCGGAAAGAAAATATGCTTAATAGCAGGAGTGGGTGGCTCCAGACTCACCCTAGAGTGCCCAGGATTGAAACAGGTGGCTCGAGCTCCAGTTATTCGAAGGCACCCCTGATAGACAAGGAGGGCAGACATAAGGATGGTCGTACCCACCAGAGAAGGGCATACAAGAGCACCTGGGGCCCCAGCCTAGAGGGGACCAAACCCCAAAGGGACCAAGTCCCTGAGAGGCCCGGCTCTAGCAGCCATATTGCTCAGATTCCACGGGGCTGCCCCTACGCCCAAGGTGATTCCTGATGAGAGCCCAGGGGTCCAAGGCCACTGAAGTACCCAACCCTGCACCTACAGAACCATCAGCATGCCAGCAGACATAGGTACTTTGGGGGGGGGGGTGCTGATAAGAAGGAGGAGGAAGCAGGCCCTGCTCATACTTGGGGGTACAGCTTTCCGACAAGTGGAAGGGGGCAAACACTCAACCTGAAAACTAGAATAAGACAAATTCACATTCATCCTATCATATTCACACCATCCCTCCCTTACACCCATATGGACATATACAAGCACTAAACCGAGGCGCACACAGGGGCAGACACAGAACATATTTCCTCATACATACACTATCCTCCCAGGTCTAGAGGTCAATCCCGCTTTGAGGAACCGAGGGATTGGATTCCTCCTGTTCCCCCCCAGGCATGTTCTGTAGAGGCATGACAGCTTCTGGCTACTTACCTGCTTTTTCATCTGTTCAAACACACGGCTTTGTCCACATGCCTAAAACAGAGACATAAAAACTCCAGACCTACACTCATGGTAATGGAGACAGTGGGATGGCAGCTTTATTTTCCTCATATAAATTCACAATCAGGCATCACATAACTTCACTATCTTGTAACCAGACAGTGAACTCATGTGGGAGGAGGTTTTTGATCTGATGAAGTTGCTCCCTGGTAATTTCTGGAGGGGAGAAATGGGTCAGGAGGAAAGCTACGGACAAAGCATTCTGTTGAATTCTGGTTATATTGTTGTCATAGCTGCCAAACACCGGATAAAAGATGTTCTTTTTTCAACAGTGTTTTTTTCTTTGTCTATTTCTTTGTGGTAACCCCAGCCTGAACCTTGGAAAACTTTATATTTTGCTGTCAAATCTCACCTTTGTTGGCTTAGTTTTATTTTTATTTTACTCTTTATGGTGTATTTCTTCCAGATTCAGAACAAAGAAAGCTATTTTTCTCTCATATAATTTCTAAAAGTAATATTAAATCAAATTGAAAAGATCATGGTGATTTCAAACTCATCTCTTCTTCTTTTTATTACCACTTTTTTTTTTTTTACAAGTTCTTCACCGCGGGCTGCACAGTGGAAAGTGGGTAGCACTGATGCCTTGCAGGAACCCAGAAGGTTCTGAGTTTGATTCCTGGCCCGGGGGCTTTCTGCATGTAGTTAGTATGTTCTCCTCATGCATGCATGGGTCCTCTCCAGGTACTCCGGCTTCCTCCCACAGTCCAAAAATCATGACTGTTAGGTTAATTTACCTCTCTAAATTGTGCTTGTGAATGTGTGTTCATGGTTGTGTCTCTGTGTTGCTTGGTGACAGACTGGTGAC
>NW_015150470.1:2330661-2333612 GCF_000732505.1 Cyprinodon variegatus
GTTCTTTTTTTAAATTTTACTAATAAGTTCCTCCATTGCAGCCCTGTATGTCCCTAATTCATGATAGAAATATTTAAAATGCAAATGTTACAGCCATGCTTTAATTGTGATTATTATGGTAATACTGAGCGATCTATGTCAGTGTTCAGTGCCAAGAGACCCTGATTTATAGGGCAAAAGGCAGCTACTGTATATACTCCATGAGAACTGTACTTTTTTTTCTTGTTCTCAAGGTTGCAATACAAAAGAAAACAAGAACAAGAAGAAAGTTTGATTTTCCTCAAAGCATTAATACTCTATGAGAAGCTGGGCCTGGAGCTCAGTCTGCCCTGCTATAGCACACGTCATTGAAGATCGATTGAGAGTGAAAGGAGGGGGGGGCAAAGACAACTGTTAGAGCAGGACAGGTGGAGAGCTGAACCTGCGTAGAGAAGCAGAGAGAAGAAGGAGCTAATGGTTTGCCCTGGTGCTATTTGGAAAGACTGCAAACACTGGGGAGTGTGGTGTTACAGGTAGGGACTGTTTCTGTAAAATCCACAATGGAGGAAAAACTGCCAGTGAACAGAAGCGGCATGTTCGACCTCTTCACCCACCAGAGTTGAACTGCAGGACTATGGTGTTCAACAGATACTGTAGGTGGGGCATCTTCCCCTTTTCCAACTGAGACACACCCATCTAAATCCTGTCCAATCACAGTAAAACCATTAAACACCCAGCGAGAAAGAAAAATTCTGCCCAGACATTATGTTAAGGACAAGCAGAGAGTCCCACCCCCAAGACAGCTCAGAGAGAACAAAGCAATGTTATTTGCTTTATGAAAATGTCTGTTTTGGAGTATGTAGCACGTTTTGGATGGGGATGAGAAGCGGGAGTTTAGCAGGGTGCGGCAGCTAGCTTAGCTTAGCCATATAGTAGACAATTAGGGAAGCTGGTAGTTACTCTTTGAATAGATCATTTAAGGTGGAGATTGTCCGTCTTCACCAGATGTTAAGAGAGGTTTTGTGTAACCCTCCCTGGCCTTATCAGTTACTTCAAGGTGTCAGGGTTTGGTTGCGGTTTGAGGACCCAAATGCAGAGGCAGGGAGGCAGAGGGGAGTGTTTTTTAGATTTAATGAAAGGCAAACAAACAACTGAGGCAGGAATC
The DNA here is from genome assembly GCF_000732505.1 of Cyprinodon variegatus. Taxonomy (NCBI): domain Eukaryota; kingdom Metazoa; phylum Chordata; class Actinopteri; order Cyprinodontiformes; family Cyprinodontidae; genus Cyprinodon; species Cyprinodon variegatus. The sequence goes on from NW_015150470.1 coordinate 2,331,806, forward strand.
CAAAAAATCCAACAAGAAAAAAGGTAAAACAAACAAGAAACCATGGAGCCTTCAGGGGAAAACAATTATGACGAGGAAGACACAGTAAGACGTTGTTGAACGAAGTTAGATGAGGAACCAGCACAGGGGGTGTATTTATGGGAGACTGAACAAAGAGAGTACTAACGAGCAGATTGGGAGCAGGTGTGAACAGAGCAGACTGGGAAGGAGCAAGGGGAAAAAAAACAACACAAGAGGGCAACAGAGGGTAACAAATAAAAACCTTAGAACTCAAATGTATCCAGAGAACACAACAAAATAAGAATTAAAACTAGAAAACATGTAGCAAAGTTAAACTGAATACTCAAAAGAAAACATAACAGAACCAAGACTGTGACAGTACCCTGCATTTGTGTCCTCAAACCACAACCAAACCCTGACAAAAGCTACAAATTCAGCAAATGCATGAGGTCACTGCTGCTGAGGCAGCAGATGAAAGGATGACTTGTTACAGAGGTGTCTGAATGAGTTGTTTTTATACCTGAACACGTGGCTATGGTGACAAATGGCTTTATGAGTGATTAGGGCCTGTACCAGTATGCACTGCTTCAACTAATAGGTACAATTGACTGTAGTAACTACTGTTCAGCTAATTTGGCAGCATTGAAACAGGTTTGAGACACATCATGTGGAGCTAAAAAAAAATCCACATGAAACGGTAAAATAATGCACAGTAAGGTTAAAATAGCGACCATGTTTACACAGTTTCAATTCAAAGTATTTAGAGTATTTTGTTTTCAGTTTCTCCACTTGAGTCAGAGACTCCTCTCTGACTCAGAGAGGGCAAGGCCCCCATTTATTATTTTTGGGAGGAGCTGATCCTCTTACTGCTCTTAACTGAATCTGTTTTCCAGTGCATGCTGCAGGTCCTGTATAGAGTCAGCAGAACCATGTCATCAACAAAAGAGAATAACAAAAACACTATTCCCAAAAAAGATATCCCCTGGACTTGACTGGGCCTTAGAATCCTGTTCATGAAAGTTCAAAAGGATCACTCCTGCTTAAAGTTTAAACACACTGACTGCAATAAAAATAGAAATTTCTCAGAACAACATGGTCACTCGTGCAAGTCCTCTCATCCAGATCGAACCCATTATCTAGGAAAAAAAAAAACATTTTGCATTCAAAATCATTTGCCTTTGATCATAGAGTGGCAGCTCTGACCAGAAAGTTTTTATTGAAAAAAAGTAACGGCTTTATTTTAGCACCGGCCCCGTTTTCACCCACAGCTATGAGTGGTGCACACCTGCACAAAACATCTGGCTGTGAAAGGGGCCTGCTGTCACTTGACTGTCAGCTACTGTCCCTGGAGATTTGAGGGGTTCTTTGTTCCTCCTCAGAGCTTTCACAGCAGAAACTTGGCTAGAAAATCAGACGTGGAGGAATGTTTTTCCTCAGAGGAAATGTGCTGCAGAAATTCAACACATCCCACAAATGTTGGGTTGTATAGAACAGAGCAGACCCTTCTCATCAGAATTGATTTCTTCATCTGCAGCAGATTTATAAAGCAGGTCCTGCTTTTTTCAATTTTTTGGAATTTACCAGGTGAATTTAAATTAAAGTCAAAGTCCTGTGTGGGCAGAAGACTGCAGACATTTCCTCTGAGACATTCTCAATGAACAGTGTCTCTTATTTTCACAATTTTTTTCAGATTGTGAAGCTACATTATGGTAAACAGTAAATGACAACATATAAATTCTCATTTTTTTATGTAAATAATCAGTTGGTGTATAGTTGAAAGGGACAGTGTGTAACAAATTTAATTTTA
>NW_015150470.1:2334799-2346107 GCF_000732505.1 Cyprinodon variegatus
ACATTAAGCCAGAAAAAAAGAAAAAAACAAACGGTCAGTTCAGGTGTTTTATAAAGTATGTAAATCAGGAAATTGTCTATATACCAAACGGAACAATTGTTGTTCTCTATTTAAAAAAACATTTTATATTTTAAAATGGAAAAATATTATTATTATTTATATTTTTTTAAATCAATGTAGAACATGGATGCATAAAAAACTGCTTTTTATTTCAGTTTTAAATTCTGTTTAAAGTAAGAGATTATAATTAAAAATGTCTCTGGTTGTTGATTTTCTTTATTTGGTTTTTTATTGGTTATCCTCGGTGTAGACCATTCTTTTCACTTCATACTTTGCACTACTTTGATTGCTCTGTAACAACTCTGTAAAACAAAGTGGACTATGAAGATGTTACATGACAAAATGTGTCAGTTTTTAATTTATGTTACCACTTTATTATAACCATCTAACAAGCAACAGATATTTTAGCTTCCTGTTTGCACATCTGAGTCGAGAAGTAATGGATGTTAGCTTTGATTATTACTTTTCTTACTTTGATTGCATTGATGTTTTATACTGTACTAATTCAAATATTTTTTTGAATTCCCTGTTTGTTTTGTGTGAACTTCTTGAATGTTGAACACCTGGTGACCCACTGGAAGATTTTCAGAGCAGGTGATAATAAATGCATTACATGTAACTCTCTTCCTCGGCTTAGCATATTCCCCATCTTTTGTTGTTGCTCCTTCTAAATAAAGACTGCTGAACAACTCAAATTGTTCTCCAAAAATCAATCTGCAGTGTCACTCTTAATCATTGCGTTCTGCACCGCCAACAACATGTTAGCAGGAAATGTTTGGCCGAATCAATGAGAATTACTGCAAAGCTGCTCATATTCATTTTCTCCCACTGCAGCAGGAGTAAACATGGAGATAGGAAAGCGGTGATTGCATTCTGTCTGGAAATTTGATGTAGATTAAAGAAAATCAAGATGTGAAGCAGGTGATTTCTGAGAGAATGTGATGAAATTGGTGTTTCAGCAAAACAACGGCTGGATGAAAACTTCATACAGAGATTAGTACAGTGCTGTGAACAGCTTTCACAGAACCATCTCACCCAAGATGCCATAATTGGGGCCCTGATTGTACACTGAACAGTTAATTAAGGCTGAGTGGGAGTGGATTTGTGTTCTCGGCAAATAATTAAACTGGACTTGCAGAAAGGTAAAGACAGCTTACCCATGAGCCACAAAGGCCTGGTGGAAGTATGCGGGTGGAGTTGTGGGGGTTCGGCACACTAGATGGGTTGACACACTAACAAGCTGCAGACGAACTGCCTGATGGGAAAAGACGTTAAAATCAGACTGAACCCTTAAATAAGAAACATACTGTACTCTCCCAATCTTTAAACCCATGATTTATGTCTTCTTATTGTGCTTTTTAATCAACTATGACATAATAATGAATTAAATAAAAAAATTATAAGGAAAAACATTTTGTATGTTTGATTGATTTAAATAAGCTCAAAAAAGGCTGGCTCTGTTCTAGGAACTCATCTAGGATCACTAGAGATTATTTCACAAAGCAGAATTTTTCATAAACTGAAGGAAAGTATGGAGAACAGTGAGAATCCTCTTCAGAATATTTTTAAACAAAAAGTGTCATCAGTAAGAGGATTCTCCAGATCTGGTGGAAGACAGACTGCTACAGAAGATCCTTCCTGCCTACAGCTATCAACCCCTCTGTTTGAAAAATAACGTATGAGTTACTGCAACCTTCAATTTCCCTTTGGGATTAAAGTATTTTTGGATAGAATAGAATAGAATAGAATAGAATAGAATAGAATAGAATAGAATAGAATAGAATAGAATAGAATAGAGGAGTAGACTCATTTATTGATCAGTTGACTATCTATTTGGCTGCAGAGAAATGGGAAGGGCTCAGAATTTAGGCCAGAATTAGAATAGAATAGAATAGACGGGTAGACTCATTTGTTGATCTATTGACTATAGAAGAAATGGGAAGGGCTCAGAATTTAGGCCAGAATAACTGACCAGGGACAGAATTGATGGAAAATGAGTCTCTTGGTAAACTGAAATAATTAAAACACCTCACCTGAAAAAACACAGATGGCTAAATCTTGGATTGATTTCCTTTGAGCCCAGTGATGAACGCAGCGTATTGGTCAGTTTTGATCTGCGTTCATTGTCTTCTATATGACCCGTCCTCTTGGAGAGCAGTGGGCTGCCATTGTGCGGCACCCGGGAGCAGTGTGGAGTTAAGGGTCTTCGCGCAGAGACCCAGAGTGGCAATTTGTGGGAGTGGGGCTCGAAATCAGAACTCAGATTCCAAGCTCTATGCACTAACTACTAGGCCGCCACTCAGAAGAGTTCGAGTCATTTTTTTTTTTATCATAAGTCTTCAAACAGATCTTAACATATTTTGCTGATGAATTCTAAAATAGAATTTAGATATTAGGATTTTCTGCCAGTTTGTTTTGCTTATAAATCAGTGATTTAAAAATTTGACCAATACACCAATTATTGTTGCGCATGCAGGTACTTCTCTGCACCACCAACCACCATGGTGATCTCTCTTCTCAATTGTCGTCATCTGTTCAGCTCATCTAACCGTTTATTTTAAGATTTAGGTTTGCAGACTGAGGTAGCAAAGGTTTCTATTGAGTCTGTTAAGCTATTTATGTCCCTATATGGCAAGATGTTTAGGTACATTATTCTGTTTAGATATAAAGCAAACTCTAAATAGGACATTTTTCCCCAAATAAATAAATTAACTAAAATAATCAGTTCTTCCAACATTTGTCAAAAAGTATGGTGGATTCTGTTAAAACAGTGTTCTGTTTGGTTTCCTTAGTTTTTTATTTTACCAAAAGAAATGTAAATATTATAGTTTTAATTAAGGGTCTTTTAGCTTGTAGCTTTCAGAAAATAAAACTGAGGGGTAAAACATGCTATTTGAGCTAAAGATGTTAGTTTGAAGTCAGTATGACTGCAGACCAGTCAAGTGTCTTTATGAAAATAACACAGTTCATAAAGACACTTGACTGGTCTGAAGTCATACCGACCTAAAACCAACATCTTTAGCTTAAATAGCATGTGATCAGTGAGCAGCCATTTCAAAACAAAAGGAGTCCATCTCTTTCCCTCCAGAAATTAATGACGTAACACGAGGTCTGAAGGTCTGTAGCTATTGACCCTACAGAAAGACTGTGACCTCTGCACACTGTGCATCTCAACATCCACCGACACTGTTTTAAATGGCCTGCCACTTTGTTTACCAGCCATTATTCACAAAAACTTCCACGTTGTTAAAGTATCTCTAATGGTTAACTAATATTTAGTTACGCTGAGAGTTCACAACTGGATTTAATACACAGGTTGCACCCCTTCACAGGACCATGCTGGAAATCATAGAGCTTCTAAGAGTGATTAATTTTTTTAATAAATGTTTGTAGAAACAGTCAGCATGCAGAGGTTCTAGATTTTAAACACGTCAGAGGGATTAACCTCCTTGGATTTAATGCCTTTGCATTAATTGGTGAATCAATGTTTTTTGTCTTGTGTTTGAAGTTCTCAATAAGAAGTATTTTAAAGAAGTTTTGTCTCTGTTGTGCTACTGTCACTGAATAACAGTTTAAATTCCTGGGGATGCAAATACCCCAAAAACCTAGGCTGTAGAGCCAATACCTCTGCGTCTCTAAATGGATTTCAGCTTTATTTTCTGGAGATGCTTCAGAGGAACGAACTAAAAGAGCTGCCTAAGAGTTTACTTGCATGTACTGCACAACAGTGTTGTATGATAATTTTGGGGGGACTGAGAGGAAAGCTCTGCAGAGGCTGATAAAAATGGCAGGGAGAATCAGTGACTGTCCTCTGCTCTCACCGGAGGAGATATCTGGCTGCCAGAGCCTCTGTGGAAAAAAAATTCAAAGACTGCTCCTGACCAGGTCACAAACTCTCTTTCCTCTTTAAAGGACGATATAGAAACAGGAATTTGACCATTGGCCCAGAAGTGTTTTTAACATACCTGCAGTACTTTGACTTCTGTTCTTACTAAAAAAACTAATTTCTTAGAATGTTACCTTGTTGATTTCACTATTAATTAACTAATTATTATCCAAAGATAAATGCATCTGATTTTAGTAGCTTTTTATTGTTTGTTTCTCTGTGAGCATTTCTTTCAATGGCAGCATGCCGAATCTTACTGTATATAGTAGGCTACTCAACCATGCAGCTTCTCTGATCTGAACATTGTTAACACAATCCAATATTCCTCCTGGAGGAGGCTGGTGTAAAAACAAACGTATTCTTATCCCTATACAGGAGACCAGAAGTGCATGGTCAGGAAACTCAATAAAGTGGAAGTAGAAATATGTCTTCTTGTGCAACTGGCCCACTGCCATTGGCCTTCTATTCTGTCAGTCAGATGTTTTATGAAATAGTTATTGTAATTTTCTACACTCTTTAAATAATTGGATTCTCCACTGAACCTTTTTTTTAGACTTCATCGATCTTCTTTCACCCATGGCACTCCTCTCAGGATATAAACTATGTTTATATCTCTATATTAAGATTATATTCTGATACATTTGTCTTTTCTACATCATAATAAATTTAGTTTTTTTCTGATCCAACTCTTAACCAAACAGCTCTTAATGGAGAGTATAAAAAGCACACAAAAAAATCCTTTTTAAAAAGTTCAAATATATAGGATGTCCTTTTCCTAACTTGGAACCTGTATCAATCCTGGATGGAGGGAAGGTAAACCCGGATTATTCTCTCAGCCAACATAATTTTCTATTTTACATTGGGACTGTCCCTTTTTTAAAAAGTGTCAAACCACACAGTGATGGATGAACACATGGCAGACTGAATAATAGCATCTCATGAGGAAGGTTGTACATCTCTGTCTCTGGTGGGGCTTCCTCTGTACAGAATGTCAGGTGTTTAGGAGTGACCACATAATAGTGGCAGAGAGCAAAATAAACACATAAAAACACAATGTATACAAGTTCAAGAGAATGAAGCACTGAAGCTAAAATTTGCAGAGCTATCTTGGTTATACATACTGCATACAGGGATAAGAATTTCTGATTTTGTTGCTGTAAAACTGAATAAAGAAGAAAGAGGTCATTATTTGGGTCTAAGTTTCTGAGTTGTACATAGTTGTCTTTATTATGTTATTCTGTGCAGAACTTTCATGGTCTCCACTCACTTCTTTATATTTGACTCAGGGTTCTACCCTCTGTTTAAGTTTATTTTTAGTTACTTTGATATTCTGTGCCATTGCATTCTGTCAGTCTAGTATTTCTTCAGTTACTCTCTGTTGCCCCCTTGTGCCTGCTCCTTCCCCTTGACTCCCTCCTAGATAGTTCTATTCACATCTGCTCCGTATCAGCTAATTAGCCCATCCTTTGTTCTGTTTCCCATATATACACCACCCCTCCAGTTCCTATTTCCTGGTTTCTTGTTGTTCTGTTGCTTCCTCGTCTCTTTCCTCCTCACATGTATTTTCCCTGACGGTTTTTGTATGGTTTTCAGTAGTGATGGTGAGATGGCTTTTAAGGTTGCTGTAATTACTGTAACAGCTCTGGTGAAAGTTGCTAATGATATTCTCATGGCCTCAGATAATGGACTTGTATTTGTAGATCTCAGTGCTGCATTTGATGCAGTTGATCATAATTTTCTTTTAGAAAGACTGTAATATATTGTAGGAATTAAATGAACAGCACTAGACTGGTTTAAATCTGATCTATCTGATTGATTTCAGTTTGTTCACGTTAGTGACAGATCTTCCTCATGTTCAAAGGTTACCTGTGGAGAACCACAGGGATCAGTGCTTAGACCAATTCTCTTTACTTTATACATGCTCCCAATCGGTAGAGTTATTAGACAGCATGGGATTAATTGTCACTGTTATGCTGATGATACCCAGCTATATCTGTCTATAAATCCAGATGAAGCTAACCCATTACATAGATTACAGGCATGTCTTGAAGACATAAAAACCAGGATGACTCTTAACTTTCTGCTCCTGAATGCAGACAAAACAGAAGTTATAGTCTTTGGACCAGAATCTTTGAAAAAGAAGCTGATTAGTCAGTCACTTCATTTGGATGGGATTAAACTGATGTCAGATAATAAAGTAAAAAATCTTGCTGTTGTTTTTATTCAAGACCTGTCATTTAAATCCCATATCAAAGAGGTTTCTAGATTTTCCTTCTTTTATCTGCAGAAAATTGCAGAAATTAGAAATGTCCAGTCTAACTAGTCCATGCATTTGTTACTTCAAGGCTGGACTATTGTAGTTCTTTACTATTAGGAAGTCCACAAACTGTAGTTAAAAGCCTTCAGCTGAACCAAAATGCTGCAGCCAGAGTTTTGATGAAAATGAAAGAGAGAGCATATCGCTCCTACTCATCTCTGCCTTCTCCTCTCTGCATTTGGGTCCTCAAAGTTTCCACCCAACCTGACAATTTCAGGTTAAATAAAACCTTTAAAGGGGTCGTGGAATGCAAAACCGAGTTTACATTGTCGTAGATGAATAACGATAGTTCAGTGAGTGAAATAGACGTACAGAGAAGTTCAAACCCCATCAAAACCTCCTTTCTCTGCAAATCTCACAATTCTAAACTTCCACCATAAAACAAAAACAGGCGAATCCAAACCAAGCACCAAGTTGATGTAAAGTCTGGGATATTGCATTATTTGGTTCTGGCCTGTACTTTTGTCCTGCCCCGAAATTGACATAAAGACCAACCCACTGGTTCACTGGCCCAAGAACATGAATAGAGGTCACAAGGATGTAAGACAGCTGTTTAGCTGTTTAACCTACAGCTGGGTTTAGTTCTACAATAATTACAAAGCAGGCAGTTTCTCTATTGAAAATGAGCCAGGACCACGGGCGTAAATGCAGTGTTCCAGGCTGCACCGAGAAAAAGGGGAACCTTTTCACAGGATCCAAAGACTCGACAGGCAAGGATTATTTTTGTCAGATCAGGATATCCCTGCAAAGTTTGATGCTCAGCTGTTTATTTGTTCTAAGCATTTTGCCGAAGACAGCTTTCAAAATCTTGGACAGTTCGAGGCAGGATTTGCTAAACTTCTTTTACTGAAACGAGGGGCTGTTTTGACCATTAGGCCATCACAACGCAAACCGGAAGTATTACTTTGTTGCTAAGCTGCTGATAGCAATACTAGCATATCTATGGTGACCAGATTTGGGTTCTGAAAAAGGATGACACTTATATTTTATTTATTTATTTATTTTTAGGGGGGCTACTGCTGGGCCGCTGCCTGAACCTCAGCAGAGAGCCATGAGCCACCCGTCCTCAGACGAAAGAAGGCGGCTGGGGGCCGGTAAGGCAGGCAGAGGGAAGCATGGGGCTGACGGTTTCAAGCCTGCCGTCACCGGGGTGGGTTCGGTCACTCCATCTCCGACTGGCTCCCTGCCCCTATCTGCCGGGGTTCCCGGACCAGCCCCAGAGCTCGGTTAGAGTGCCCGGAGTGTTTTGACTACATGCTGCACTGTAGTCGAACAAAATCCCCCTGGATATTTTTTTAGGTATGAAAAGTAGGACATGTCCATGAAAAAGAGGGCGTCTGGTCATCCTACCATATCAACAATTTGATGTTTCAGTAAGTGAGAGCTTGTTGCTATGATGCGTCTTTATGTAGCAGCTTTGCTCATTTCTAAACCAACCAGTCAGCACACAGCTCATCTAAATATTCATGAGCATACCATAAAAGGAAGGAAACCTGTCGTTTCATTCTAGGGCTTTTAACCAGGCTTGCATTAGGGCTCATAGAACAGCAAATATGCCATTTTCAGCACAACGAATGTTACACACCCTATTCAGAGACCTTAAGGACCAGGACCAAATACCCTATATACTCATTCTATGACCCCTTTAAATAATCCTCAGCCTGAAGAGCTAACAGTCATGACCTCTAAAAAACATGTAATATCATTTCCTTGAAGTCTGTTGTCCCTCATACCCCATAAAACATTCAGCATAATTAGAATGTTTGAGTTTTACCTTAGTTTGTTAGAATCTGATTAAAAAGTTGTATATGTTTTGTGCATATGCAAGTTTCAGCTCTTTTATAACTGTTCCCTGCAACTGTGAAGTATGATCCTCATGATTAACAGATATAAATACTTCACGTTTCTCTCTGCGTGGCTTTTAAATATGATACCTAAAATAAATTACATTTTAGATCGTAGTCAACTTTACTGATGTGCAGAATTTCTGCTAAAAGTAATTGTTCTGATTTCACCACTCTTTGGTTTACATACTCAGTCATCCCAACTCTCACCCTCATCTTAAAATAGAAATCGGAGCTACAGATGGGACGCCTCGGCTGCGTCTTTGCTTCACTTATTTTTCTCCTCTCTTCACAGCCTGCTGCAGGTTGCTGATAGCAGGTCTTCAGTCAGAGCTGAGATGTTTATATCAGCAGTCAGATGAATGAACAGACCTCAGAGTCTCTTATGCCGCTTTGGTCCTTTTCCTCTTTGTAAGCCTTCACCTTGCTGACAGGGAAAAAAAAAACAGATCTAAAAACACATGTGGGTGTCAAGGAAACTTAAAAGCAAAGCTTAATATGCTGCTCCATCTGCATTCATTATTCAGGATTCAATTATGTTGTGGTAACTATTAATCTTCACAAAAGAAGGAAGCTGAGTGCAGCAAGTGTTCAAAAGCTGACTATTTTTGGTTGTTTTTTTAACCTAAACACAATGGGCTCTCTATTTAGTTTTTTCCACTCCCTATAATGTCATACAGTTAAAGACTAAAGCAACAGAAACCAATCAAATGAAAACATCAAAAAAAGAAAATCCATATGTTACTGCTGGTTTAAGCTTTAAAGAGGACCATTAAGTCGGGTTTACACTGTAAGATTTTTTTTCCCTTTTCAGGGCGACTTTCCGTTTGTGCGTGAATTTTCCAATCGGCCCCATTTTTAGCCTGGTCGTGCGTCGTGTAGTGTATAGGGGGTAAGAGGGACGATCAGCCTCTTACGACCACCTCCCTATCAGGTCAGGAGAAAATCAAACATGTTTGATTTTCAGTCGACCTTCGTGGGCAAATCGCTCAACGCGCAAACAAGGATTCTTCTTCTTCCTCTGAGATGAAAATACAGAAGCAAGGCGGGGGTGCAAGTGAAATGGAGTTCTTTCTGTTAATTTGAAAGGCCGTAGTAGCCATGTTTGCTCAGCCATGTCTTGATCCAAATACGCCGCCGCCTTTTCTTTTTAGGGCTTTCTACTGGTTTTGGCTTCCGGACAGATGAGTACCAGTAGTGCCATCAGGCTGAGTCTGATGTAGTTTTTAGACGTGCAGCGTGACCAGGTAGTTTGGATCAGAGTGTCTGGCAGCACATGCATCGTGAGCTGTGAACTCACACTGCGGTTCCGTCGTACAGTGTGAGCTGTCGCTGTGTGCAACGCCTGAAAAAATCATACAGTGTATGGCTGGCGTTAGATATGTCACAGCTTGTTTCAGCCTCTGCATGTATTTTGCTTGCAGCAAATGACAAGAGGAGCAAAGTGACTGACTTGAAAAAGATTCAGAAAGAAGGTCAGATTAATCAAGCTGGTTCTAAAGTCCAAATACCTGTGATTTGAATTTTGCTGTTTAAAATGTATCTTTTTATTTCAATTAGCCATTACAACATCTGATTCCCATTGGAAATGCTCTTTCAACCTCACCTTGGAGTAATTAGGTTGTTTATCCTACCAGGAGTGGGGTTCGAACCCACGAGGGCTTATGCCCATTAGATCTTAAGTCTAACGCCTTAACCACTCGGCCATCCTGGTTCTTGCTGTTTAGAGTGAAGGTATACGCCATGAGCATATATACCTGAGGAATGATTCAAAGAAATGATTCAAAGAAAGACCTTTCAACCAGAATAAGAACAAGAGCAAATGTCCTTGTAACAGTGAGTAAAATCCCTTTGGATAATAACTTGTGTCTAATACAAGATCAGTTCATCTTTTTAGCTTGCACTGTTCTGCAAACATTTCTTGTAGTAATTTTAGTAAAACTTTATCTAAAGGACCAGTCAGGATCCATTTTCCTAGCTATTATCAGCTTTAACGTACTGCATTAACACCAGACTCTTATCGGTCAATAAAAAAGATATCACCGTTAATCTTTTCTCACAGTTGGGTTGGGAGCTGGGTCTATTCTAATAATGACTTTCATCTTGGCATTTTAGTGCGGATGTATATCTGGTGGCAAGATCAAATCAGTCTTCCAACCTGTGTAGGCGTACTGTGTAATTACCACATTGAATGTGAAGTGCTGACATGGATCCAGCTATCGATAAAAACACGACAAGACTAGAGTTGTTTGCACCTTGTGAAATGCGGAATTGGTTAAATCTAGGAGTTCTGCCAGTCTCAACTACCACGTAAAGGCAAAGCGTCCCTTAGCCAATGCGAAAGATGGTGAAACGATGGAAAAAGTCGGCCCATCAGCAGAACTCTTTGAGACAAGCAACCAATACCCTCGCTCTGTGGATAGACACATGCTGCAGGTGCATCAGCGTGATTGAAGATGATGGGCTCGAGCTGGTTCTTATGGCGGCAACAGGTGACCCATCTTACAAACTACATGTGAGATGGGTAGAATACATGACCAGCATTCTACGGAGAAAGCCACGACGTGGTTAAGGCGACGTGTGTAGCACTGACAGGCTTCATCAAATAGGTGGAGCTTGAGCTGCGCATAGCTGACACACCACCCATGTCTAAAACAGCAAATAAAGTGAATGGTTACTGCTATTTAATATAAATTGGGTAGTTAAATCTGTACTTTGGGCTGCTTTGGTTCTTAAGATATAATAAGTTACATTAGTGCTGAATATAGAGAATCTAAAATTATTGCATAACATACATTTTCATTCCAGTGCTGGTATTAACTATAACAGTGGACATATTTATGTTATTTAGTGGGTGAAATGATCAAATCTTTAGTAGTTGGCCACCAGCCTACCAGATCCTTCGATTTGGATCTGCCGTTACCCCTGGCAACTCTATAGCATTTCCTGTCTAAATCTTGCTATCAGGACTTCACAGTGAAAGCATTGGGGACGACCACTGCTAAACTGGACTCTATGGACAACTGTTCATTGAGCTGGGAAGATCATACATTTTTGGAAAAGCCCTGGAAGCACTGAAAGCAGTAGTCCATTGTGGTTCATCCAGAGCAGCATCTACTGTAGATGGTTGGATTTAGCAGTACATTTCCTATTTAATCCTTTGACATTATTTTCTCTATACACCATTTTACAGGAAATTTC
>NW_015150470.1:2346672-2354331 GCF_000732505.1 Cyprinodon variegatus
TGAAGCTTCACCACGATAGAGTTCAGAAACAAGGGTTTAGATGCATCTGGTAGATGCTTAAAACAGTTCAATACATGGATGTGTCAGAATATTGTCCAACTGAAAAAAACCGAAACTATGGTGATAATATTTCTACCGAAGGAGAAGAGATCCAGAGTTACTTCACTGCTTCAGCTATTACAGCTAGAAACCAGGGGTTATGGCAAAAAATCTTGGTTCTATCATGGACTCAGACCTGAACCTTTAGAGGCTTATAAAGGCAGTTACTAAGTCAGCCTTTCATTGCCTAAAAAACTTTTCCAGGATTAAAGGATTAATGTCAAAGCAGAGCTACAGCAGGGCATAGAAAAACTCATCTATGCATTTACTTTTAGAAGAATCGATTACCGCAATGCTGTCTATATGTCTTTGCCTAAAAAATCCATCAGACAGCTGCAGCCGTTCCAAAACTCTGCTGTCCGTGTTCTCACTAGAACTAAGAAAGTAGAGCACATCATTCCGGTTCTGAAGACCTTCCACTGTAGCTCAGAGAACAGACTTCCTCTAATCTATAAATCAGTGAATGGATCAGCACCTCCTTGCATAACGGATTCGTAGTCAGTCTATCAACCTCCCAAATCACTCAGGTCTTCTAGTTCCAGCCTACTCTGTACACCAAGAACTAGAATCAAACATGGAGAAGCAGCATTTAGTTCCTATGCTCCACTGACTGAAACAAACTCCCAGAAGACTGGAAAAGTACTGAAAGCCTGAGTTCTAAATCGAAGTTAAACCCCCATTCTTTTCCAACTGCCTTTGACTGTTAAAGTTCAACTTTTAACTGAGATATAATTTGTTTAAGGTGTTGGTCTAACTGTTTTCTGATTGTTTTGGTAGCTGCTCTTATATTTTTATCTTTACTTGTTTTCATCCTACGTTTGCTCCTTTTGAACTCTTTCATTTGTGTAAACAAGTTTGAATTGTGTTTACTTTACATTGTGCTCTTCAAATAAACCTGCCTTGCCTATATACGATGAAATTATGTCTCCAGCACTACAGACTATTTATTTGCTAAACATTAGTTAGGACCGGTAATGTCAGCTCTATATAGACATGGATCTAATTTTTACAGTACAGTACAATGAACAGGAGTCATGATGTTTACACAGAACTGGATTTTTCTTCCAATAGTTTTGGGGTTTAAAACCAGCAGGGTCTCTAACCATTAAATCTATCTGATACATCATCTATTCAGCTATACCGGTAAATTATTTACTTACTGTATTATGGAAATCTTCTTTCCATGAATCCACTTATTTTCCAGTATATTAGAATGAGAAAATAAGAAAAAAGTGATAATTAAAGATTATAAATAGATGAAGGGAAAAAAAATCTGAGAAGAGTAGGAAGCTGTCAACGAAAGGATGGGCAACATTTTTTCCTACTTCCGTGTGTTCATTTCCCTTCAGACTCCCATCCATCCATCCACGCATCTTTCTTTCTCCTTCCTGCCTCAAAGGCTAGATTCCCTGATGAGGTTCCTGCTGCTTGAATTCTGTCTATTTCCCCTCTAAGTCCATGGAGATGCTGAAAAAGCTGAATATTTCTCTTTAACCTGAGCTGAATTCATGTGTCCTTTCCAGCCTCTACTCCCTGACATGACCTCCTAAAGCTTTTGTTATGTCCCAGCATTGCACCACAAAATAAATTATCTCCCAGTTTGGTTGTTCAGGCCTGTTTTGACACCTTTGGGACAAACGGAAACAACAGATCCTCTCATCTGACATCAGTGGCAGAGATCATTGCTGTTTTTCTTGCTTCTATCTTTAAAATCTGGTGGAAAAAAAACTGAACCCAGAAGAATTAAGGCTGTTTTAGTAGCAGATCAAAGGTTTTGGAAAGCGTTTGTGTTTATTACCCTCTGGGACCGTTGATAGGAACTTTGCCCTAGAGGTGGAATCCTACCAATATTGTTGATCTCCAATGTTTCCTCTGACCAAAACTGCAGAGACTCCTGTCATCTCCCGTTGTACATTGTGTTTACTGAAAATAGACAAAGTTTTCCAACATAGTCTGGCCTAAAGCATCGCTGTATATGTGCAGCCATGCATAGCTGCTTATATTTTTCAGATACTGTACTGTATGTTATTTTAAAAGATTTTAAAAAGCTTTAACTCTTAAAAGTACCTTTATTCTCAACATTTTTTAAACAGTTTTACATTTTTCTTATTTTGATTGCATTGCTTGCATCTAGCAGAAAAACACACATTTAAAGCTTTTTTTATGTATTCGGTTGTTTTACTCTATATTTACTGGAAGATGTTTTTTCATTTTTTCATTTATAACAGTATAATTTAATTATCCTTTCCTAAAGCTATGCAAAACCCAAATACAAAATCACTGTCTGAAATGTGTAAACACTCCAAAAATCCAACTCTACAGGGGCTTAATTTATTATGTCATAATTATTATAGCGTGTTTATCTTTTTGTAAAATTTCTGGCAAATATAAGCTTTGGGCATTACTAAGTATAAGTGAAAGTTTTCTAATGCTTCAGGACCATATATTTGAAATCAAGTAATTTGTTTACCAATTGTTTTCATAGTGTCTGGTTAGGGAACTGACAGGGTTTCATCCTTGGTTTTTGTTGTTTCTATCTTCTTAGTACCGTAACGATTTGTATTAGAAAATACTATCTGGAACAAAATTTCTCCCCCTGCATCAATTAAACAAATTCAAGTATCTTGATGTCTGGTTAACAGAGATGATATTGGGATCAGTAGATGGCAAAATGCTCATGTAGAAGCCACACTCATTTGTCTTACTCTTTTTTAAATGTATAAATCGTAGTGTTGCACTGATGCCATTTTTGGCTCCGATAGCGAAACCCAATACCTGGCTGTGCAGTATTGACAGATATTGATACCATACAGGTACCATCTGTTTAAAATTGATGTGTGTGTATATGAAGAACCGCATACTACTTGGATGTAAAATAATTACCATTATGGCTTTGTCAAGCTGCTGCCTACCTTTGTGAAGGAGAAAAAAGACTAAAACAAAGTGAATCCAGCAGAACTTTTTATTGCCTACCTGGAATGGAATGCAAAGTGAATTTGAAGTCTCTAACTTAAAAAAAAAACAAAGAGCCCTTCACTAAGATGCATCATGACTTAAAAACAGAAAATGGTATGTTTGATCCAAAATGGCAGACTTCCTGTTGGGTTTGGACCATGGCTCCAATAGACTTTTTTGTGCGTCCTGTCCGGTTGTACATGTGTACCAAATTTAATAATCCTCAATAAAAGCAGGGCCTACGGCAGTTTTGTCATACTGTCAACAATAGTTGAATTTTAAAATGGTATCAGTGCCCTATTTGTTGGTACTCTCCAATACCAATAGTACCATTTTAGTGCTGGATCGGGGCCCCGTCTGATACTGGTAACTAGTAACACTAATAAATAGTAAACCCAAAAAGCGAAACTCTTGACTTGCCGGTCTGTCTACATTCCAACCTTCAGCAATGGTCATGAGAATGGTCATCTTGACCTAAAAAAACAAATACCCTTGGTACAAACACCTTGAATTCGTTCAGTTCTAGAGATCAGAAGATATGAAAATGTATACATATGCTGTATCTTCCCATACTGCCTGGATGCCTCCCATAGAGGATTTTCCAGTGATGTTTGAATATGCCTGAGGCAGACCCAAAAGTTGCTGAAGCAGTAGCAGCAGGTGGAGGAAGTAGATAAGAGGGGGTCATCCAGGAGGAAACAACCACATTCGCCAAAATAAAACATTGCAAATACACTTCTTGTCATCTCAGGTCACATCTAAAAAACATATATCAATATATTTGAAATGTTACGTCACGTCCCCCGGCTGGGTCTAGGCGGTATAAGGGACCAACAGAAATTTAGACAGGAAATAAAGGAGTCAGAAAGTCATTTAAATAGGTTTATTCTGCCATTTATTTTCAAATTAATAATGGTAAAGGCTTCAGAGAAAGCTCAGGCCAAAATAACAAACGAAACAACCCTAAAAAAAAAAAAAAAAAGACTTACCAAACTCAATCTAAAACCAAAATACACATACCTAAAAAAAAAACCTAACCAACCAGCACATAAACAGGAGAAAACTGGGGTTTAACAAAAAGGCAGCTCTCCCCCTACAAAAAACATCTAAACAGGTTTACATGGCAGCAAATTAACAGCCCATTAGATGCTACAACAACCACAGAGGTGTATGGGAGATAAAAGGCCCAGAGGCCCTGAAGTACAGCTTCAAAGGCCTTAAATAGTGTGCAGGTGATCTGGATTGGACTTAGACTCAGGAAGCAGGATCCAGTCTTAAAGGCGGAGCCTAAAACAGAGCAAGGTGTTACTTGGGTGGAAAAACAAAATTACATCCATCTTGGGGATATAACAGTTAATTTAAGATTAAATTATATGTATAAATTATATTTTTTTATGTCTTAATCAGCGTCATTCGGTGGGTAGGGCGGAGCCCTAGCGCCCTCTATTGGCCAGCAACCACTGTGCTGAAGGGGTATTTGGAGATGCTTTGAGGTCTCGCTACATCAGCTGGAAAGCATGGCAGGAAAATATTTAAGTTTCCATATTCATGTGTTCTACATATTTTTAAATAACTGGTAGGTTGATGCACTCCTTTAAGGGTTATACTTTGGCTTATCCTCAGCACTATCTATAAACCAACCAGGCTCAGTAGATAAACCAATTTTACTTTGATTTCATTACAATAATATAAACAGGTTGGAAATAGTTGAATTTTGTAAGGCTGCTATTCAAATTAGAGCATTCTTAATTAAGTGAATCCACATACATTTGTTAATTAATCATAGTCAGATTGTGGTTTTGTGGTAATCCACACAGGTAGCATTTTGAGAGATTCAGATTTCCATTAACCCTTTATAGGGCAATCCAAATTTCAAGCCAATAGTGTTATTGGAATCCAGGAAAAGACCTTATTACCTTTTTAACACTCAAAAATTTTTGGACATTTTGATGGCAAAAATGAACTTTACTGTAATAACAAGAAACACCATCTTGCCCGAATGTATTAAGAATCTGAGAGTGAAAGAAACACTTTTTTTTTTTTTTTGGTCCAACATAACTTTAGAGGCATTAATGCTGATAGTGGCACTTACATTTTTTAGTTTATAAACCTAAACACAATTGTTAATTGGGCTTATTAATTCTCTAATTTTACTTTTTCACTTTTCATGAGCTTTATTACATTTTTTTAACTTCTTAACTTTGTTGTCTCATCTTAATTTAGCGTGTGTAATATATAATTCAAGGGCTCATCTATTGGGTCAAATGCCCAAATAAGATGTACAGCCATGTAGCAGCATCCTTGCTGAATGGCTGAATATAGATCTTGTGTTTTTAGACCTCACTGAGGGATGGGGGGACTCCATTTATAAGGGGATCAAAAACTTGCCCTATAAAGGGTTAACATGAAACAATAACAAAAGATGGAGATGTCACATTAAAAGTAATAAACCCCATCCTGCAGCTGAACACTTAATTCCTCACCCTTGATCTCACTAAACCTGTGCTACTCAGAACAGGAGCATTTAAAAAAAACAATAAACATAATTACCTTAACATCAATTTCCTCATATTCAGGTCCACTAAACTTGCATGTTAGTGTGCCAGTATAGATGGGTGAATAAGAAAGAGTGAGCAGCTGGAGTGAAGATTCAAATACTGCTTGGGTGGTCCTGCATGCATCAGTGTTAAAATATGTATCTAATATATAAAAGGAAATAGTTTGTTCCCAATTTCTCCCCCACTGAACTAATATAAAGTTCAGTTTGCCTCAGTGTGCTCTTTTTGTGAGTGAATGTAGAGAAACTGTCTGCTTATAGTAAAAGGAAAATGTGTAAAAAGGTTTTAGAAAGCCTCAAGAAGGGTGAAAGGATGTTAAAGGGTGTTTCAAATTACACATTTTTAAATAATAACTGACTTTCCCACCTATTAGCGAAGCACTTTCCTTAAATTCTACTTTTAGAGAGCTTTTCTAGCCATACTGACAACTAAAAAGCACTTTTCCAATTGTGCTTTATTTGCCCCATCTAAACACTTATCACCAAAACACTGGTTTGTAAGCAACTTTGTGTTAAGTGCTTTGCCCAAGGGCATATAAACAAGTGTTAGGGAAAACTGGGATCAAACTCTTACCCTTTTTATGACAGAAGTACTTGTCCATCTGAGCCACAGTCATTTCAATACAAGGATGAACTGAGAAAATAGGTGGGAGTTGTTTTTTTTTGCCAACTCTGCAGTCTTTTCAAGCTTTACATTTGCAATGTGTGCCATTATTTGTCCTGTGCCTGATGGTATCCACATAAAAAATATGCATGCTTTTTAAATGCCACGCAGTTCAACATCTCATCAGGGAACACTACAAATTATTTCATAAGCAAATAAAACAGCGTCACGCTGGTGAAGGAAATTAACTCCCCCACCAGGGTCAGTTTTAGCTGATCATGAAAACACTGCTGGAAACTTCATTGTAATTCTAACATTCTCTTGGGGGTTCATTGTTTGTCTTCAGGTGAGAAGATGCAACGTTGACATTAGGGGCGAAGAAAAAGCACCTCAAATACTCCAAGCAGGATTTCACCTGGGCACAAACAAGGACAAACACAATCTGATTTAGACAGTAGGGAGTCCACAGAATCCCATCAGGGCTGTAGAACCCTGCAGCAAAACCCCAAGTCTGACCTGCACTGACACGGGTCAACGAATGAGAGGAAAAAATAAAAGAGTTTGAAATGTCTTGATGAGGCTGTGCAGTAAACTTTGAAATAATAATTAGTTTTGCTGCCTGAAGCGTATAAGGCAGAGCAACCAGACAGCTGGGTTCTACTACTGCAGGAGCAGCAACTGGCTGTAAACAGTTGAATTAGGAAAATTAGTCAGTAGAGCTAACTAGTAGTTCTATTTCATGAGTTTCTGTCTTTGATCATTCAGTGGGAGAGTGGTTGGAAAACGATGTCTGACTTCAATTCTCATACAATTTGTTTTTATAACAATCACTTTTGTAATAAACTGTGACCATTGTGGTTTTTTCCGTCTTAATTCTTCCAGTGTACAATGGAAAAATTATTTAAAAATAAGTAAAAAGGATTTGAAATAAGTTTCTTTGCTCTTAATCTGATTAGGTAAATAAGATGATTTGGCAATTGAATTACCGTAGTGTTTTTGCCCTTTAAAAAAAGGTAATTAGACATTAAGCACTTGAAATAACATAATAAAGGCTTTTTTGTCTCACTAACCTGCTCAATCAAAGAAAAATGCACTTATTTTAAGACAAATTGACTTACTTAGATTTCTTTTTTTTAAGTGTACATGCTTTTTTTTTTATTCTGTAACATTTTACAAATACTTTTTTACTCATTATTAATGCTATTTATGTCAGGAATCCAGTTGGTGTGGTCTGTTTTTGTGTTTCTTTTCCTCCTCCACCAGGTGGTGCCCCGTCCTCATTGGGTCTCCCTGCACACCAGCAGCTAATTGCCTCATTACCTGTGCAGTGCTCTTAAGCTGCTAACTGCCACTACCTCGACGCCAGAGTGTTTGCCAATATAGGGTACTCTAGCCATGCTTAGTTTAGCAGAGTCTAACCTGAGTCTTTGTTTGCCAGTTTTGG
>NW_015150470.1:2355677-2357192 GCF_000732505.1 Cyprinodon variegatus
ATGTCCCCCTTGAAAAAGAGATTATTAATCTCATTGGTGACTTTCCTTTACACATAGAGGTTTAATGATAATAAACAGGTAATAGGTGCAGTAATGAGGTAAACCAGTCATGAAAGAAAAAAACATCTATAATCCACAAAACTATTTTGTTCCATTCAGTTAAATTTTTGTATGCCTGTCGTCAGCTTTAATTTTATATAGTGTCCAGATTTCCAATTTGTTGTGCATTTCTGTTGACCTTCAGTTCAATTAATTTATGCAGCAGCAAACTTAACTCAGGAATCACCAACGTCACATAGTCATGAAATATTGTTTTTTTTTTTCCCATCTCTATCACAAATCTTTCTCCATTTCCCATACAAAGCCTATTGAGTAGCAGCAACCATCCCTCACCCAGTTCTAGGGACTGTGTGGTATGAGGCAATCACATATTAGTAATATCACTGGTGGTAACCATTATATTTATTTGTGGTGATGAACCAAAGTTTTTTTTTTTCTCTGTTCTCCCTTTATACAATGATTGCAATCCCCCAAATGTTTTTTGTAAGCATAAACCTTTCATCAATTGAAATCTATCTCAAGTTTGAGCATCAGAAGCACCTAAAGTCCATCCAAGATGAGCAGTTTATAAATGATGAGTGTCCATTAAAATATAATAACCATAATCATATATGCACCCTAACAGTCCGTAGGCATTGGTAATATGCACACATGAATATTGCAACGGTGACTGAGGTTTAAGATACTGTGCAGTTTAATGCTTAAAAAAACCAAGTAATTGCTGAATCAGCAGGCGTATATAAAATGAATAATTTATCAAATCAGTTTATTGCCTTCACAATCTTTTTTTATTAACATCGTTTGAGTCATTCAGCAAATCTTATCGGTTTTAATAAATAATATAGATACATTATGTAAAGGAGGGGCCACAGCATAACACTCCCATTCTTATCATAGTATGTTGGGTCATAGTACTAGCTTGGTCCCAATAGACAAACCACTACTCTACCAAAGTTTTTATTGCTATTTAGTCACTGTCTGTTTATTCATGTTTTCCACATACACAGTACACACATAGAAAAAAAGGAAATAGAGAGGATTTGGACGTATTACATATATAAAAAACATACTTTATGTTTCTGTTTGTTTCTTTTCTTTGTTCTCATATCTGCAGGTTTTCTTTTTGGTGTTTTCCTTTGCCTTATGCAGACTTAAGTTTCCTCTTACTAAAAAAAAGATGAATAAAGAATAATAAAGTTCATTAAAGCAGTTCCAACAAAATGACCCCAATCATTAGCCAGTGCCCTCGGCCCCCACACAGTGAGGTTACCTTTCTTTAGAACAGCAAAGGAAGGGGTGTGCTTCGATGGCGCAGAGGTTAGCGCACACGACCCAAGTACGCCTTAAGCCGTAAGGGCTGGTTATCCTCCCACAGCAGTGTGTCGCATTGAGCTTGTCGCCGACATTTCGTCCTCTGGCATGGGAGCTGGCTCGGTGCTCGTCGCCCTGGCTGTG
>NW_015150470.1:2359712-2361823 GCF_000732505.1 Cyprinodon variegatus
CAGTTTGATATAACACAATTTCATACAATATATATAATTAGGGTCACCGCTCCATCTCGCCATCAGTTCAGGGGTCCTTAGCCTGGAAAACATTGAAGACCCATGCTTTAAATATTAAACCTGGCTTGTCTTTAATAAATTAAGTTTAATGCAGTTAATGCCTTTCAATCTTGACAGATACATCTCTCAATAACAATACAGATGAAAATGTTGATTCATTTAAGTAGCTTAAACTTAAACAGAAACTTATATCTATTAGATCCATTACTCATGGAGAAACACATTTTATACATTTATTCCTCTTTATTTTGATGAGCATGGTTTACAGCAAATAAAATACCAAAAAATTCACTTTCTCAGAAATTGTGGAAACATTATCATTAAATGCGAAAGAAAAAAATGTAACATCTGAAATGTCAGCACGCTGAAAAGTAAGTCTATGTGCTCTACAGAACTGAGGTGGCGACAGAAGCGTGGTTCTGCTTATTTTGTTACTGACTTTTAGCTCTTCTCTGGACTTTTAGCTCTGTTGGTCTGGATGTCTTTGATCTTCTTCTTCTCTTTGGGGTTTTGTTGAAGCAAAGTTTCAGATCAAAGAAGCCCACCCTAAATGACCAACACCTTGGTCATTTAGGGTGGAAAATGACATCAGCACGTCCATAAAGCTCTTTAGAACAGAGAAGCAGAGAGTGCCTACATCATTTTTAATAGACCGCTCAACTGACTGTGGCTTGATTCGATGCAGTTCTCAGATTTTTAAGCCATGTTTTTAATTAAAAGCAACTTAAATCCAACAGTAATGCTACCTTTGTATAAAATGAATTCATATTTTTTGTTAGCTGTTGGCCAAATTTGTAAATAAATAAATTAACCTACATAATGGTATCAAGTTGCAGCATTTTCTACCTGTTTTCAAAATCCACTGCAGAGTTGAAATGCTGGTTGTTTGTTCTTAAGAATATCAAAGTAGAAAATCAAAAATGCTTCTTTTGTTCTGGGTTTATTTTATTTTATTTATATTTCTTTTATCTTTTAATCATAGAATCAACAAACAAGCTTTTACTTGGTTGACTTAAATTAATACTACTTTAGTCTAAGAGAGATTAGGTCTTGATTATCTTTTCTTGCAAACAGATCAGAAGTAAATTCAAGCGGCAAAAGTTTTTTTTTGGTTTGCAAACTTTGAGACTTTTACACTTACAAATTTATGAAATATGAAGGATATTTCTTTTTCTAATTTCTAGATGCGAATTGGTTAACAGTAAAGTATAATATCAGTTCAATAGAGGAGTCTGAGCAACTATATGTCATTTTTTTTCCTGCTGAGAATAGAAGGAAAATATGAACTTTTTAAAGTTTTTAAAGCCATTCGCCTTCCTCAATAAATGTGAGCATTGTAAGAAAGTGTACTTGAGTCTACTATGAAATATGTCACCCACAGCGTCTGGGTCAGCCTGGTCTCCTCTCGAAAACCTGCTGTAAGAACTGTTATAATTTACTCCCTTAGAGAGAAATTCAGCCCTTGAAAGCAATCTGAGTTTTAAAACTAGACTTTTTACCTTTTTCATTTTAATAGTGGAGGACACAGACAAAAAGCTCTCAGGCTGTAGTGCTGAGACTGACAGCGACAAATAAATGAAATGTAAGACAGTAGTTTCTAGACAGACTGTGAAGATGGTAAAATGGAAATGTTTCAGTAAAGGAAAATTGTTAATGTGTTGTGACATATAGAATATCTGAGACAGAATTATAATTTTAAGATGACGTATTTCAGATTGATATGCAGATGTACACGTGCTTCATGGGTTGCGGGTTTATTGCCAGAAATCTGAATTGTGATTATTTTAACCAATATTGCGATAAAGCTTTACACATATCACAAGCATGTGGATATTTCACTCCAAAGTTTCATTGTTTTCATGACCCTTACAGCTGGCTTGTCCAGAGTCCTGTTGGGATCTGGAGCTGTACCACCTTCCTCCAGCAGAGTGCGCCATGGGTCTCCTGGAACTGGAATCTTCCAGCACACCTGAGACGCATCTACTCATCAAGAGACCTCCCTTTATAACCAGCTGCCAGACCTTGCTTCGACGCCGCAGTGTTGACCTTAG
>NW_015150470.1:2362843-2365333 GCF_000732505.1 Cyprinodon variegatus
TTGTGTTCTGCACGTGGGCTAAGAACCTAAAACCCATCATGACAAGTCCATGGTTCCAGGACTTTACTGTTTCCCACTTTAAGCATACTACTGTCAGCTAAAGGGCTGGAGGGGAAAAAATCAGCGTCTTTCTAATTTTTTAATGGGGGATAGAGTTGTTAAAATTGATACTTGAGTGATATTTACACTACTTCAACATATTATTACTCAAGTAAAGGAGTAAATAATTAACCAACCAAGAAATGACTCAAGTAAGGTTAGAAAATATTCAGTAAGAAGCCTACTCAAGTACTGGGTAAATAATCACAACATCTGATTAAAATTCGAAACTAGGTTTGCCAACGGTCCCTTGAAAAACGGAATCGTTCCGTATTTAGAAATAGAAGTACTTGTCCCGTATTCACTTGAAAATAAACACACTTTGTCTCGTATTACTGTGAGAGTAAAAAAAAAATAGTAAGTAAAAAGCTAATGGAAAATGAAGAACAAAACTTAGGTAAACTTGTTCCTGGGCCCTGTCCTGCGTTGTGAACAATGATCTGACAACATATATGTAACGATCCAGAATCCTCTCATCCCATTGGTCGAGCCAACTGTTACTCACGGAGAAGATAGCGGGACACAACAGAGCAGTATGGGGGACGAACAGAGTCATTTAAATGCTGATGCTCCTTTATTCAGCTTTACTCTGCAGCACTCAAAGACAAACAACTCCTCACTGCTGCAAGAGCTCAGAGGAAATCCAAGTGGAAAACGTAAGCTATCGCCACAATATGTGGCATTTAGCCAAAGAATTTTTTTCTGTTTTACAATTTCAGCTTATGATCTTTGCATATAAGGCACAAATATGTTTACAAGTTTGCTGTTGCACCAAAATGTGCACTATTTATTTATTGTTTTATATTCGTTTTAACAGTTTAAAGTAAAGTTCATTGCTGGATAATAATTTGTTTTCCATGTGTTCATATCATATGCATCTAATTCAATGCAGACTTGAGTAAAATGGGGGCCAGGAGAGGTAAAGGCAATCGGGTCATGAGGTGTCCCTTTTTTTCTTTTCAGAAAATAGGGTTGGCAACCCTATTCAAAACTAATTTAATGAAACAGAAAAAATATAAAATTATTTACAAATTCTGGTATTTTAAAGAAAGCATAAATTCAGACGTAACAAAATCTTTCCTAAATACTTAAGAATTTGTCATGACTCAGAACAGAGGGACCCAGTATTCAGGCAATACAGAGAGTGGAATTACTCAAAAAGCCTTTATCTAAAATAAACAGTCCACGGATCTGGAGTAGCAGTGGCCAGGGCATCTCAAGGTAGGAAACACAGTTTAATCTATTAATATGTTTGCAAAATAACAACAGCCTGCAAACATGACAACCAGCAAGAGAAGCAGACCAGAAATAGTCTAAATGATACCCAAGAAGCCTCAGCTTCGGTTAGGTTTGGATTCGTCTTGGATGAGGTTGGAGCTCGACTCAGAAATGCTGAATAGCTGTTATTCTGTCCTATGTTAGAACAGCTCTGCTCATTCAGTGACAACTAGAGATGCTGTGATCTTCGTTACAGACCTCCAGCCTTATAGTGTTACTGAACGCAAGGCTTTTTGTACCTTTCTTTTTTTCTTCATTAACTCCTATTTTAGCACATTTGATCTCCCTCACTGTCTTCATAGTTATCTATTTAGTCCTGAGGGTTCTACCTCAGAGAGCATTCAATAATTGATATATTATGAACACCCATAGACACACGCACCGTAACTGGTAGTTTTATTATTCTTTATTTGTTCAGGGGGTCATTAATAATTTTTTATACACTTTTCAAAATGATCCTTGGGCTCCTACTATTACCCATTTTATTAAACTTGCACTGTGCAATTGATATTCAAACAGCTGTCTTTTATGTGTCACATATTTTAAACATGTTTTACTTTAGCACGTTTGTAAGTATTCAGCAACAATCATTTTACCGCAACATAACCACCTCTGTTCGTACGTTCTTAGTCCTGGCTACAATAACATAAGGCTGGTGAACAACATTCTTTTGTAACCTTTCTTTTGGGGGGAGGAGATGTTTTTCAAAAAGAGTAAAAAGATTTAATTTTCAATAAGTAAGCCATTGATACCCCTGCTGCCCATCATCAGAATAGAAAATCACAAATGCAGTTGCAGAAAATTCTTACTTTTGTTCCGCTTGTTATGTTTTTATGTCAATTATTATTAAAGCTTTTTAAAACAGGAGCCTATTTACTATTTATTTTTCTGAAAATAAGAACGTTCCTAATAGGGATGGAACGGTTTATGAAAACCGTCCGAACCGTTCGGTTCGACTGTCTCGGTTCGGTTCGCGTGTGTTGCGTTCGGTTCATGCGCTGCTCCTTTTTCTCATAGGCGAAGCGTTTACACTCCAGAGCAGAAGATGGTAAAGGTTAATGTAATTGTGTTTTCCTTAATGTAGTTGCGCTTTGCTTTATGTAGTTTTGTTTT
>NW_015150470.1:2365847-2367142 GCF_000732505.1 Cyprinodon variegatus
GTGACCACGAAACCGTGAACCGAACTGAACCGTGGATTTTGTGAACCGTTCCACCCCTAGTTCCTAATAACTTAAGGAATTTGGCTTGCTAGGAGAAGAGAGAAGTCCAATTTTCTGAGATTGTTTTCAGGTGACATCTTACTGTAAGAAAAAAATTTCTGATTTATTTGTTATCAAATGTTTGGATATGAGACATCTTCATGACCTTAGGAACATTAGGTCCTTCTATGCCCAGATAGTTGCTGTGTAGTTTATTCCCTGATTGAAACAGCCTCAAAATTACATCAAAGTTTCATCTAAGAGCTTTCATTTATGTTACTGAGCATTTTCATAAAAACAGTTGGTGTTGTGTACACGAAGTAGGTTGGACAATATGACCTCCAACCAATATCACAATAAATTGGGCAGTATAAGATTGATAACCATAAACACGATAAATGCTCCGCTCCTCTATCAAATATAAGGGCATGTGCAGGACATGCAGCTGATCTATTTATTTATTTATTTATTCACCCAATCATATTACATATTACTTTCAATTAAATACTAAGTTCTTGTATTCATTCAGTTTTAAACATTCAACAATGTTTCATTGAACAGGAGAAAAATGGTCCTCTTTGCAAACATTTTTGTGCTGTGGAAGCAAATTTTTCCATGGCCTATTTGTGAGTTCAAATTTTTTTTGAGTGTGCTTTTCCTCTGCCTAAATAGGGGTGATTGTTTAGAAGTCTTGTACCAGTATGTATGCTGGAGTTAAGTTATGGAGTTAAGATTGGGGACGACAGAAAGCAGTTGCCTCCATACTCTAGACCAGGGGTCTTCAACGTTTTCAAAGCCAAGGACCCCCAAACTGATTGCGAGATGGAGCGGGGACCCCCTAAGTTAAACACTCAGACCTGTTCTGAGTGTTTATCTGGCTAAAATGTATGCCCTTGATGAATTGAAGTGTTTTTTCTTGGGAATAATCAAATGTTGAAGAGTCAGAAAGCTCTTTATACAGGGGTGGGTTGGTTCTCCTGGGGGGGGTGTGAGTGTGTGATTTTGTAAGGTATAAATAGATGTACTGAGCTTGCCGCAGTCAGAGAGCTCTATCTCTCCGTCCGAGGACATTAGACACATTTAAACCTTATTTCTTGCAAGAGATGCCTCAGCTTCCTAACTTCACAGTGCAAAGGTAATGGAGCCTTTTGCACATCTTTGAACTCAACAGCCTGGCTGTGCTGCAGGTGGTGGAGGTTGGATGCGTTACTTTGAGTCCAGAGAGTTTTCAGACAATCTTAGCATTTGGTGTTCTG
>NW_015150470.1:2369284-2370355 GCF_000732505.1 Cyprinodon variegatus
GTGGTGGAGGTTGGATGCGTTACTTTGAGTCCAGAGAGTTTTCAGACAATCTTAGCATTTGGTGTTCTGTTGCTCAACATCTATGGTGTAAATTAGGTTCCACCAAACTGAGCGTGCAATGAGAAAAATGTGCATCATTTAAACTACACACCCTAACTCAGAAGCGGTATGCCGTGCGTTCCAATCTGAAAACACGTAATATGTAGCCAACATTTGGAAGAAGGATGTTTTCAAGATGACTTGAAAAATAGCGTGTTGACAAACATGAATGCCTCCAGTAAAGCACATTCAAATTAAAATTACTCTTAATTAAAAACACTTATCATTTATTGAACAGTATGTAAGAATTTCATATTTAAAGTACTTTCAGAAGGTTATATTATGACTATGACCGGACTTCTTTAACAACACAAAACATTAGGGGATGGGTTAAAAGCAGAGAGTCAATTTCCCCATTGTGGGACACTAAAGGGATTTCATTTTTTTTTTTACATAACCATTTATAATTGATCACTAACCAAACCTGGATATGTTATTGTGCTATAATTAAACATGTAGAAATATAAGATTTTCATAATGCGAGTGACTAATAAAAAAAAGCAATTGAAACAATACTGTGTAATTTTGAGCCCCAACATAGAGGGCACTTTGGTCTACGATTTGGCTCAGGAGAGGGCAGATTAGCACACATTTTGGCTTCATAGAGGACACTGTAGTGAACATTTAGGCTGGATTTTGGTTTAGGATAAAAACTGCATGTGCCAGAATCTAAAACCAACTATAATACAAGTAAGTTAAAAAAAACTTTGTTAATGTAGGTATTGATAAACTCTTCCACCAAAGTTCAGAAGGGTTAGTTACTCTTCGATTTAGTAGAGTAACAATAATCTAAACACCATCTTTCCATTAAAAAAGTACATTGTTTTGGTTTTTTCAAACTTGTGGAGTTTAACCGCTCAATCTTTATTCGTTATATGCTGACAGCTTTGCAGAATCGATCACGTGTTGCATACTGGTTAAATCCCAAACCCCCATATCACAATATTGTATTGTGACCTTTGTTGACTCCCA
>NW_015150470.1:2373016-2376863 GCF_000732505.1 Cyprinodon variegatus
TATATATAAGTGTAATAATAATGCAGAGGGAACTATTTGAATTTATTTCAGGATATTTACTATTTCATTATTTGTAGGATAGATGTTATAAAGAATTTTGAAATGAATTTCATGGATTTTATTGTTAATGGGGTATCTATGAGGTAGTGACCATGATTTGCTCCAGTCGATTCTAGTAAAACTGGAGTTCCAGTCGAATTTGCCTCTTGGTTGGAGGCATTTGGATACTTGGAATGTGTTGCATATGTGTTATTGTATTTGGTGCCAAGAAAATACAGTCCGTTGAGAAACAATCTGGTGGTCAAAGTTGGAGTAAATTGTAATGATTTTAATAATCGTTAGAGTCTATGCACTACTTGATTTATATTCCTTGTATTTTATTGAAACTGATATGTCATCAAGAAGTTGCCACAGCTATTTATATTTCCATGATTGTCTATCAATTTAGAGATGGTTGTGCTACCTTTATTTATCCATGCTGGCTCATAAATGGACTTTTTACGTTTTGTTATATATTTGTTGTCCAATATTATGCATGTGTTTGGTGAAATGTATGGCAGAGTTTCCACGCAGAAGGTTGTGACTCAGGTCGTGTTTATGCTTCACGTAGTGAACACATCACTGAAGTGTACAGGCTTACATATTACTAATTTTACAAGTGGTGTCCCATCTCTTATGGAGAAAATCATTACTTGCACTTCCCTCATTGAGTGTACTTCGCTGTGGAGGGAACTCACTGGAGTGTTCTCAGAACCCAGTGAGAGAAAATGGACTATAGGGTCTATATCTTCCTCTCCTCACTCACTCTTGTCCACTTAAATGTTTGATTGTTTGATCTCGGAACATAAACACGAAATCTTTTCCACCGTAGATATTTGACTGTGAAATTATTGTATGAGGGAGAGTAAAAACCTTTTTTCTAAATCTCCATGGTGCTGACTTGATAGGAAATAGTGGTAGATATTAAGATCATCTTAGTAGATAGAGGATTGAAAGTGACTGCAGTTAAAAAAAAAAGTGTTTTAAAATCAAAAGTTTCCTTTCTCTAACTTAAGCTCTTAAAATAATTGAATGAGAGCAGCTGTTATGGAAGTGTAGCTGATACTTTAAATGCAGGTTATGCTGGCAAAGGCAGCTTCAGAGAACAACGGGGATGCTAGGAGTGCTAAGTTGGGAATATTATGAGATTTGCAGATATATTTCTTTAGACTTTTACAAAAAACAGCACAAAAAAATTATGATAAAAAGGTTTCAGTTGAAAATTTGACCTTAGCTAAAATGTTTATGAATGTGAATACATGAATTTTAGCTTGTTGGAGCTGATTTGAGAGTCAGATCTTGGATGATGATCTACATCTCCTACAAGAGAAAACATTTAGAAAATCATGTTTGCCAAACAATCCAGTGATCTTCTCAAAAACAAGATGTTTACATGGGTGTGTAAGGCAGAGAGGCTGGACTGCTCAACCACAGAGGTTTACAGACTTCAAGTGGCTAAAATTGTGTTTCAAATACAAAGAACCAAGCAAAACTAATGAACAAGCATTCTCTGTCCTAACATTCATGTTTTTTCTATTGCTTTAGTTTAGACTCATGATTTGAATGCATTTTTATGTCTCTCTTTGTGGTTTATGAGTAAAGTTCTGTATTTTCTGTTGTCTTCTAAATATCATTTCGCCAAGGATCCGCGAATTTTTAAGATGATTAAAACTGACAGTTGGATGCCTGGTTCACAGTGACCTAACCGTGAATTACAGTGCTGATGCCCCTCAACCCACACACAGTGATCCCCCTGGGAGATGAGATATGATCTACAGTACCTGTCAGAGAAGAAACCATCAGTAAATATTTAATCAGCCTTTCGGTTCGCCTTTCAGTTACTCATGAAATCTAATCAACTTAATCACAGTTCCAGTTTCCATGCCATAATTGAACTCAACCCCTGTTCGGTGAAGTGTGGCCAGGGTAGCTGACTTTATAGCTATAGCCTCTAAAACAAAAAGGCACAAAGACACAATGCAGAACTATTTCTATGTATATAAAAAATACACCGTTTCCAACGTACCCTCTAAAACTGTAGACATACTGTAAGGTGTTTTCTGGGCTCCAATAAAATTTTAAATGGAACCATTTACTGCAATCACATGTCCTGGTAAGATAGCCATAAACTCTATAGCCTTTCCACGTAAAACAAGGGATGTATAAAAGGACTGTAAAGTCTGATGATATGCTGTAGGTTGATTCACACGTCTAAGGGATTTGAAAACATTGATACAACATATGGTAGAACATATGAACTGAATGTTTGCTTTCTTTTAGGTTTCAGCTAGATAATGATCCTAAACATGATCACACCTGTAGATATGATATAGCAGGAGACTATGCTTCATGATTGTAACAAATAAAATATAACTCTAATTGGTCCCGTTGTGAGTTTTTCTAGTCAGTGAGTTAAAAAGAACTTTAAATTTTCATTAAGATCCCATCCAAGGAACTATAAAATCTGGGTGTTAACAAAGAAATATTATGGCACTGTAATGGGACAAATCTGAGCTATAAAAAAAGATCGCATACCCAACATGGCACCAAGTTTGCCTTTTTATGGCATTATCCTAAATTCTTCGCAATGGGCTTAAAAACCAAAAAGCTGGACAAAAATAAGAGAAAATTGTGGAAAAGTTGGATGTCTATTGCAAGAAAGCTCATCAAGGAAAAACTCGTGCAGTCAGTTCCTGCAGGCGGCGAAAGCTGCTTGACAAAGGAGCAGAAAGTGTGCCTGAAGGCTACAGAAGGTCTTTACAGAGGAACTCTGAGGGTTTTTAATGTCTGGCCTGAGGAGCACATTGTAGAGCTGCTGATGGGATGCTGAGCTCATTTCATACAACACATCATTCGCTGTGCCCTGTGGGATCTTAGCCACAGGCCGAACTACAGTACAATCTGTGTTTTCCATCAGACACAGTAATAATTTCTGTCATGTCCGCATGATCTTATCTGCTTTATCTCAGTTTGAATGTCAAGAAGCGGCAGGAGGAGAATGCAGTACATGTTATTATTTTGACCACATTACATCAAATGGTTGCACACCTCAGAAATCTGCAGGTGCTTCAGATGTAGGAATGTCTGACATTATTATCTGCTCCCTCTGTTCCTCGGGCATCATATCTTGCTGTGCCTCTTAACAGCTCTTTGTATGTGTTTTACAGCTGGGTTATCAGAATGACTGTGGTCTCCTTTATGCTCATATATTAAGCTGTGGCCCAAATCGCTGGTAGTGGCTTCTGCTCTCAAAAGGATCTAAAATATGTGTTGAGCCATCATTTTTTTTTGTGATGACCCTTTTCTTTATATACACTCTAGTCCAAATCTTGTCTGCTGGGTGGACCATTCTGTTCTTATTCCAAAAAAGTTTTTTTTTTAAATTAACTGGACTTTGTTTCCAAGTTTGAAGACGTTTCGTTTCCCATCCAGGAAGCTTTTTCTATTCAAAATGACAGAAACCCAAACGACTGTTCATTCCTTGTTTTTTCTTTTTTTGAGTTTTTACAGCACTAGTTGCTTGTTTCTTCGACAGTGGGCTCACAGGAAAGGGGGTATGAGAGAGGGGGAAAGACATGCGGCAAAGGACAACAGGTCAGATTCAAACCCGGGTCGGCCGCGTGTGGGACTAAGGCCTCCGTATATGGGTCGTACGCACCAACCACTGCGCCACCTGCACGCCCCTACTGCTACTTCCTAAGGGGCGAACCTGTTCGTCCGGCTCAGTATCCATGTTTTCTAAGCCAAAGCAAGGCTTTGTTTTTGGTCCACTCTATAAAGCCTCAAACTCAACACTATTTCTGCCATT
>NW_015150470.1:2377431-2378910 GCF_000732505.1 Cyprinodon variegatus
TGCATAACTTTTCGTACGATTTCATACGCACTCATAATGAGAATATGTTGCTCATCTTGCTATTGATAGAAAATTACAAAAGGTTCCCACTGGAGACTGGACTCCAGTTTTCAAAATGTAATTCTGATCTTGAACCCAACAATGCTCACTAAATTGCTCCTGGTTTCTGAGACTTAATTATTATTAGAAAAATATAACCAACTGTAAAAACAGCCTTTTATATTCTGCACACATAACTGGGTTTAGTGTTTGATATTCAACAAAATAAATAGCAGAATGGAAACCATGGATTCATGGTTCCACTGCCTATGAAAAACGTAATAACGCAAAGCTATATTAATGTGTAACTGTTTATATAGGATTAAATCCTTCAGCTTACTGTAATTAAAGAGCAAAGGAAATGCTGTTTTCCTTTTGTGAAAAAGTTTGTGACACAAATAGTAAAGTTTTAGAAAAGTGTTATTCCTAGTGTAGCAAAGCTAAAAAAAAACAATTGAACAGTAGAGAAATAAATCAATAAAATTTAAAGAGTGGTGAAAAACTACCAAACTCTACAAGGTATAATTGCAAGCTACATGTTGTAAATCTTGCCATTTAAAGCATTCCATAGTCAGCTATAAGCATATACAGTATATGATGAAATATCGCCTTTTGGCACT
Source organism: Cyprinodon variegatus (assembly GCF_000732505.1). Lineage (NCBI taxonomy): Eukaryota > Metazoa > Chordata > Actinopteri > Cyprinodontiformes > Cyprinodontidae > Cyprinodon > Cyprinodon variegatus. The sequence continues at coordinate 2,378,091 of NW_015150470.1, forward strand.
AAATAATGTAGTACCACTTCTTTGTTGTAAAATAATCGTTTTCTGGTGTGTTTCCAGCCCAGGAGAAAGACACCATGGTGTGACACTAATTCACACCATGTGAGTGCCGCACATTTCATGATGTCCTCTTGGAGTCGCAGCAAAGTTTTATCGATTGGGCTCATATTTAGGAAGGCTGAACAAAGTTTGAGTATGTCATAGCAAAATACTAATTTAGGCAACTTAGACTTGACCTAAAAAAGAACAGTTACTGTCACTGTGCAGACTAGGTTCTAAAAGAGCCACTTTCTCTCAACTTTGAGCATGAACTATCGCTAAGTGCCTTACGTCTTTGTTGATTCTACAAAGTTGATTATACAAAGTGTCAGGACCTCAGAACTTTGAGCCCAGTATTCAGACAGACAGATCGGGGAATATTGTAACAAACTTTATTTATAACCTCAGGAATCCAAAAATACAGAAAAACAGATCAGAATCACTATAAAACTCTTTTGAATGGCGAGAGTTACTCTCAGAGTCAGCTTCAATAATCTGGCACTCATGGTAGGCACATAGCCAGCCTAAATAGCAGAGGGACCCAGGTGGAAACAATAAACGCTAATCAGCAGATGCAACAATTATCCAGGTGAGAAGGAGTAACAGAAAGTGCCAACCATAAGCGCAGAGACCATGACACCAAGTTGGCTTTTTGTTCACAGGGTAGGTGTGGCCTGGTCAAGGTAGGCGCTTTATGTGGGGGGCATTTTAATAAAGAAACAGCGCTAACAATATGTTAATATTTAAAAACATTTAAAAACTAAAAAGGTGACTTTGCATGACA
>NW_015150470.1:2381125-2383220 GCF_000732505.1 Cyprinodon variegatus
AAAGAAAGTTAAAAACAAAAACCACTGAACTTTTTTTTTTTCCAAGTTTGAACATGTTTTGCTACCCATCCAGAAAGCTTTCTCAAATTAAAATGTCTGGAGTAATGTGGAGCTCCAAGCTTTATAGAATTCCCCAACAAAAGCCTTGTCATGGCTTAGAAAACATGCAAATTGAACCAAAATAGATCCGCCTCTTGTAATGGGGAGAAGTGGGGTCATTGTTTGCCTGCCAATTAAACCGAAAATGGCCCATGCCTCTGTATTGGGGAGTCTTTAGGGTCGTTGTTGGCCTGGCTTACAGAGCACTGTTTTGGTCCCCTGTATGGTGATGAGGATTGAGGTGATAGTCGGAAGGAATCAACTCTAAAGCTGCATTATAGGTTTTCAAGAGCTGAAACCTGAGTCCTCCTCCTCTGTTTAAGGTTGGTGTTTCACTCTTGACATAAACTTCGCACCCCTTTCAAACCACCTGTCTTCTTTGTCCAAAATGTGAAGATATTGGTCCTCCCTGGTACATTTAGGGTGCAACATTCTGTCACTGAAGGAGCTTTCCAGTTCAGCAACAGCTTCATGCATAGGTGATAGACATTATCCATCAGAGATGTTAATGTAGCCAGGGTCTATTTGTTTCCCACCTCCTGCACCGAGTCCAGGGGGCATCCAATCACAGAGCTGGCCTTCCTAATCAGCTTATCCAACTGCTTCCTCTCAGCTATGCCAATGCTCCATCAGACAGTTCCATAGAAGATGGCTGATGCCACAACTAAGAAGTAAACAGTCACAGACGGTCTTCAGGAGTGCCCCCTGCACTCCAAAAGACCTCAGTCTCCTCAGCAGGAAGATGCTCTGACCCTTCTGACCGTTCTTGTAGAAAGCCTCAGTGTTGTGGTTAAGGGTCTTGCTCAGGGAGCCAGAGTGGCAGTCTGTGGGAGTGGGGGATTGAACTCACAACTTCACGATTCAAAGCACTATGCCCTAACCACTAGGCTGCCACTTGGAGCTAATAAATCAGTCAATGCAAACCATAATGTAGTCACATGTATTACTTTATAGTGCTAGTTGATATTAGTGATGGTAAATAACATAAAGAGACATTGTGAGATAATTCTAATGTCTGCCTTCAAGACGCCAGCCACAGAAACAGATGATCAGTCATGTGGGGTAACGGTTTGCAACGTCCTCAACTTCCTCTTTAGTGCTTTGAATCTTTTTCAAGAAATTGAAAAAAAGCAAACTCAAGTGAGTTCAAAACTTTTTTGAGGAAATTTTGCGAAATTATTTTCCGATAAGTATCTTTTCTTGAAACACTTTGAGATTATCAACTTGTGGAAGATGATTGACAAGTATTAAGCAACTCCTGATCATTAGCGGCGAGGGTGCCATGAACCAGGAGGGAAGATTATGCAAATATGGTATTGTTATGCAAACAGGGGAGTAAAGAGACTGGTGTCATGTACTGTATCATTTATCAACCTGAAAAAACAGTTAGTTAGAAAAAAAACAAAAGCAGATAGGCTACATGCATTGTTAAAGGCTTCAAAACAATCTAGAAAATAATGAATATAAATATACAGTAAGGAAATGAAGGTTTTCTGCATTGAAAACCTCTTTACTGACCAACATTTCAAAAGGTTTCTAATTTATTATTAATTTGAATCACAGCTAAGTCATGTAACTAATAAAAGTGGAGAAATTTCAAATGCATTTGCTTTAACATGCTGCTTGTCACTATAATTCGTATTGGTGTAAGCTGAAAATAGTGGGCTAAGCTTTTACCTAAGATTGTGTTATCTAAACCTATTTCATATGAGGTACTGCATGAGTACATTTTCTTTACCCGAGGGTACATTTTGAACTTGTGTAGCCATTATAGGGCTTATAATTGAACTTTAAGGTGTTTTTTGTACACTTTTAGAACAAGGACAAAAGAAAAGAAAAAATGTTTAAAACAAATTAGAACGCAACAAATTAAATGTAGATTTTACAATAAATGGCTATGGTAGAACCATTTTCAAGGAAAATAAATATAATAAAAAAATTGATTATTGTTGTTTTTCTTTGTATGGGATTCACTGTGGTGCAGTTTGCAGCCTTG
>NW_015150470.1:2383555-2386617 GCF_000732505.1 Cyprinodon variegatus
ATATATGTGTGTGTGTATATTTATGTATAATGTGAAATGTAAATTACCTTGAGAAAACAGGTATTGTGAATAGGCACTATATTAATAAGCTTGTTGATATCTTTTGGCATTTTTTTTAAGTTAGTATCTCTCTTTCCCTTTCAAAAAGGACCAGGAGATTTTTTCCCCTGGTTACAAATTAACAAAATTTTACCCGGGAGATTTTTACTTTTATTTAAGAAACATTTTGCACTGATAATATTACTTGCATTTGAGTCAAACATGTATCTATGTTACCACATTTAATTAGACAATTATTTACTCTTTCCACCTCTGCATAGCTGCTATAATGTACAGGAGTGATTTGGTGTTGTGTCAGGTGGGGGCTTCATATTTAGAGTAGTCCAGAGCTTAAGCAAAAACAGTAAAATTATTACTACTATTTTTTCTGCATCTGGTGTCAGGATGTTTGTGGAATAGGAAAAAATAGAATAATTTAAAACAACTTTAAAGCAACTGAAAGTCCACAGAGCAAAAAAGTGAAACTTCGATGGGCAGAAACCAAAAGATTGAAGAAAACACATTTCTGCTCTGGAGTTTGGAAACAGGCACATCCCCCTTTCATCTCATGATGTCATTGCCCCTTAAAACTGGCGGCAGCAGCAGAAGCAGGAGGGGAGAACTCAGCTGCTGCTGCCGTTCTCTGAGGCATGCCTGGGCAGTAAAGGGCAAACTGCTGGAAACCAGCAGGATGGCACCGGTGCAGGGGATGTGCAGCAGGAATATGGAGCGTTCAGATGGTGATGTGCACAGAAGGTCCAAAAGGAAGAGGAGGCGAAGGAGGAGGAGTAAAGGCAAAGGTTAGTGAAAAAGCTAAACTCCTAGTAAATCTAGCTGAACACAAAAAATTATCCTGTATGGTTTTTTATCATTCTCTGTTAGGCTGAGACTTTGCTGGTCTGCGTGTTTCAAACATTTAAATCAAGGACTGTTTAACTTGTCTATTTATGTAAATGTTTGGCTAAATTTAAAGTATTTCAAGAATTCAACAATGGATTAAGGAATGAGGAATTCAACAAAGATGAACTCTGACAATGGAATTCCTCGTTGTGATTACTTGGATCTCATAGATATTCACATCTTTAGTCTGGTTTATTGTCAAAATTTAAAGTTTTCTTCTGTGTAATAAATGTCTAAATCCTATTATCAGTGATACCACACAGTTTTGCATCCCTACTCTCAGCAGATCAGTGTCCCAATCTGCCAAATGTAGTTTCAGTTACTGGTATGTTTTTTCAGCAAGAAAATATGATTTCAGCTCCAATTCTTGCACTTTTTGTTTAGTAAACCATGTTACCAAACGAATTGCAAGAGTAAATAAGTGTTTCATTAAATAAATATCCATCTGCTGTCTTCACACAGTTGCAGTAATTCTCAATGTTTACATATTCTTCCATTGTCATATTCTCCATGTTTATAGACATTTATCAAAAAATTCAAAAATGTAAAACTGCATTGTCACTGAGTTCAGACCATTAAATCAACCAAGTAACTAAAGTGGATTAATATCTTTTCTAGCTGGTATAGCTAGCTTGCAGGTTATTAATAAACGAGATAGGTCTAGCTGGAGTGGTAGTGGTTATTGTCATGGCTACTGATAGCGTCAGATGGAGACGCGATAGCTAGGTGGTGCTGACCAGCAGGTGTTGCTTTTCTATGTGGTGTTAAACAAACAACAGAATGCATAAATGTCTCCAAAATGCACATATGGGCTTCTGGAAGAGAAGAGGTGCTTGGCTCCAGGTACTCAGAGATTCACTTCCATACAGAAAGCCCACATTCATATCTTCAGGTAACACAGAGTACATGTCAGACTTAATAATATTACTTTAGCGATAGTTTTAAGGTGTTGTTTTATTGTATGTCTCGTACCATGTCTTTCGGTTGTGCTGTTCTTTTTTCATCTCGTTACAGATGATGAAGCAGACTGAAAATGTTTTGTCATTGTCTCCTTTCTCTTCTTTCTTTCATCTTTTCTCTTTCTTTTTTCCTTTTCTTCTTCTGTTTTTCTGCTCTAACTACATGGCAGTGTCCATATAAACTGTAAAACTCCCTGCATAATTAGAATAAAGCAATTTATATGCATGAAACAAGTGGAGCAATATGGCAATTTCCATACTGCTACACTGTTGGGCTCTTTTTGGCAAATGTAAACATATATTTATTAATATGTTTCCCGGCAATGGCAGAACAATCTCTTGCATTGACTCTTAGGGTTTGCATTGTAACTGACTCATAGTGATAAAAGAACAACAAAAAAAAATATTTTTTTTTGCTCAATTCCTCTAGTGCAGAAGCACGCATCCAGAGCCTTAGTCAAGGAAAAACTTAGTGTGTCAGGAGACTGTCAGGTGCTCTGAGCTGGTGTGAAGTGGGCAAGGTTAGAGAAAATAATGCTTTACAGTTTAGTAAAATATGTCAACAATCTGGTGAAGCCCTAAAGCAAACTCTATACTTCATGGGGACATTGTTGTAGAAAAAAGGAAAGATCTTTGAACTACAACAAATTTAATCGAGCCAAAAAACTTCCAAATACTGTAGTGTTCAAATGGATCTGAAGCAGCGTTAAACCCCAATTGATCGAGTGGGAAAATAAGAAGAAGTTTGTCCAAAAGTTGCGACTAAAAAACAAAAACTTCAGCTGAAAGTTTTATCTTTTGAATTGTTTGCAGTTTGTGGTAATATCATATCTCACCCATTTTTTAAATGACAAAGAAGATGAGTATAGAGGTTAAATCTGTAAAACAAAAGTCTAATGCTGGATTTTTAATCTGTGTGCTGTTTGTATAAATGTAATATCTAATGAAGATAAATGGGAAGCAGAATTAAACATAATTACAGGTCAACAGGATGGAGCAGGCGTTGTTCTGCACATGCTGATCCTCTGTGAAAGCTGCAGATTACTCCGCCATGACCCCAGTTTTAGGTTCAGTACTACCTAAATGCTGAAAGCTTATTCATGACCTATCATCCTTTTTTTTTTTATAAGTGCTCACATGAACGCATTTCCCTTTTTAAAAAAA
>NW_015150470.1:2387002-2413932 GCF_000732505.1 Cyprinodon variegatus
ACTCAGCTAATGCTTCTGCTGAGTCCATCTGTCATTCTACCAACAGAAGGTGTCATCTTCTCCTCAAACAGCAAACAGCTTAGTTTGTTTATAGCAGAGCTCTTAATATGCACTGCATGGTGTTGCAGCAAAAGTTAGAGTTTTTCTTTAGTTATGAGTCATTGAGAGGTTCTAAATTTACAAAACAAAGAGTGAGTGAGTGTGTGAGCGAGTTTTATAAAACACCCTTAAGGACCTTCTTGCCACGAGGCAATACAAAAACAGCAGCACCTTACAGCCTGCATTTGATGATCAGATGATCAGCAAGTTTTTTTTTTTTTTTTTTTTATGGATATTCTGGGTATAAAAGAGGCTTAGATAAGTAGATGAAAGTTACAGCTAAAAAAAATGCATTTTAATATCTTGGTTGTTATTGGTTAACAAAGCATGAGGTCTAATATTTTGGGATATAATAGATTTATTTCATTTTATCAGATTTTTTTAATGCAAATCAATAGTTACAATTGAAAAAGGTGAGGACATTATTAAATTAGCCAATAGATAACAACATGAAAGCCTCATTAACTTTTCAATGAAGAAAAATTTGTTTTGGCTGCAACAAAAATCCCTGACTGTGGAAGAAAGGTGGAGTACGAGGACAGAACATATTCATGTGCAGGGACAACATGCAAGCTCCTGGCAAAAAGAAGCCAGGGGTATGTTTCACAGCTGTTTCTTCTTTGAACATATGACACTTTTGTCTTCCCTGATACATTTCTATGTGAAAATTACTGTTTTATGAAGGAGGGTCCCACCTTTGTTGGCTGTTTTTGCTCTCTTTTTTTAAATGATTATGACAGCCATTTTAGGGCTATGCCTACATAAAAAAAAGAAATCCCATTCTGTTGATATATAAAGACAAATTAACGAGTTATAGTTTGCTGGCCATTATGTCAAAACACTGATTTGATTGTCCGGCTTTTAGTCCAGGTTATGTCCAACATGCCCCTCTCTGTGTTTTGGACATTTCTGTGGATTGGATGTAGTTTAGGTAAGTGCTCTCAGACCTACGGGGCATTTCAATGCACAATTTTACTGATAGACTCAACGATGGCTGAATTTCTCTGGGGTGCCGGCCTCCTGGAAACATTAGCAATATGTTTTTTGTTCTCATTTCCCCTAATTGCATGGATGGTCTGAAGATGACCAAGGGGTTCCAATATTTCTCCCGCTCAGAGGGGAAGAGGGAGATTTAAAACCCTGCTGGGGCTAAATATGCTGCAGGCTGTAGAAAGCTCTCTAGTCAACAAAATAATTTGGAGCAAAATAAAAAAAAGGAGCACTGAATGACAAATCTCTGGCATTAAGTGGTTCTCAGCAATGGGAAAGATGGTTATACTATAAAAGACCTTACACATAGAATTGCAAATTAAGAATATTTGACCAATATTTGTCAATTTCATCTCTGAAAAGTTCTCCAATTTTTTCCAAAGCCAGGAGACCCCACTTATATTCTGCAAGGTGTAGTTCTCAATTCAGAAAGTTAAATGCAAAACTTAACTTCTAGCCTTGTGAAGTAAATGTTTTGTTGAATCGGATGTATGCTTTGCTGAGGCGAAAAGCTGCAATTACAAATGGCTTGTTAATGTACTTAAATAGTACATTACCAAATCTATATAGATTTTTATTGTTTGATTAATTATATTATATCCTCAAAACTGTTACTTTTAAACATAGCCAAAAAGTTTCCACAATTCGGTGCCCTTGAGAAAGGACAGTCTACACTGAGAAAACCACTTGGTGTTAATTGTGCCGTGCAAATAAAATTATCTACAGCTGTCAGACCCAGCTCACAGAGCAGGCAGAAAGGGAGAGACTTCCTCACCTCTCACACACACCTCCCACCATGTCTGATTCAATTATTCCAACAAACAAGGTTCATTAATACAAGTAAAACAAACAAAACTCAATCAAATACACAGCATAGAGGCAGTGTCGAAACACATGACCATAAGTATAAGGTGTTTGCTGTAAGTCCTACAGTTATTTAATATCTAGAGATCAATGAGTCAGTCAGGACATGGCAGCTTGACCAAGTTGAATCATTTCACATGCAGCTTGTTACTTATAATGCTTGAGATTTAAGTTTGGAAGACAGGTAGTAATTTGAAATTTTGAACAAATAATCCAGATGTTTTTCTTATCAAGAATCATTGAAGATCAGAGTGATGTTACGTGATGTGAATTATCCCCCTTTTGCATTGCTTTATTATTATTTCAGACATTATAAGAAGTCTTCACTTGTTATAAACTCAATAAAGGTTTTCTGATTGTTTCTTGAGGAGGGTATGTAAAACTTGGCCCCAGTGCAGCACATCTTAGTTGTTGGGTCCTTGGGAAACGGGCTTCAACCTCCTCTCCTGCAGTAGGTGGCTGGTAGGCCTGGTGGTCACCTGTATTTAACCATTTTCCTGTCATCGTGCCCCAGAGCAGCTGTGGCTACAGTGTAGCTTACCACCATGTGTAAGAATGACTGAATGCAGAGTAAGGTGTGTTGGAGTCCTTGTATAGTGGATTTACTCTACCATTTTCAACAGGCCTTTCTTAATAATATTTATCAAAAATTCAAATGAATACCTCTTTTGCATTGCTTTGTTAGTTTTTCTGATTAACTGATTTAGGGTCAGATTACTTGTATTTAGTTTGATGTTTTTCTTTCAAATGATAAAAATAAGAGACAACACACCTTGATATCACTGTAAACAGGATCGAACCTGGGCAGGGAAACCTCATTGGATTGTCAGCTGTTGAGCATGCTTGATAAATTTCAAAATGATGAAAGTTGGAAAGGGCATCAGGATTAGGATGGAGGGGAGGGGAAGAGGCTTCTTTAGAAAGAGAGATTGTAGGGATGAAATTAATAAATTAAATTGGAGTTCATTATAAAAATTCAGCAAATGTGAACCCTCTTTGCAACATACATGTTTTTTTGTTTGTGTTTCTAATTCAGGATGGAGTGAAGTAATATCAGCCTTCAGCAAACCTTTAACACACTGTGATAATGATGTAACATCCGCTGAAGTCGCCACAAGATCAAGTAAGTGTTTTATTTCATTCTGTACACAACAAACAAATATACAGTTACATTTTTTTATTTTTGCATTAATGGTATTTATTGTAGTACTTATAGAGAAATGGACAGCGGAAGGGGGGATATAGGTGGAGCAAAGGTTTCAAGGATTAATAGCCTTGTATATAGCGCATGCTCTACTGCGCAGTAAATCAAGTGACATTTCGGTCAAAATATTCTATTTTTAGAGGAAAAAACCTCATTGAACAAAAACTAGCCATTTTCAAGTCATGATTTTGGTTTTTATGATTAAAAAAGTACTCAATAGAACTTGATCTGTGTAAAGTATAATTTGCACTCTGATACCAAATAGCTGGTTGTCCCAACAGCAGAAGCAGGAAATGCTATTAAGCCTTTTTGACCTTGCTATGGATTGATTTTGGCTGTTTATTTGCAGAATATGCTTCTGATTGAGCCACCTGATAGTTTTAAAGGTTTTTAAGGATATTTAGAGTCTTTTAGTGAAATTTTAAAATTAAATCCTGACTAGGCAACTTGACAAGTTTGTAACTCTTTTATATGTGCAGTGTTGACATGTCTCTTGTCAATGAACACAAACTTTAACTTTGAGGTAAATTAGTGATGTTTTAGATGTTCTGGATTCTATTATAACCTTCTGGAAAAGTGGTTACTGACCTCTTGTGGGTATTTTGATGGACTGGCTACTGCTGAGAAGGTTCACCCCTGCCCTCAGGGCCTCAGAAATGAGTGTTACTTTTTTTATATATACTGATGTCGACGACTTGTTTCTCATTTGTTCTTTAATTTCTTTCAGATTGGGCTATGAGTGTTATTTTGTTTGGTTGCTTGTCTGTATTTGTAGGGTGGTGTTTAAAGTCATTTTTCGATTCTGTCACTCTGACAATAACTTATACTTTCACATAAGTTGAGGGTAATTTTGGTACATTTTTTGCTATCACAATAAAACAGTTTGTATTTTCCAGTGTAAACTTTTGTTTTATCTGAACAATTGAGCTTTTGAGAAAGTACGAGAAATCTGTAAGGGAGAAAACTTTTTTTACAACACTTAATATGCATACAAATTACAGTAATAACTCAGAAAAAAAATCTATTCTAAATATTTTTATCCCTCAACAGGTTGGACCAGTTTAGACGTGAAAGAGAATCAAAATGTGAAAATCATTCGGTACAGTGAAGTTTTGAGAAAATTTCATCCAACAGTAATTTGTGCTCCTTCACCCAAACAAAGCCAGATGGTGCTGCAGAGAGACCAGCAGTTTTCTGATGGAAAACACCCTTTGTGCTTTAAAAAGCTCTCATGCTGTCAAAGATCAGTCTGGACAGTGTCTCCGAAGAATGCTATGGAGCAACTCAATGAGTTGCACCCTGGATTGCAGTATGACATTTTGTCTAAAAGTGGTCCCCTCCATGCACCAGTGTTTTCTGTTGGTGTGAAGGTTAATGGTTTTGAGTTTGAGGGTCAAGGATCTACAAAAAAGCAGGCAAAGATAAAGGCTGCAGAGCTGGCTCTACAGTCGTTGGTCCAGTTTCCAAACGCCTCCCAGACTCAAAGCACAATGGAGAACTTTGATTTTACAGCAGATTTCTTTACAGAGTTTGAACCCTCTTTGACTGATAACTGCAAACTTCTGCACTGCAGCGGAGCAACAATGCAGGTCCTCTCTAACATCAGCAAGAGACGAAACACACATTCCTTCACTCTGGACCTAATTTCCTCAACAAATCCCAACAGACAGTCTTTTCCTTTAAAACACCAAAGTCCGGTGGCGCTTCTCAATGAGCTGCTACCGGGACTCAGATACATGTGTCAGGTTGAAAGAATCCATGGCACACCACTTAAGAACTTCATCATGATGGTTAGGCTGGAAGGGAAGGTATTTGAGGGTTGTGGTCACAGTAAAAGACAGGCCAAGGCCCGGGCAGCGGCTGCAGCTCTACAGTCTCTTTACAACGTAAGTCTGGGACCTGAAAGGAAACTACTCAACTCCCAGGGAAGTAGGACCAAACATCATCTACCTCAAGTAAGTAAATCTGACTTTCATTTCTTTTAAAATTAAAACAGTATGTGTATAAACAACCAGGCCATTGTTAGTGCATCCAACCTGTTAACAACAAAACTGGGCAGATAACCAGTCTACCATGATTTTTCGTATTGTTCACAAAGACAAGAAAGAGGATTAGAGTAACATTTCAACTATAAAAAGACCAGTTTTGATCCACACAACACCAAGAAGTCCAGCAGTTAGTAGCAATTTCTACCCAGTTTTGTATCCCTTAAAATTCCTCTATTAAAGCCGTTCAGAAACAATTTATACCGTTTACAATTTTCACTAACAAACACCACATTATGCTTAGTAATGAGGTGTCATCAGACATTCAAAATATCAAATTAATGGGTAACAAATGATATCATATTGTCATATCATCATCTTACTGTTTGATGGGAGCACTGAAAAAAACCTTGGTTCAAAACCATCATCTTGGAATGGACCTTGACAAGGTATAGTGAGTGAAAAGGAGCAGAAAGAAGAAAAAATGTATGATATCTGCCCCTCAATTCAAGTATAAGTATTTAAATATTCAAGGCATAATGCAATTCTTATGTCAGTTTTTGCGCAATTTTACCACCTGATTATGAATATATCAATAACTAGAACTAGAAGTTATAGTTAATCAATATGTCATTCAGATCAAAGTTAAAACCAAGTAATTACCTTTAGTAAAATGATTATAACCAACAGTTTTCTAGATTACAGTGTTGTTAACGGCTTACCTTTGTGCCTGGATGTTTTTGACTGGCTGTTAAAATCAAAGTTGTCTTCACCATCAATAAATGTCAGTAACTTGGTTTATACTGAAGCAGTTATTAATCGTTAACCACAAATAAAATATTTATCTCTGTCTTAAGTTGTTAACTCAGAGGAAGTAGGCTCAGTTCTCAGAGAGAATCACTGTTGTATGAATAACACAGACAGCCACAACTAACGTAACAATCCCTCTCACAGTATTATTACTTTTAATAAACTATTCAAACACTACAACTATTGGGATAAACGCAGAATACATGAAAGAATCAGTAATAAAAAAATAGTTTGAGTAGAAGTACTAGTAATGAAATAGTATGAGTTCTTGAGTTTGAATGAGTTCTTGATCATGGCAACGGTTCCGTTGTCACGGCAACCCATAGCTTAGCAGCTAACTAACCCATAGCTAGCAACAGCTAGCCAACCAGCCACAAACACACTACTGCAATCATGCTGATTCTTGTACGTTAGCAGCAAGGTTAGGATGATAACCGCAGGTCAAGGACCACAAAATGTTGGACCGCACAAAAACCAGGTTTTACAAATATCTTTGGACCATAAACCAAACAGACTCTTTACAAGATGGCCGATCAACAGACACCTTTCAGTGGCAATGTGCATAGAAAAGTGAAGTAGGACTGGAGGAACTCACGGATTGCACACAGGGACAAACAAGATTAAATGAACTTTACAATGGCTGTGACATTAAAACACAGAATTTGATAGTTTGTCTTAAACCTCAGCAAAATTACTTCAAGAGTTTCTTTTAAATAAAAAAATAGCATCTAACTACTAATTGTACTTACCCAGGAAAGCTACTCTTTATAATAATACAAAGGTCTTTGACTTGTTGCTGTCCCATGAAAGGTGAGAGGCTGGACTTTGGCCGGTGTAGGTACCAGATCTGCTCGGGGCCCTGTTCTTCTTATGTCATCATGTCATGTCTGTATTGCACCCATTTCTTAAGAATCAGAACTCTTCTGGAGTGTCAACATATTATTACCCATGTTTGCTATTATTTTACGTTTCATCAGTGATCTAAAGTAGCCAAAAGTAGAAAACAATCATTGTCAGTCTTGAAGGAAAACACTGGCTTCTAAGACAGACTGAGCTCTGCCATTTAACAAGGTGACGCAAAAAGACTCAGGAAGGCAGGGGAGGACAAATTGAACATCTTTAAAAAATGACTTTGAAGAAAACTAATTATTCTACTTGTAGAAAATGAACAGTTGCGGTTGACACAAAGTTTAAAGTAGAGCAGCTTAACATGACTAACTGACCGAGCCAGGAAGCGCCTTGCTCCTTTATTACGGTCTTCTTACAATTTTATACAATTGTGTGAGAAGCTCAATGAAAGCTTTGCATAAAACTATAAACAGAAACAAAAGCAAAATATGCATCAGCTCTAAGTGTCTCTAATGCAAAAAAAACTATTGGGACATGGCTAATTACTGGATTAAACACATTTGAAAAACAATCTCTAAATAAATTCTAATAAAATATATAGCTCCAAACAGAACACAGATTGAACTTAGAGCCATTGCTTTTGGAGTTGTTAGAAAGGATCGGTGATACAGGAGGTGAAGTTTGTACATTAATAGACAGGGTTTCTCTCTGCAAAAAACTTTTCCCAACTGCCAAAGCCTCTGATACCCACAATGCACTTCAAAATCCAACTCAAAATTTCCCTTTAAAATAAGATACAGATAAATCAGTTCACCAGCTCCATTGTGAGAAGCTGTATCATCTACTGCTTTCCTTCATCGAGTCTGGATCCTGTTTCCGCTTTGGCCACTTGGGAAACTCGGGGTCCTTTCGTTACTGCATGATATTGTAGAATCTTTCAGTTTTCTAATAACTTACGGAGCTTGAGGAGATGCAATCAGCTTAGTGGGGTGTGTTCAGTATACATTAAAAAGCAGTTTTTTGAATATGAAAGAACCTGTTAAACTAACAGTATGGTTGCAAATACATAAGGAACCATTCAGAGCAGCAAAGATCCTACAATCTAACAGCTGCTGGGAGAAAGTGGTTTGTTGCAGCAGCACTCCTCTGGGCATCTAGGCGGATGCAGATTTGCAAGAGACGGTGGAATTTTTGCCCTTCATCTCTAGTACTCTCCACCCTCCTAAACCTGTGTTATTGGCTTTAAGGTGGACCATATGCCAACCAAATGGATTGCATTTAGCATGCGGCCTTTATGCCCTGAGGTCTGAGAGATAGATGGGGTTCTGCATGCTCCTCTGCAGCTGCTAAACAACTTCATTATGTTTCAGAGCTGAATTGTCCCCGTCATGGTTTATGAACAAAAGCAGATATGTCTCCTTAGACTGAATCTCATGAACAATAGGTGGAATTATAAAATAAAAAATATGTTTCTATAAATTTAACTTGCTATAAAAATATAGAGAGTTTATTGAACACTTAATGAAAAGAAGCAACAGATAGGGTTTGAGCTTAGAAAAATCTAGCATTTTATTTAAAAATTTCTAAGAAGCTGCTGGTTTAATTGAAGGTTCAAGGTTTTCAAGTTTCCAGTTTTGCTTAACTGGCAGTCAGGTTAATTGGAATTCCTGTACAAAACTCTGAATCACAGCCTGGAATTTATATTTAAAATACAAAAGACAATATATGAGCAAAAACAATTAAATACAAAATATAAAAATAAAGTACAGTGAGATTACCTTAATAGTTCAGTAAATTTAAAATAAATAAGACTAATTCTGGGAATTGTGAGCTTGGAGTGAGATATTAAACATGTAATTAAGATGAGGTAGGGTTTGTTAGTTTGTTTGTAAAAAAGCCAGTTCTGTGGGTCCTGATACTGTCCGACCAGTTGTGTCTCAGGTTGTACGTGCAGCGTTTGTGTCTGAGCAGAGGGTGAGTGGGTTGGAGCGAGCCTCTGATGATATCCTCTGCTCTTTTCCAACAGCGATTTGTGTACAACTCGCCAAAACAGGCAAGATCTGTCCCAATAATATTCGCTCTCAGCCTTTAGAACCCTCTGCAGAGCCTTCCTCTCTACCTGTGTGGTATTTCAGATTACAATCTCAATGCAGAAACCCCCCAAAACCCCCACCCCTCCCATTGCTTTAGTAATAACTGTCTGTCAAGCAGGGTGATCCATTAATTAATATTATTACATCCAAATAGGGATGGAGGTGCAGCAGACCAAGAAGATGGATGTGAAGCATAAAGGAGGTGTGAAGGGCATAATCATCCCCAGATACTGGTTTAACTCAAATATAAACAACCTTATAGAAACACTAAGAATAAACACTGTTTTTTTTCTCTATTGTTGAAGTTTAAAGTTTGTGTTTCTGGTCATTGTCCTGTAGTTTTGTAAAATTTTCAGCTGATCTAATCAATTTTGGAGGGGAAAAAAAGGTAATAAAAATATGCTAAGCATAAATAGCCAGAGTAACCTTTACTTTAACATGTTGATTCTCTTGTTTTTGAATATTTGGTGCTTTTTTGGGATCACTGTCTTGCTAATCACCCAGTTGGATAATTATGGCAAAAGAAATAAATAACCAAACAAACCCAACCCACGTTAAACTGTAATTATTCATATTTACTAGATCTGTTTTACTAGTTACATTTAGGTCTGACCAGAGCCAGAACCATAATATCTCAAAAGGTGAACCATTAAGCATTAAACCAAAAAAAAGTTACAGAATAGGTACAGTAATAAACAGCACTGCAGCTGTTTTATATTATTCTTTGCAATCCTTCTCAAAGCCAATTTGGAAAGGTTTTCTTGACAAAAAATATTAGTTAATTGTAAAAAATTAGTAAATATTTGCAGTAGTTAACTTTGATATGCAGTTACCAACCTATAAAAGAAGGCATGAAATGTACAAGATACTCTATGGGTTCCTTTGATTCTTGTTTTGCAGTTCTTTGCTGAGTCGATCTATCACATGGTTAGAGAAAAATACAGCCAGCTCACTGATGGCGGACCGTCTTCTTCTCACGGTCGTCACAAGGTGCTGGCCGGCATCGTAATGACCCGAGGTGAGTGACAGAAAATCTGACCTACAGCAGCAAAATGTGCTAAATCATTTAGGGAGATATTTCCTCTTCTAAGTCCAGGTTTTCCAAACTCTCATCATTCTGTTCAGTTTAAGATGTTTGTTGTTTTGTTCATGACTTAATATTATTATAGTAGCTTTTTTTTGTTTTTTTGGATCTTCAGTTATCAGTGTTGGTTGTCTTCATATGAAACTATTTCAGTGCTTTTTCTTTATTCCTGCCTTTAAATTATGATAATGGGGATGTTTTCTTTTTGCCATCCATTTTTAAATGATGTTATCTTATCTTTTTAATTTAGCTTTTGCCTGTT
The DNA here is from genome assembly GCF_000732505.1 of Cyprinodon variegatus. Classification (NCBI taxonomy): domain Eukaryota; kingdom Metazoa; phylum Chordata; class Actinopteri; order Cyprinodontiformes; family Cyprinodontidae; genus Cyprinodon; species Cyprinodon variegatus. The sequence continues at coordinate 2,397,243 of NW_015150470.1, forward strand.
TTTGTTCTGCTTTAAAACACTTTTTTAGAATTTAGTTCTTTTGAGATTGATGTAACATATTTAGAACAGTTAGTTTCATGTCCCATTATTGTATAATGTCCATGATTCTAAACACAAAGACTACAATTAAAAACAAACAGCACTCATTCAGCTTAACAAAATCTGACAGTACATTTTGAAAGTATTCATATTCGCAAACCTTTTCCACACTTTTTCACCTTACAGCCAAAAATTTCGACTGTATTTTGTTGGATTCTGTGCAGACCTGCACACACAAGTCAAATAGCATTACTTATTTCTGCTTGTAAAAATATTTGACATATAGGACTTCTTAATCACTCCTACTAATTATTTCTTTTCTTTAACCACCTTTAATGCACCCGTTTCAGATTATTTCTTTACCTGTTTTTCACATAGGAACTGAAATATTTGCCTTTTCTTGCATGATAACTTCAGCATTGTCAAACAGGATGGAAAGCAAAGCTCAACACCAATTATCAGGTTTTGCCATAGAATTGTTTTTTTTTTTTATTAAGGTTTGAACCTTAAGTGAGGCATTCTAACATTCATAAGCTTTGATATAAGCTGTTGTTTTGCATCTCAGGCTTTAGGTTTACGTCACAGCCCAGCCTAAATGTAAAGCTCCTCCCCCTGTTTTAGAAGCTTCTGGGGTTGTCTTGTTTTTAGCTAAGCACATCCTTCTGCCAATTTCAACCTTACTCGTTGTCCCTGGTGAAGAAACATCTCCACATCATAATGCTGCCATCACCATGTTTTATTCTGAGCAAGGAGGTTATTTAGTATCATGTGTATATTTAATATTTACTAAGGCAATTTAGGTCTTTTCTGACTAAAGCACCTTCTTCCATGTTTAATGTGGACTGTGGTCCGTGTTTGAAGTTTGCCATGGTCTGTTGCAAACGTCAGACTTTTGGTGCTTCTCTGCTCTAATAATGTTCTCCTTGCCAAACACGAATATGGAACAGTTGGAGGGATGTGAATACTTTAGCAGCATATAAATGCACAACCTGACTGTTTAAATGCTGATAAAGTCTCCATTCACTCCTCTGTTCTACACTTCTCTCTTTTTTTCTCAGGCTTTGACCTCAGATCAGCCCAGGTTGTGTCTCTGGCCACAGGAACAAAGTGTTTGGACTCTATGACAGCAAAGGACGAAGGTTGTACTCTTAGAGACTGCCATGCTGAAGTTCTCAGCAGACGGGCGCTGGTTCGATTCTTCTTCACTCAGCTGGAGCTGGCACTTTGGTAAAAGTTTTTTTTCCTATCAGATTATCTTTATCAAACTTTTTTTTCAGAGGTTCATTATTGAAAATGTCCTTTGGAAAATGATTTTTGTAAAAGCTAAACTTTAAGCTTTAATTTACCTTCATACGATAGATGGATGAAATCTTTCTATTCCATGTTTATTTCTTCTTTTGATGAAAATCCATTTATTTTGTTAGGTTTTTTTTAGTTTCACAGCTGAATTTTAATTTTAGTTAAAAACAGCTTTATTCTTTTAGAGAAATACGCAGTAAGGTATATTTATAACATAGTTACATATGTATTAATTTTACATAGTGTTTGCATGTGTTACATTTGTATTTTTTTTTTTACTAAATTGTCTAAAATAGAGTATTTCTTTCATCCTTTTCCCGTCCCCTGTTTTCTTTTTTCACCCACTTTATTCTTTCGAATTGAATTATGATTGAGCTTTGTCCTGTCTACAGGTCTAATTTAATAATTGAAAGTAACACAAATGTTTATTAAACTAGTTTAACATTTTTCCTTAGATCTACACTTTTGTATTTTCCTTGTTGTCTAAATTCATGTTAGATGTTCTGTTATTAACACATGTTAAATGTGAATTTTTTACCATATAAAAATCTTGTTAGATAACCAAACATGGAGAAAATAAAAAAATTTTTGTCTCTCCAAAGTGAGCGAGAAGAGGGGGAGGACCAATCCATATTTGTAGCAGATAAAGACTCCACCTACCATTTTCAGCTGCGAGAGGGGGTCCGCTTCCACATGTATGTAAGCATGTCACCATGTGGGGATGCTCGACTCAACTCCCCCTATGAAACTAAGCCTGCATGTAAGAAAAACTTCATAATGACTTTGAAAAAATGCAGTTCTTTTGTATAAATCTCACATTGCTTCTTAAAGCAGAATATCAAGGCCATAAATGAAGAGACTATTAAGGAAAAGTGAATTAATAGTGGACCAGACACCATTTTAACCTCTTAGCTGTGTTTGCTTCTCTGTCAGATCCCAGCAGGAAGTTTCGCTGCCGCCTCAGAGTAAAGGTGAATGGTGGCGAGGGGACTCTGCCTGTCGTTTCTCAGAGTACCCATCAAAAATGGGACAGTGTGGTGCTTGGTCAACCTGTCCACATGGCAAGCGTGTCCTGCACAGATAAAATTGCAAAGTAATTGTTTTTTTTCTCAAATTTTAATCACAATAATATACTTTGCCTCTAATTGCTTCAAGCAGCACTGTGTAACTATTAGTCACTAGAGGCGCTAGACCTAAAACTTCCACCCTGAATGCCTCTGACAACACTGCACTGTCACAAAATTAAACAGTCTCCCTCCATGTTTTGAAATCTAAAAGCAGACCAAAATTGACAAGCAGAGAAGTCATGGAGATCCTTGTAAAGACAAGACCACATTCACCCATCAAGATTAAATCATCCATCAGAGAACCAAAAATACACACTTTTGCCAAAAGTTTTTGCTCACCAACCTAAATGATTGGAATCAGGAAAAAATGGCCGTAGGTGCATTTTTGATGGAATGGATCACTTATAGGAGCTCAGTGAATTTCAGCGTAGAAGTTTGATAGGATGCGACCTGGTCTACAAATCCAATAGTGAAAGACCTCGCTCCTTAATATTCCATAGTCAAAAGTTAGCTGCATCATTGGAAAGTTTTTGGAATTGACAGCAACTCAGACATGTAGTGGTAGGCCACATAAACTAACTGGATTCTGAAGTCCATAGTGGGAAGAGGTTGCCAACTTCTTACGGAATCAATCACTACACACATCCAAAGTTCATGTCACCTTCAGATTTGCTGAAGAGCAGAGACCTTCATGGAACTGGTTTACATGGTCGAGCAGCTGCACCCAAGCTGTAAGTGCAATGCAAAGCATCGGATCAAGTGGTGTCTAACTGCATTGTGCCAATTGTAAAGTTCGGTAGAGGGGGGATTGTGGTATGGGATGGTTTTCAGGAGCTGGAGTTGGTCCCTTAGTTACAGTGAAAGGAACTCTGACTGCTTCAGCATATTAAGACAATCCCAAATTCCAATATTCTGGGAACAGTTTGGAGCTGGCCTCTTTATCTTCCAATACAGAGCACAAAGCAAGTCCATAAAGACATGGATGGCAGAGTCTGATGTGTGAATGAACGTGACAGGTCTGCTCAGAGTCCGGATTCCAACTTGATAGAGCCCTCTGGGATGAATTAGAACGGAGACTGTGAGCCTTTCCGTCTCGTCCAACATCAGTTCTTGACCTCACAAATGCACTTCTGGAAGAATAGTCAAAAATTCCTTCTTGTGGATAGCCTTCACAGAAGAGCTGAAGCTGTTCTAGCTGTAAAGGGTGGAATGACATCATATTAAACCCTTATGGATTAGGAATGTGATGTCACTTAACTATGTGAGTCAAGGCAGGAGCGAATACTTTTGTCAATATATGGTATGTCTAATCGTTTGTCATGTCTGTATTGTTGCCTAACAACAACTTTTAAAGGGAGCACTTATTCTGTAAAAATGTCCCTTTCTGTCACAAACCATTTCAGTGATAAATCTGTCCCTTTCAATTTAAACAGCTGAGTTTTTGAGAATGGCAGCCTTCACAAAGTATCGATAATTCATCAACTGCTGTACATTGACCTGAAAAAAAATAAAGTTCAGCTACTATTTGGGTCAAAAGTTACACTGTGCTGCTCCAGCAGGATTCCTTTCTGTTTCAATTGGTTCAAAGATGCCTGTTTTGATAGGTGGAGTGTGGTTGGCCTCCAGGGGGCGCTCCTTACTCGTCTGGTAAAGCCCATTTACCTGCACAGCCTAACGGTGGGTACCCTGAGCCACACAGGTCATCTGGGCAGAGCCATAACCTGTCGGCTGGCCGCCGTCAGGCACCTGTTCTCCTTCTACAGACAACAGGAGCTACTCCTCGGCTGTAGGTTTACCCCAAACCTTGGATCCTTTGTATGACATGCAAGACATATGCCCTATCCCAATACTCGCACTCTGCCCTTGCCCCCCCAATGCAGGTTTGCACATAGAATTCGATATAGGATGTCCCCAATTATCCAAAGCACCCCGTCACCCTTTCCCCTTCCCCATGCGCCCCTTGTAATCTGTGCGCTTAACCCTTTATAGGGCAAATTACCATTTTGATCAATTGCATACCCCTTACAAATGGAGTGCCATTTCTTTCACTCTCAGAGTGTTTTTCATTAATTTATTATAGAAGCACTTTTGTTATTTTTCTTAATATGTACGGGCAAGTTGGCGTTTCTTGTTATTACTTCGACATTCATTTATGCCATCAAAATATACATTTTTTTTTAACGTTACAAAGGTAATAAGGTCTTGGATTCCAATAACACACTACAAAAATGATCTATAAATTTGTAAAAATGTCTTAAAGTAAGTGTATTTACCCTTAATTTGAGTAGGTAAATAAGACATTCTCCCAGTTGAAGGAGCATTTTTATCCTTTAAATCAGATTATTTGATATTATGCACTTGAAATAGGAGACTGCATTTTTCCCCCTTATTTTAAATGTACATTTTCTTATTTCATTTGCAAAGTATCTCACTTACCTGCTCAGTTCAAGAAAAAATGCACTTATTAATGCACTTATTTTAAGAAAAACTGACTCACTTAGAGTTCAGTTTTTTTGCAGTGTAGTCTTTGCTTGAAATTTAGATGTTTAAAGTCTTTCATGAATGCCCTATCAAGGGTTAAACCCTTAAGTGCACTTCCACCTGGTGCACACTTCATAGAGGGGTGTAGGGCGCAGTGTGAGTATAAAGACAGGGCCACAGAAACATGTCGACATTTTTGCATTTCCAGTATTGTAGTTGTTACAGGACATAACCAGAAATCAGATTTAGTTTTCTATAGAATCAAGAAAAAGGTGATGTCTGCATCTGTTAAGATCAGCTCCATTAAGCAAATGGAGACAGGAGAGTTCCCGCAGTGAAGCAAAGCAACACACTGCTTCCTACTGGTCAATCTGAATACATTCAGGCGTATCAAATAAAGCCTTTCCAGGTGGCTTATTTATAATTTTAGCAATTGTTTACTAAGAAATTGTATTTTCAAATTACAAAAATATGGAATACAATTTAGCCTTTTTTCTAAGTGTCAAAGGATTTTAAACAAACCCAATATAAAAGTAATTATGATGTCAAAACCTATTATTATATTTAGTTCAAAATATCTGTAAAAGTTTAAATCTTTGCATTTTTAATTTAATATATACCGGTTATAAAAAAAAATACTGTAATCAAAACCAGTTGTTGTTTTCGAATATAGTTGAATTAATTGTTGCAGAACTGAAACTTTTGTACAATGCATTCATTTCTAAATTTAAAGCAACTTTTTGTTCCGTTTCCATTGTTTGATTTAGAAAATAACTGACATAAAAATACCTCAGTTTGTGAAATATCAAGCTTATTATCTTTTGGCATGCAGGTCTCAGCAGCAGAGAGGTTTACACAGCTGGAAAAGCAAGCAATGTGTGTATGAACTGGAGCTATGGTGAAGGAGTTCTGGAGGAGGTCAGCACCACCACTGGCAGGAGGAAGGTGTCAGGGACTCCCTCACAGATCTGCAGGAATTCCTTGTTCAGCTACTGGCTGAAGCTGGATAACAAGGTAAACCTTCATGGAGCTAAAAGCAAAAACTGCTACAGCTCTTACAAGAGAAAGATAAATCCTTAAACATTGTAAGAATAATTATCATTGATGATGTGTGAGTTTATTACATATTAATGTTACCTGCCTTTTGTGTTACAGAACTAATGTTTTCCCCAGTAGTTTATCTAATTAGGACAGTTCCTCTGTCTGGATATACAGTTATCATCTGGATTCTGTACGTGGCAAAGTTTTGAAAATGGAATGAGAGCGGTGTCCTTCAGCTATGAACAAGGTGTAATATTTTCATAAGATCTCTTTTCAGGATAAAAAGGCAGAGAGAGAAAGCTTCAAGTAATTTAAACTATAGGCAATGCCACTTCTCCTAGCATGAACGTCGCCAATTTCATGGTATCGTGTCGTTATCACACCACTTCTGATGATTAGGCTCTTCTTTAAGACTCTGAGAATGTCTCAGCATTAAAAACACACTTTCGTGACAAGCAAAAAAAGAGCAGTTGCTGACACTGTGCAGATAAGATGCAAAAACACACAACCTGTATCAGCTCTGAGCAGAGAGGATAGGGAGGGGCAGCCTGTTTTTCAGAGAGGAAAATTCATTAGAATCACCCAAACAAGTCTTAAAAACAGCAATTATCAATCCATTATTGAAAAAGAGAGGGGTGGACAAATTGGTCCTTCAGAACTACAGACCCATCTCAAACCTCCCCTTCATCAGTAAGATTAATGAAAAAGTTGTGTTTCAACAGTTAAATGCCTTCTTAACATGACAGGATGCTTTGATGTCTTCCAGTCAGATTTCCGTGCCAACCACAGTACAGAGACTGCCCTGATTAAGGTGTTCAATGACATCTGTATAAATTCAGACTAATGTGGAAGAACCACAGTGCTGGTATTATTGGACCTCAGTGCAGCTTTGGATACTGTTGATCACTCCATTTTATTAGACAGTCTGGATAACTGGGTCGTCCAGTGCAGTACCAGAATGTTCCTCAAGGCTCCACTCTGGGGCCCCTTCTGCTCAACATCTACATGCTCCCCTTAGCTCAGATTATAGCAAACAACAAGGTCAGTTACTATAGCTATGCAGACGACACACAGTTTTACACCACAATGTCACCAGGTGAATATGAACCCATCAGAGTGTTGGTTAGATGCTTAGAACAGATCAATATGTGGATGTATCATGATTTTCTACAACTGATTAATAACAAAACTGGGATAATAATCTTCAGACCAAAGGAGTTACCTCACAGCTTCAGCTATAACAGCTTGAAACCACTGATTATGGCCAAAATCTTGGTGTCATAATGGACCTGAACATTCAGAGGCACATAAAGGAAGTTAGTAAGTCAGCCTTTTATCACCTGTAGAACATCTCCAGTATTAAAGGAATAATGTCCAAGCAGGATGCATGCATTTATCATGCATTTATCTTTGGTAGAATGTATTTACTGCCACAGTGTCTTCACAGTTTTACTTTAAAATGTCATGATCTTGGCACTGATGGCTGGCCTAATTGCTCATTTTATCCACCTGCCTAACTCTGCCAGGTTTCCAATTACTGCTTGTCTAATCCACCTGTCCCTGCTTCTATATATATGGCTCAGTCTCAGCCATCGGGGCCAGATTGATCTTGATGTTCTTGTGCTAGTGCTAGTTCTTGGGGGCTAGTGGAGAGAGGGTTTTGACCGTATCATGGTGTTCCTGATTTCTTGATTCTGATCTGCCTCTTATCACATGAGCATGCTCTGTACCTCAGTGGACTGAGCGTTTTTTTTTTTAACATTTTGCAGTGTTCTGGATATGCTAACCTGTTCTGCTCCTCAACCACTGAGCCTGCCTGTTCCCATCTGAATGTACTACCTGGCTTGTTCCTGGCTTGACTCCAGCTTGTTCTAAGGGGCTACAGTATCTGGGACACTCTGGGATCCCAACAGCTGGATCCTACCTTGTTTTCTGGAGATGGACTGAACTATTAAACCAGAGCTTTGAGTGATGGGCGGAGCCCCGCCCTAGCTGCTTATACTGCGGATCCACAGCCCAGTCTCTGTTAAATAAACGCTTAGAATTATCCCACCGTCTGTCTCACCTTGAATGTCCCTCTGTCCTGCTTCTTGACAAAACAGTCCAACACACAGCTGCAGCTGATCTAAAACGCCGCTGCCCTTGTTCTCACTAGAACTACAAAAGTAGAGCACATCAGCTNGTTATCACACCACTTCTGATGATTAGGCTCTTCTTTAAGACGGCTGCAAAACTCTGAGAATGTCTCAGCATTACTTATGTCCAAGCAGGATCTAGAAAAACTTATTCATGCATTTATCTTTGGTAGAATGTATTTACTGCCACGGTGTCTTCACAGATTTACCTAAAAATGTCATGATCTTGGCACTGATGGCTGGCCTAATTGCTCATTTCATCCACCTGCCTAACTCTGCCAGGTTTCCAATTACTGCTTATCTAATCCACCTGTCCCTGCTTCTATAAATACGGCTCAGTCCCAGCCATCAGCCCCCGATTGATCTTGATGTTCTTGTGCTAGTGCTCGTTCTTGGTTGCTAGAAGAGAGAGGGTTTTGAGCATATCATGGGGTTCCTGAGCTTCTGATTGTGACCTGCCTCTTATCACATAAGCGTGCTCTGTTTCTCAGTGGAGTGAGCAGTTTTTTAACATTCTGCAGTGTTCCTGATATGCTAACCTGTTCTGCTGCTCAACCACTGAGCCTGCCTGTTTCCATCTGAACGTACTGCCTGAACTATCCTGGAACCCTATACAGTACTAGCCTGTTCCTGTCCTCATCGGTATCCCTGACCTGGCTTGGACTCCTGCTTGTTCTAAGGGGCTACCGTATCTGGGACACTCTGGGCGGCGCCCACCTCATCTTGTTGGCATCCCACCAGCTGGATCCTACCTTGTTTTCTGGAGATGGACTGAACTATTAAACCAGAGCTTTGAGTGATGGGCGGAGCCCCGCCCTTGCCGCTTATACTGCGGATCCACAGCCCGATCTCTGTTAAATAAACGCTTAGAATTATCCCACCATCTGTCTCACCTTGAATGTCCCTCTGTCCTGCTTCCTGACATAACAGTCCAACACACAGCTGCAGCTGATCCAAAACACAGCTGCCCTTGTTCTCACTAGAACTACAAAAGTAGAGCACATCAGCTAGTCAGTCAATAAATTACTAAATGGATCAGCATCTCAATTCATAACAGATCTGTTGTCAGTGCATCATCCTCCCAGACCACTCAGGTGTTCTAGTTCCAGCCTTCTCTGTCCACTCAGAACTAGAACCAAACATGGAGAAGCAGCATTTAGTTCCTGTCCTCCAATGATCTGCAACAAACTCCCAGAAGACTGGAAAAGTGCTGAAAGCCTGAGTTCTTTTAAGTCAAAGTGAAAAACCCATTTGTTCAGAGCTGTCTTTGACTGTTGAAGCTAAACTGCTAACTAAGGTAATATTAGTTTAAGGTTGTGATTCAGCTTTTTTATTTTCTTCTCTACTTGCTTCTATTCTGCTTTTATTGTGGTCCAAATGTTTTATTAGTTTCACAAATGTTTTTGCTTTTATTATGGTTTTATTTTTCTTCTTTCTTATTATCTAATTAATGTAAAGTACTTTGACTTGTTCATGTACTTAATTGTACTATACAAATTAAAATGCCTTGCTTTACTTTGCCTATAACACACTTAAACACTGAAAAGTTAATTTTGCATGATATAGGTCGCTCTGCAGAGGAAAGAAATATCACTATGAACTATCCACCTCACCATTTTCCCTTTCTACAATCCACAGTTAAACAAGCCTACTATGGGACCTGAAGCCACCAAACCAACCTACTCTGCATCCAAGATGGCAGCTGGATGCTACCAGAGGGCAGTTGAGCAGTTCTGCTTTGCTCTGCAGGGCGCAGGTTTTGGAAAATGGCCTAGAAAAAACGCAGAAACTGGATCACTTCAATGCTAATATGTAAATATATGTGCATCTATAAAGACTTATTTGTGTCAGATTTTACTAATAATACTAGCATTATCTGTAAGAATTGAAGCTCAGTTTCTAAACTAACAAATGACTTTCAGGTTCTGATTTTCTGATTTTTTATTTTTTGTCCCCTTCAATTATTTTGCTGGCGTGTTTAGTTTTTGAACCTGGGTCCATTCTGCTCAGGGTAGCACCCTCCTTTTGTGTAGAAACTAAGAAACCATGTTACTTCATAACTATTTAAAATGGAAAGTAGCATCTAGGTTCTGCTGATTTAAAGCAATATATTCACTGAGGACCTTTGTAGCAGTTTGCTGTTCAATGAATTAATTGGTGTCGTGGAAACTTCAAAGTGCTTTGCAGAAGCTAAAGGGCAGAAAAAATCATCATACTAAGGCCATGTTTGAAAAACCATTGTACTTTTGTCTCCACAACAATGTGAAAAAAGTCACACAGAAATGTTCACTAAGAATTAGTCCTACTTATAAAAGCACTTAGATCATGACCTGGACGTTCTCCCATCCAGACTTTGTTTGTGAATAATAAAAAATGTTTTTACAGAATCTGCTGTTTGATTTTTATATATATATATATATATATATATATATATACATTTATTCGTAATCATATTCCACTCAAAGCTTCAACCCACCAGTAACTTGGTGAAACTGTACCTCTGAGTCAACATTTCTCCAGTGGCTCAGGAGGCCATCATGATCACAAACTACCTATCAGTAATCCCCCCCCCACTTTACCTCAGCATCTTTTTTTCTGCTCTCAGCCTAAAGCTAAGTGGATTTTTGGGTACAGCAAAACTTATGTCGTCCATGATGAAGGAATACCATGGAGGCCGTCGTAATTCAGTTCAATCCAGTGCCTGGGAAGCAATGTGGGTTTAAGGGTCTTTTGCTCAGGAACCCAGAGTGGCAGTCTGTAGGAGTCCTCGGACCTCAGAACCTCAGTTTCCCAAGCTCTATGCCCTAACCACTAGACTTATGATTCTAATTCTGAATAGATGTTTGTTGATTAAATGGGATCTAATTTGGTTTTAGTGCTAATTTCACATACGATTTCTTAAATAAGCATTTTAAGGCTTTTAAATAGAAGCACTTAATATATATGAAATCTAACTGTATTTTATCTTGCACTCACAAAGTATGAAATACAATTTATTATTGATTTAGTAACAAATTCACTAAATTAACCTGTGCCAAACATTCAACATGTTTGTATATTAAGAATAATCTTTTTATACATTCAACTTTTATACATGGAACTTTTTTTTTATTCTTCTGGGATAAAACGAAAGCAGAAAAATATGAAATGGAAAGAATACATTTCACAAAGAAAAGTAAAACAATATTGCACAGACCTTTTCTCGTAAATGATTAGATAAAGGTTAGATTTACAGCCCTGCTCCTTGTTCTACAGGCTGTAAAAATTTGATAACCCCAGTTCTTCCTGGTCTCAAAAACCCTTTGAAGCTGGGCGGAATCAAATGTCTGATAAAAAAAAAAGCTGATTGGATAAAGCTTCTCTGTACAGACACATAGTTTACTGATTAGAGCTCAAAGCTAATAGTGCTTTCAGGAAATAATATTCATAAAATCACTGTAGCTAGGAGTCAATAAAAAAAATGGAGCAGGATCAGCTGGACCCAGAAAATCTCTTTGGTGCAATGTGTTTGGATATAGTGAGTATTCCCAGTGGACACAACATTTCGAATAATGAGGATAAGAAAGGAATCCACAGCTTTCTGCCGGAGATAAAGCCAGAAAAGTTCCAACAGATAACCCAGGACAAAGAGGAATCTGCAAGGCTGTTTCAACAAAAGGCGGAGAACATCAGTCAATCTGCGGATAAAATAGTGGATGAGTGTGAGGAGATATTTAAAGAGCTGATCTGTTTAATGCAGAAAATAAGGTATGATGTGAAGCAGCAGGTCAGATCCCAGCAAGAAACTAAAATAAGTCGAGTCAAAGAGATTCAGAAGCATCTGGAGCAAGTCTCAAACAAAGAGGATCTCATCCAGTTTCTCCACAACTACCCCTGTCTGTCAACAACCAGTCAGTCTACACAGTTTTCCAGCATTGAAATCCTGCCGCCATTTTTTGAGGATGTGACAGCAATTGTGATCAAGTTCAGAGATAATCTAAAGAAGCTCTTAAAGGACACTTGGCCAAACATCTCACTGGAGATTTTACAGTCAGAGCTGGAAACAAGGAAGAGAGACGAATTCTTGAAATATTCACAAAAAATTACACTGGATCCAGATACAGCACATGCACGGCTGTTACTATTAGAGGGGAACAGGAAGGTGACACTGGTGAGTGAACCTCGATCTCATTCTAGTCACCAAGAAAGATTTACTGATTTTTATCAGGTTCTGAGTAGAGAGAGTCTGACTGGACGCTGCTACTGGGTGGTGGAGTGGAGCAGGAGAGCCTATGTAGCTGTCGTATACAAGGATATTTGCAGAGCAGGAAGCGGAACTGAATGTGGATTTGGATGTAATGACAAATCTTGGGCATTAGATTGTTCCCCAAATGGCTGCAGATTTGGTCACAACAACATCTGGACTCTGATCCCAGGTCCTGTTTCCTCCAGAATAGGAGTGTACCTGGATCACTCAGCAGGTGTTCTGTCTTTCTACGGCGTGTCTGAAACCATGACTCTCCTCCACAGAGTCCAGACCACATTCACTCAGCCGCTGCATGCTGGAGTCTGTGTTGGAGACTCTGTAGAGTTCTGTAAACCAGAATAGAAAGAATCTACTGAAGTGTTTGTTCATTTTTTTTTTCAGATTTTTTTATTCTAAAGTGTTGTTTTATGTCTTATGTTTATGTTTTATTTTTATGTTTTACATTTGTATTTCACTGAAATTAACTGTCAGAATTTATCAGGACTTCTATCTATCTTCTATTTAAATTTGATTTTCTAATTATGTTGAAATTGATCAATTCTTAACATTTTGTTATGATCTTACTTTTAGTACTTTCATTTTTGTTAAGTTTTTAATTTTTTGGGTATGCTTTGTTTTGCTCTTTGCTGTCTGTTGCCATCCTTTCCTTCCCCCTTAGCTCCTGCTAGTTAATTCTGTCTGCACCTGCTCCCTATCAGCCAATTATTCCTCCCATATCTACACCTACTGTTCAGTTACTCATTGCTGGATCCTCGTCCTTCTTTTGTTTTATTCCTCCCTAGTGTCTCCTATTTTTTTGGTTCTTGAGTTTCTTGTGAAACTGTTTTGAACTATGGATTTTGTTTTTTTTGGCAACAAAAACTGTGAATTCAATAAAATGTTAATCATTTCCCAGGTTGAAAAAGTGAAACCAGCCATTTGATCCTATTCTTCTTTAAACACATTTTGTTAAGTCCTTACAAGCATGAAACACAGATATATTTTTCAGTTTGGACTGAAGCTGATTTCATGTCTTAAAAAAGTCTGGGAAATATTTATCAGTGCTTTAGTTGTTTAGATTATATTGAAATAATCAGCATTTTCAATCTCTGTAAATAAACAACCTTTTGGTTTGAATATATCTTTAGTGTATTTTCTGTCCTTTGAATCTCTGTGGATGATTGACAGAAATACAAAGAGTTCATACTGGAATTACTGTACCAACATGAACTAGTAAATCAATTAATAATAGATTTAAAACTGATTGATGCACAAGGTGATCTGAAAGCTTTCTTTTCCTCACTCTTTGTCTTTGGCCAATATATACGAGATCAAAGACTCTGGTCCAAAGACTATAACTTCTGTTTTGTTTGCATTTAGGAGCAGAAAGTTAAGAGTCATCCGGGTTTTCATGTCTTCAGACATGCCTGTAATCTATTTAATAGGTTAGCTTCACCTGGATTTAGAGACAGATATAGCTGGGTATTATCAGCATAACAGTGGAAATTAATCCCATGCTGTCTAATAGTTCTATTTTTTGGGAGCATATGTAAAGAGAATTGGTCCTAGCACTGATCCCTGTGGTACTCCACAGGCAACACTGGAACACAAGGGAGATTTATCAATAACGTGAACCAACTTAAATTCCATCCGATTGATACAATTTAAACCAGAGCAGTGCTGTTCCTTTAATTGCTACCAAATATTCAAGTCTTTCTAAAATAATATTATGATCAAATCTGTCAAATGCAGCACTGAGATCAGGACAAGTACAGATAGTCCATTATCTGAGGCCATGAGAATATCATTAGTGAATTTCACCAGGGCTGTTTCACTAGAACGATAAGCTCTAAAACCAGATTAAAACTCTTCAAAAATATCATTATGGTATACGTGGTCACACAATTGTTTGGCAACTACTTTCTCAAGAATTTTAGATAAGAAAAGAAGGTTGGATATAGGTGCTATATTTGTCATCTGGGCATCATGATCTTCCCTGATAGCTGATTTAATTGCTCACTTCACTCACCTGCAGAACCCTCCCCGCCTAATTATCATTCATCTTATCTACCTGCTTCTTCTGCTTGAAGAGTTTAGTTTGATTGATTTCCTTAGTTCATATTTTTCTATCTCTTAGGCCAGTGGTTAAAGAGGAAATCTTCCTGATTCGTCTTTTTTCCTGATCGTGTCCTAGCTCTTGGCGGCTGAGCATGCCCTGTTCCTGTTTTAGGCATGGCAGGGCAAAGATAGTTTAAACCTGGTAGTCCTGTGTCTTATCCTCTGAATGGCCTTGTTCCTGTTTTTGGCTCAGAGGAGGAAGCCAGTTTAAAGTTCCATGGTTTTCCTGGTGTTGTGTCATGTTTTTGCCTCTCAACTGCTTAACCTGCCCATTTCCGCTCAGACAAACGGGCAGGGCTTCATCTGAGCCTAAAAAAAAGAATCGTCCAGTTCAGACTCCTGTCTGCTCACTGGTGCTGCTGCATAAGGGACACTCTGGGCATCTTATTGTTTGGCATCGGCTGGATCCTGCCTCATCTGAGAGGATGGACTGAACTGTTAAACCAGGTAAATAACTCATGAATAATCATCTTCTGTCAGATTATCGTGATCACTTACCTGTGTTTCTCCCTTAACCAGAGTGAAGGTGATGGGTGACACCCCACCTCACCCCCCAGTCACCTTAGATCCGCAGATCCTCAGCTCTGCATTTTCTGTTTGTTTTTTTGTTAATAAAAGTTTTGAACTTTCCCACTGTCTGTCTCGCCTTAATAATGGGTCTTACATTCTAAGTCCTGACACTGGGTCAAGAGATGCTTTCCTAGGTAAAGGTTTAATTATAGCAAATTTAAAAACCTTTGTTACATATCCCTGTTAAAGGGATAGATTAATCATATCTAAATTGGAGGAGGAAATCGGTACTTCCTTAAATAACATGATTGGAACTCGATCTAACATACAAGTTGAAGGCTTAAGGGCTGTTATACTCCCCGCAGCAGCGTGTCGCAGTGAGCTTGATATTTTTTATTTATGCTTAATTTTGAGCGTGGTCTACGCTAGGGGTCTAGATACGGCCAATGTGGTGAGGAAGTGGGGGCAAGTTTGTCCAACAACAGAGGGACATGACAGCAAAAAAAGAGCAGGTGTCCAGGTGGAAAAATGGTGCCAGTGTTTTTGCACACCTCGCTCTTCCAGCTGGTCCAACTTCACGAGTTGTTTTCCTGTTTTTGTTTTCATAAAAACAAAATAAGCCGGCCTCCTGTCTGCGGCACTGTCTGCGGTCAGCTAAAATTTGGGAGAGGTGCAGCAGAGTGTCTGCGGAGTATAAATCAGCCTTTAGATAAAGATAATAGTTTAGCTAACTCTGAAAGTTCAACTGGGGATTAACCAATCATATTCAGAGGGGTGGTAATTATCTTACTTTTAATAGAATCAATCTTTTTTATAAAGAATCCCATAAAATCATTACTGGTAAGAGCAGGTGAGATGGACAGTTTGACAGAGCTATGGCTCAGTCAGACTGAAAGATTGTTGCTACTCCTCTTCCTTTCCCAGAATTTCTGGGTATGTGAAAATGTAAATACCTAGAGGAAGCTGCGTCATTTATGCTCACATAATCCTCTTGCTGCAACCAAGTTTCTGTAAAGCACCTAAATCAATTTCAATAGCTTAAATCAAGGTATTAACTAAATAATTAACTTAATAGTTTTAATTGTTTCTCCAATTGAAGTTATTTTAATTTTGATTAGATTATCATGATTTACTCCTTTAGGATTCTGTTCCATTTTATGTGACTGTCTGGATGGATAGATTATTGAGTGGGTAACAGTAGAGAAGCTGCAGAGAGGTGTGTTAAACTCTGCTTCCTGGTCTGTATCCCAGGATGTCAGGGAGCAAACCAAGAAGAAATTAAGTTAATACGTGAACAAGTTCTGCTTTCGAATTATGAGACAAAGGTAAGATTTACAACTATCCACCTTATTCTGCAGGCTGTAAAAACGTGATAACCCCAGCTGTACTTTCATTTCTAAAAGACACTTTGAAGCTGGGCGGAACCAACAACTGCTGAAAGCTGATTCGCTGCAGCCTCTCTATACTGACACAGTTACAAGATTAGAGCTCAAACATTTTAGTGTTTTCAGGAAATGATTTTCACAGAGTCACTGTGACTGACAAGAACAATGGAGCAAGATCAGCTTGACCCAGACACCTTCTGCTGTTCAATCTGTCTGTATCTACTGACGGATCCAGTGACTATTCCCTGTGGACACAGCTATTGTATGAACTGCATCAAAACATACTGGGATGAAGAGAATCAGGAAGGAATCCATAGCTGTCCCCAGTGCAGAGAGATCTTCACACAGAGAGTTGGTTTTAAGAAGAACACCATGCTAGCAGCTTTAGTG
>NW_015150470.1:2414702-2417832 GCF_000732505.1 Cyprinodon variegatus
TCCTCTGAGACACTTTGAGGATGTGACAGCAGCTGTGTCAGAGCTCAGAGACAAACTACAGGACATTATGAGAGACACATGGACAAATGTCTCACTTATAACCACTGGAGAGAAGGTTTTACTGTCAGAACCAGAACCAAATAGTAGAGCTGGATTCTTAAGATATTCAAGAGAAATTACACTGGATCCAGATTCAGCAAACAAATATCTGTTAGTATCAGATGGGAACAGGAAGGTCACACTGATGAGTCAACCTCAGTCTTCTAGTCACCCAGACAGATTCAGTGATTATTATCAAGTTCTGAGCAGAGAGAGTCTTATTGGATCTGGGTACTGGGAGGTGGAGTGGAGCAGGAGAGTTTACATAGCAGTTGCATACAAAAAAATGAGCAGAGCAGAATATGGATTTGGATATAATGACAAATCTTGGGCATTAGATTGTTCACCAAATGGCTACAAATTTGGTCACAACAACATCTGGACCTCCATCTCAGGTCCTGTTTCCTCCAGAATAGGAGTGTACCTGGATCACTCAGCAGGTATTCTGTCCTTCTATGATGTGTCTGAAACCATGACTCTCCTCCACAGAGTCCAGACCACATTCACTGAGCCGCTGCATGCTGGAGTTTGTGTTGGGGACTCAGTAGAGTTCTGTAAACCAGAATAGACAGGAATCCACTGCAGGTTTTGTTCTGATTTTTGCTACTTTAACAAATTGTTTTCTAGATCATTGTTGTTGTCTAACCTGCAAATAAGCTGTCAGAAATCATCATCAAATTATATTTTGTTCAACTTGATAATTTCACAAGATTCTGTCTCAAAAAGCTGATTAGCTCAAGGAATTTTTTGTTAGTTTGTTTTTGTTTTTGACAGCAAAAACCTTTGAAATCAGTAATGAAATGTCAAATGATTGATAAGCTTGAAAAACTGAAATCAGTTTTGTGATCCTGTTTTTGGAAATGGAGTGGTTTTAGTTTTTTGTTTTGTTGATTATTAGCACAAGAAACTTCAAAATAAATCATATGTTGCATCACTTTAGTGCTGTAAATTATGGCACACTGCCCCCTACAGGAATGTTGTACTGATACATGACATGGAATCCAGGAAATTTTTTATTAGTGATTTAATTGTATCAGTTATATTAAATAAGTATTTTTTAATGGTTTGGTTTTGTTTTATTTTTTGTTTCTTTAAGTGTCATAGCTTCAACCTGTTGATCCATTGTGTCATGAGCTTTCCACTCCAACTCTGTTGCATTTAGCACTCCAAGTTTAACATGTTAATCTAATTTTAATATTGAGTAAATAATAATGCATTTGTTGGAACTATCGAATGCAAAATGATGGCTTTTGGAAATTGTTTTTAAGTTCAAATAACAAATATCAGAGTCCAAGTAATTGCAGATCGAAGTGATCTGCAAGCTTTTTCTTCTTCCCCCATGTGTTTGGCCAATATTGGTAAAAAAGATTAAAGCAATGTGTAATGATGTTGGTCAATATCTACAGGCTCTGGGTATGACATTAGACCCCCTGTATTGTCTGACTAAACATCTAAGAATAAAAGATCTAAGTAAAGTTCATATTAATTACTACAACAGTGTTGTGCCGGCTTACCAGAAGATTATGAATATATTTGATAAATAGAACCATAGAATTCAAATAGAAATTAAGTGTAAATCTAGTTATTTATTATCAGTTGAATGATTTTAACTGTAATTTGCTTACTGACCAGTGTTTTAGCCTCTTACCTAAAAGGTCTGACTCCTGAATCCGGCTGTTAAAAATCCAGTTGTCTTTGACCAATTTAGTAATTTAGGCTATTGCTATCAGCAATGTTAATAACAACCAACCAAATAAATGTGTCTCTGTTCGTTCGGATTGTACTGAATGAATCCAGCCTGAGTGATAAATCGTTCACTGTGTAAAATGAACACAAAAGACCACGGGTTCTAATACAATGGTACCTTTATTAGCTACAATCACACAGTATTATACCTAATAACTAAGCAAATACTAAACACTACTGAAAATAAGCAAAACTGAAGAAATAAAACTTTAAGAGTTGTTTAAGGATTTGTTTAAAGTCCGAGTGATGTTGGACGTTTAAGGAAAATATGGCGCACCCATCTCAGTGTATTTATACCTTTTCTGAACCATGTGTGTGAGTGAGTGTGTGAAATATATGTGTGTCTGTTGTGCTCTGATTTTCCTATATGTGTATGCTCGCGACCAAATGCTATGTTGAAGTCTTAGTGTGTGTGTGCTGGCCAAAGTTGGTTCTGATTACTTAAACAGGAAAAATATGTTTTTACCAAGATGACTTAGCTTATAAATCGAGTATGTGCAGATTCGCCTGAGTTTAAGAATCGTGTTGCCAAGATTTATACGTGACCTCTGCTTTCCATAAGACAGGAACGCCTGGTTTGACAGTTCAGTCCGTACCCAGGACACGAGGATGATTCAGGAAGGTTGGCTGAAAAGAAGCAGCGGACTCTGCCAGAGAGTTATAAACGTGGAGGCCTAGAAGGCTGCAGAACTGACAGGAGATCAGATCCAAGCAGACAAAGGAAGGCAGAGGAGGCCAGTGGATTGAGAGGGTTTGGTGTTTGTAGTCTGGCCATGTCCCAGCTTTTCTCAGCTGAGCCCTCAGGGTTTTTAGCATGGTTTGCAGGAGGAATATAGTTTCTGGTTGTTCTTGGTAGAGCCCTCCGGGTTTTGGCTCAAAACACCTGGAAGCACAAAAGTCTGAATACATAAACAGGTCAAGGTCAGGCAAACAGAACACTATTACTAATGCTTGAAAACTTTCTACACCAAAGGCTCACGAATAATCTGGCACTGATGGCCGGAACCAAGGAGTTTAATTGGAAGCAGGAGTAGGGGGATCAGATTCTGGTGAGTGATGTTTGTCATTAGACTTGTAGAATAATCTCTATATATCTATTAAAGGCTGTTGTCTTAGTGTGGACTGAAATAATTGTACATACAAACACACATTATCAACAAGAAATAATATCTATGTTTAAAAAATATAATTGGTTTAAAGAAACTGGAATCGGAAATCTAGCCATCCATCTTCTCCCGCTTAGTCCTTGTCAGGGTCGCGGTGGGGCCGGTGTCTATATCAGGCA